>NC_057862.1:364983813-365292951 GCF_019393635.1 Dromiciops gliroides
AGGGCCTCAAATGATAGGATAAGTGGTTTGTATTGTATCCTTTAGGTAATAGAGAGCCACTAGAAGTTTTTGAGCAAGGATGTGATCTAGTCAGGAAGATTATTTTGATAGCTGTAGTGTCGGACAGCTGAAATCTGTGAGACCAAGTAAGCAATTATTGTAATAGTCTAGGCAACAGGCAATGAGGGCTTGAACCAAGATGTTGGCAAAGAGATTAGAGAATAGGAGACAGACGAAAGATCTATTGTGAATCACTGAGAGAAGAGGGGCCCTAAGTATCCCTGGAATGGGATCTTTTGTTCTTAGTATCCAAGAAAAGTAAATTAACCCTGAGGGAAGCTACGGTGCCCCACAAGGGGTGGGCAGAAGGCTCTGGGAAGCAGCATTTAATAGTGAGGCCAATTAACTTTCAATACCACAGACAATTTAAAACTCTCTAGCCCTTACACCTATTAGGGGCAACAGAAGCATTGTCTTCAGATTTCCTGGACACAGTTTTCTGCTACCCTGGTGAAGCCCAACTCAGCCTCCCTCTCTTCCGTCCATGTGGCCGAAATATGGCCAGCCTCTGCCCATTGTGAATGGGAAGGTAAAGAACCCAGTGATACCTCCCCCTCCTTCCCCCTGCCCTGTCTTTTACCCATGTATCTGCCATATAAGCTAGTACAGCTCTCAGAGAGAGTGAATACGCTCCATTTCTAAAATTTACCTTAATGCTATGTTGTACTCTAATGCTTAATCATCCAAACAGTGAAAATGAAATAGTACAACTGGCTCACATGTCGATAATTAGCTTTTATTGTGCACTTTTTATATGCAAATAAATACTTGATTTTTTTAATTAATTTTTTTTTTTACTATGCTTTCATGAGCTAATCACTGGAAGGGTTTTCCCTGGGTTACTTAAGGCTTTAGGCAGAGCAGTCCTAGAGAAGATGAGTCTGCACTTCTGAGTCCGAAGTATCCATTCTGGATAGGCAAAGGAATTCCCAAATCTTTCCATTTCCCAGGTCTGTATGTTTTTCCAAAGATAATTCACGGCTGAAGGACAAGTGCACTTGCCATAGAAAGTCCCAACATAAAGTTAGAAGACTGGCATTTGAATCCTGTCTGCTACTCCCGGTTTGATTTTGAGCAAGCCTTTTCACCTCTGTGAGCTTCAGTTTTCTCATCTGTAAAATGAATGGATCAGGATAATTCATATCTAAGATCCCTTCCAGCTCTATAGCCAATGATTCCATGACTAAATCCCAGGGTCCCTATCTCCTGAATCCCGTAATAAGAGGAATTTCTGTGGATGCTGGACCTTTTTTTCCTGTTATACATAGATGGTTTGGGGCCACTACCGTCAGGCCACGCCCATAGATAGGTGAGTGTTCAGGCTGTGCCCAGAGGTATTGGTCAATAGTCCAAGTCTGGGCTCTGGTGGTATCTAAGAGGAAACAGAGATTTCACTGCTTCTCCCTCCCTGCCCAAATCCAAGCCCTTTGCAATCTTTTCAGGTCCGGGGCCAAGACCTGAAAGGTGTTGTCCAGATTTAGGCTAAGCTAGTTAGGCCAAGGGTGGGAAACCTCCTAGGCCATTCTTCAAGGATCCTTTCTAACCAGGGGCTCTAGCTGGACCTTGTTAAGGTACTAAAAGAGCAAGGAAGGTCTTTAGCAACTCCCTGTGGCCAGGTCTGTCATCAATTCTAATGCTAATCCCTCAAGGCAGGAGACATCACAGCATCCTGTCCTCTCTATTCTCCCCTATTGGGCTTTAAAAGAGATCTGAGGATTTTCCAGGAAAAGTTTCCTTATCTGTGGGGACCTGGGAAGCTGGAAATGTGTCTTCTTGCGTCAGTGCTGGCCCTCATTAGCTGTGTGACCTCACATAAGTTACATGACCTCTCTGACTTTCAGTTTCCTCATCCATAAAATGGGGGTAATTATACTTTCATGACCTACTTTATGGGGCAGGTGGGAGAACCAAATGAGGTAAAGTATATGAAGCATTTTATAACCATAAAGTGCTATATCAATCTGAGCTATTACCGGGATGATATCACAGGTGCCCAGAAGTACTCTCTCCTGAGTCATTGAATATCAGAGTAGGAAGAGATTGGTCCAATGCCCTCATTTTATGAGAGTAGGAAACTGAATCCTAGAGAGAAGGGACCTGCCTAAATTCACACAGATAGTACCAGCTTGAGGCAGTGTGATATAGCGAAGTGGTCTATGGGTATCCATAAACTTGAATAGGAAAAAAAATTATATCTTTATTTCAATATAATTTGTTTTCTTTATAATCCTAGATATTTTGTATTATGTATTTAAAGACATTGTTCTGAGGAGTCCATAGGCTTCATTAGACTGCCAGAGGGGTCCAGGAAGCAAAAATTCTTAAGAATTCCTTATATTAGAGATAGAGAGCCACCATGTAGGTCAGGGAGACCTTGGCTTAAGTCTCATCTCTGATATATAGGAGTTGTGTAGATACTGGCCAGCTCACTACCTCTCACTGCCCTGGGCCACTCTCTACCACTGCACATTGGAGAAGTGTTACTTGTCTTTATTGGTTAGGTTCATTTCCAAAAGCAATGGACTCAAAGCTCCAGAACAGCAAACAGAAATATCACAATTGGGCTTTGAACCCAGCTCCTCTAGTTTCTGATCTAGTGCTTCTTCCTAACACCAGGTTGTGCAAGGCCACAAAAATTCATGTCCTTAAGACAAAGAACAGATGTGGAATCACCTTAGTCACCATGATAATTAACTTTGCTTTCCCTGTCTCTCCATTTGTTTCAGTTCTGCTCCTAGAGTCACATGTTTGTCCTTTATACCTATGCCTCCTCTGTAATGCTTGAATATAAAGGTTCCCCTCTTCCCATCCTGCCATCCCCAGAAAAAAAGAAAAGAAAAAAGCAGTCTCACACAGGCCCTGCTCACTCAGCCTTGCCCAAAAGTAGAATGCACCTGGGGTGGTCAGGCATGACAATAGTCCTGAAGTCTGCTTGGTCTTGACCAGGCACTGAGCATCCACCATTAGATTGGTCCAGAGACTGAGGGTGCTCTGAGACATTACATTAAGTCAGCAGGCCAGACCCAAACTGGCTTTCCGCAGAACAAATGACCCCCTTTCTTCTGCCCAGAGTTAGAAATGAACAGCTGTCTGTCCTGTATTCCTTCTACACATCCTTTATTTGCCAGAGTACATATAAGCGAATGGGTCCCTGTATGCAGGTGTGAACCTTGTGAGCAGTCCTTGAATTGGTGTTTATGGCTCTGTAATGAGCTAATTTTCTTCCACGCTATTGATTTCTCCCAGCGCTGCTGCAGGACTCTCTCTGACAAGGAGTGACTCAGCTACTTTGCCCAATATGGGGCCGGAACATGCAGGATGTTCCAGACGATCAGAAAATAGACATGCTGACCAAAGCTTGCTGGCCCATGGCTAAGAGCAGGTAATAGTCCTCAGAATTGGCTAGGGGCTTGGCAGATCAAAGGTTTTAGGTGGAAAAAGTGGAACAGTCAGATCACAGGGTTTGGGGAAGGTACATAAGCATCATATAGCTTGTGGAGGTCAAGTAAACAGCTCTAGATTACTATGGGATCATGGGGTCGTCAATCTAGAGCTGGTAAGCACTTCTATTATCTAGACAAACTTCACCCCTATTTTATAGATGTGAATGGTACCGAAGCCCAATGAAGTTGAATGTTTCCAGAATATAAACATTCAATTTAAACAATCATTTATTAAGTAACTACTACCAGGGATGTATGGGGTATTCAGAAGGACTAGCACTTCTGGTGTGAGGACTTACCTTTTCAGAGTTATTCATTCACCTTTGGTGTCCACTTGCCACTCAACTCTCACCTGCAGTTCTAAGGAGCAGTAGCATGCACAACAGCCAACCTCAGTAAAACTGTCTCAGCAGACAGGCTAAACCAGGCTGACAGTAATCAACAGACCTCAGTGAATTGTTTGTATATCTACCCTCAGCATGTAAAGACTTCCCTGGTATAATGGGTGGCTGAAAACAATTTGTTCCAATGGTTATGAAAGTAGCTGAAGCAGGCACTGTGGAGGCTTAGAACTTGATCAGACATCAAAGATGTCAAGGACAAACACTGCATCTCAGGCCATCGCCAGTTGTCTTGACTTTTTTCTTGCCCTTGGGCTTCAGTGACTCTGGGAGAGAAAGTGAAACTGACAATTTCATGCAACTTTGCTTCATTTAAATCTAATTCATGAGAAAGTCAAGACATCACCCATGATGTTATTGGTCCTCTTCGAAAATGAAGGACAAACAACAACTGCTCCAGGCATTGTTCTAGGCAGGGAAGGATACAAGGCCAAAGAGGTAAATAGCCCCTGTCCCAAAGGAGCTGATGTTTTACATTATATATATATATATATATATACACATATATATATGTGTGTGTGTGTGTATGTATATGTATATGTGTGTGTGTGTGTATACATACACATACAAGTACAGAATAACTTTTGTGATGAGCACTAACACCTGGGGGAAGAAGGGGTCAGGAAAGGCTTTCTTTAGGAGGTGGTAATTTAGCTGAGCTTTAAATGAAGCTAAAGATTCTAAGAAGGGAGGAGGGAAAGCATTTCAACTGTGGCAATAGTCTTTGGAAAGGCACAGGAACTAGAATGTATGTGAAACAGCTCCTAGGCCAGTTTGACTAGAATACAGCTGTAATCCTTGTCCCAAAGCCTATTGATATGGGACTCTCTCCTTATTGGCAGAGATGAAAGTCCTGCCCTACTGGAGGGGAGGGTTGGAGTTGATGGGAGACAAGAGCTTCAGTTAATAGCCAAGTTCTCTTTTGAGTGCTCATCATTCAAGTGCTCTTGGCTTCCAGCTTCAAGAGAGAATATGGAAGAGGCCAACCCCACTCGAGGTTGCTGAAGATGTGTTTAGGTTCTCTGTGAAGACATGAGAGAAGAGGACTGTCTCTATCATGTCCCTATCTCCAGCTTGCTACTCTAGAGACTTTAGGGAGTACCCCCTTGAGTGAGATCCACACTGTCTCTTGGTTGTATCTCCTAATGGGAGAGCTTCTTCACTCTGTATTGTCAAGTGTACATTCTCCTATGTATACCTTCTCTGATTTCTGTTTTGCTACAATTTGGATAAATGGGCTTCTTCGCTATTTTCTCTATGTATGTTCACTGAGGAACTGGTATTTGGTGGGAAAGGGGTCAAGGCTTGGATCTAGACCTTGGGGTCTAGATCTTCCCTCTAGAAATGGCAAAGCTATCAAAAGTTACCTCCAACCTGATCATATCCCATAGACTAACGATATTTAAAAGAGCAGCTAAATATACTTCTAGCCTGGTATCCCCCATCTCAGAGGAGAGCAGAGTGATGGCCTCCTTCTTCCTCCCCTGGCAGGGGAAGAAGAGGCTAGAGGTGTCAATTCTGCCTCCTTTCTAGCCATACACAACATCAAGCTCCAGCCAAACATGGACATTTCTATACATGTGGAGCCCCTTCCCATTCTTTCCCTATATAGATTATATGAAGTAGTGTAATGTGACAGATTGCTGTTTAGTCATTTTTGGACCTAACTCTTCATGACTCCATTTGACAGATAACAGTCCGCAAACAAAGACTGGAGCTATATTAATGAGGTTGGGAGGAAGGCTCAAGTGGAAACCAGAGTCCAAGCTTATAGGCTATAAGGATTTTGAGTCAGCTAGGTGGTGCATTTGCTGGAGTACTGGAGTCAGAAAGTCCTGAGTTCAAATCCTGCCTCCTACACTTACTAGCTGTGTGATACTGGGCAAGTCATTTCATGGGGATAAAAGTGCCAATATCACAAAATTCTTGTAAGGATCAGATGAGATAACGTAAGTAAAACACTTGGCAAACTTTAAAGTGCTACATAATTATCATCATCATTACTATCATGACCTCCGACTGCAATGATTTTTCAACCTGACACAGGTATACCCTGTCTGTGAATATGAGTCCCCTCTATAACACTTCCAACAAGTAGACATCTAGTCTCCCCATAAAGACCCCCCAGTGATGATTTTGATTATATTAAATTAAAAAATTTTTGTACAAACAGAAGCAATGCATCCAAAATTAGAAGGGAGGCAGAAAGCTGGGAAACAATTTTTGAGGCCAGTGCTTCTGATAAAGGCCTCATCTCTAAAATATATAGGGAATTAAATCAAATTTATAAGAATCCAAGTCATTCCCCAATTGAGAAATGGTCAAAGGATATGAACAGGCAGTTTTCTGATGAAGAAACCAAAGCTATCTATTCCCATATGAAAAAATGCTCTAAATCTCTAATGATTAGAGAGATGCAAATTAAAACAACTCTGAGGTACCACCTGACACCTATCAGATTGGCTAAAATGACAAAAAAGGAAGATAATAAATGTTGGAGAGGCTGTGGGAAAATTGGAACACTAATGCATTGTTGGTGGAGCTGTGAGCTGATCCAACCATTCTGGAGAGCAATTTGGAATTATGCCCAAAGGGCGATAAAGCTGTGCATACCCTTTGACCCAGCGATCCCACTTTTGGGTCTTTTGCCCAAAGAAATCATGGAAGGGGGAAAGGGACCCACATGTACAAAAATATTTATAGCTGCTCTTTACGTGGTAGCAAGGAATTGGAAGTTGAGGGGGTGCCCATCAATTGGGGAATGGCTGGACAAGTTGTGGTATATGAATACAATGGAATACTATTGTGCTGTAAGAAATGATGAGCAGGAAGAGTTCAGAGAAACCTGGAGGGTCTTACGTGAGCTGATGATGAGTGAGATGAGCAGAACCAGAAGAACATTGTACACAGTATCATCAACATTGAGTGTTGATCTACTGTGATGGACTATATTCTTCTCACCAATGCAATGGTACAGAAGAGTTCCAGGGAACTCATGATAGAAGAGGATCTCCAAATCCAAGAAAAAAAAAAAAGAAAGAAAGAACTGTGGAGTATAGATGCTGATTAAACCATATTATTTCTTTTGTTTTGGGTGCTGTTGTTTTTTTTTTTTCTATTTTGAGGTTTTGCATCACTGCTCTGATTCTTTCTCTTGTAACAGGATTAATGCAGAAATAGGATTAATGTTATTATGGGTATATATATGTGTGTGTATATATATATCTATATGTATATGTATAGAGATATATAGATATAACCTATATCAGATTACCTGCTGTCTAGGGGAGGGGGGAGGGAGGGGAGGGAGGGAGAAAAATCTGAAATTGTAAAGCATGTATAAACAAAAGTTGAGAACTATCTTTACATGTAACGGAAAAAATAAAATATCTCATAAAAAAAAAAAGACCCCCCCAGTGAAGAGGAACCACTAATTTCCAAAGCAGCTCATTCTACTTTTGGATAGCTCTTAATTATTAGGAAATTTTTCCTTATATGGAGTCTATACCTACCTCTCAACAGTTTCCGCCCCTCATTCCCATTGTGCCCAATTCCACCTTTGAGGGCCAAATAGACAAAATGATTGATTCATCCACAGAGCAGTACTTCAAATGCTTGAAGACGGTTATCATAAAAGCTTCCAAGCCTTCTCTTCTAGAGGTTAAACAGCCCCAGCTCTTTCAACGCATTGGTCTATAACATGACCTTCAGATCTCTCATTATCCTGGTCAGCCTGCTCTGGACACTCACGAGGCTTATTGCTGTTCTCCTCAATATATAGTTCCCTAAATGAATACAATCCTCTAATCCTCTACCATGACAGAGTAAAGCTGGATTTTCACTCTGGCTATTATGCCTCCTTAACACAGTCTTAGATTGTATTCACTTTTTTGGCTGCTGGATTGCATTATGAATTCATATTAAGCTTGCAATTCACCAAAACCCCCAATTGTTTTCCAGATCATTGTTTACCAATGCACCCACCATCCAATACTTGCAAAGTTGATTATTTGAACCTGAATGTAGAACTTTTTATTTATTCCTATTAGATCTGCTCTTTTAAAATTCATCTCATCAGTCTTGTTCAGATTATATTTTATTCTATCATCCAATGTATTATCTATCCCTCCAAGCTTCATGTCATCTGTAAATTTGATAAACATACGGTTTACTCTCTAATCCAAGTCATTAACCAAATATTAAGCAATATAGGGCCAACAGCTACATGGGGCACTCTACTCATAGTTGACGCCAACACATTAACAACTATTCTTTGGGTCTGATCATTCAGCTAGCCCCAAGTGTACCCAACTGTACAACCATCAAGCCTACTTCTCTCTGTTTTGTCCCTAAGGTTAGGACAAGAAACTTTGCCAATTTCTTGATGAGTTTCATGTATATGATATCTACAGAATTCACTTAACCTACCAGTTTAATGATACTTTCAAAAAATGAGTTGTCTGGCATGACCTTTTTTTGATGAAGGAACGCCATTTCTGTCATTATCCTGCCCTTTCTCACTGCTTACATACAATCCCTTTAATTTACATGAACTGATGCTGAGTAAGAGAAGAGCCAGGAGAACATTGTACACAGTAACAGCAACATTGTGTGATGATCAACTGTAAGAGACTTGGCTCTTCTTAGCAGTGCAATGATCCAAAACAATTTCAAAGAACTCAGGATAGAAAATGTTCTCCACGTCCAGAAAAAAAGAACTGTGGATTTTGAATGCAGATTGAACCATACTGTTTCTACTTTTGTACTAGTTTTTTCCTTCTTTTTTTGAGGTTTTTCTCTTCTACTTTGATTCTTCTTTCACGATATGACTAATGTAGAAGTATGTTTAATGTGATTGTACATATATAACCTATATCATATTGCTTTCCATCTTGAGGAGAGGGGAGAGAAAGGAGGGTGGAAAAAAAGGAACTAAAAACCCTATGAAAACAAATGTTGAAAACTATCCTTACATGTAACTGGAAAATAGTAAAATACTTTTTATATAAAAAAACCAAAACATACAATCACTTTAATAATATGCTCTACAATTTAACTAGGAACTAAAGTCAAGATACCCAGACTATAGACACTATCCTCTTTCTTTTTATGAAAATTGGGACCTTTGTCCATTTCTAGTCCTATAGCAGCAGCTCTCTAGGGTGCCATGAGTTTTCAGAGATTACTGACAAGAGCTCAATAATCACATCCACAAATTCTTTCACTCTGGGATATCTTTGATCTGGGCCTGGTGACTCAAACTAATTAAGGGATACTAAGAGCCCTCATCTCCTCATTTAGTTGTGTTTCAACTAAGTAAATTGGGACAATGTGATGCCATGGCCCAGGTGCTGCATTTGGAGTCAGATGACCTGGGGTTCAATACCAGCTCCAACATTTAATAGATGTATGATCTTGGGTAAATTACCCAATATCTGAGTCTCAATTTTCTCATCTGTAAAATGAGGGTACCACAATAGATGATTTTTAAGGTACCTTCAATGTCAAAATTTATGCTTCTAAGAACTTTTTGTTAACCATTTGTTAATTTGTCACTCTCATTCCTAAGATTATCTTAGAAGCAATGTAAAAGAGAAATAATTCTGTCTTCTCTCTGTTATTATTATTCCATCCAATCTGAGAAGAAACCTTTTCTTCTTCCCCTTGCCCCCAACATAGTTTTAAAAAACCATTAATTACTTTTATTATAATTTACCCCCATTGTCAGCCTCTGCTAATATTGCATTTTAGAGTTCCTCAATAATGTTCTTACTACAAACCATTCCTCTCCAGGAGTAACACTAGTTTTTTTCTTCTATACAGGTCTATTTTTTAAAAGACCACATCAAGTAAGTTTCCTCTGTATCCATCCCTCTTTCTCCATCTCTTCTTCAATGGAGTCATTTGTGTGTGTATGTGTGTGTGTGTGTGTGTGTGTGCATTAAAATTAAATTACTGGGGCAGCTAGGTGGTACAGTGGATCAAGCACCGCCCTTGGATTCAGGAGTTCATATCCACCCTCAGACACTTGACACTAACTAGCTATGTGACCCTGGGTAAGTCACTTAACCCTCATTGCCCTGCAATAAATAAATAAATAAATTCTTGAAAACGTCCTGTCCTTGGTCTGTCTACCTTATCCTTTTCCTAATCTGTAAAATGGCAGGTATAATAGCATTTACTTCACAGGGTTGTTGTAAGGATGAAGTGAGATAATATGTGTAAAGTACTTTGCAAATATTAAAGCAATATACAAATATCAGCTATTGTTGTTAATATGATAATTATTATCATAATGATCTTATTTTTTCTTTGAATGCTTTGAAATCTGTTTCTCCACAGATCTAGGGTATTTGTCAGACTACTTCTGGTTTTCTTCTCCTTTATCACAAATTCTATGATCATTTGCTCCCAATATTCTTATAATTTCTACTTCAGTAACTTGTTCAACCTTTTTTATTAAAATTCAGGTTTAGAATAAGAGTACTTTTCATTCTTTCATCCCTTGAAAAATGGATCTATCATGACAGCAGGTCAAAACTTTATTAGCCACTTCACTTTCGGTTGGAAGGAAGCACCATCAGATACCTAGAGAGCTGAAGTCCCCAATAATAACTAAATCATGACTCTGTGTCAAATTAACAATCTTTTCCCAGAGCTCCTAATCTCATGAGATCATAAAACACAGAGTAATAGAAGGAAGAGAATTTAGAGATTACCTTATCCAATCCCCTCATTTTTCTTTCTCTCTTTTTTTTTTTTTTTGGTGAGGCAATTGGGGTTACACACAGCTAGTAAGTGTCAAGTGTCTGAGGTCGGATTTGAACTCAGGTCCTCCTGAATCCAGGGCCGGTGCTCTATCCACTGCACCACCTAGCTGTCCCCTCCTCATATTTTTCGAATGAGGAAAATTAGGTCTGGAGGAACTCCACAGTGGAAAATGACTCTGAAGTACAAGAACTTGAGTTCTAATTACACATCTGATAGTACTTGTGTGACCTTGGGATAATGTCTTAACCTTCCTCTGCTTCTATTTCTTCATCTTTAAAATGAAGGGGTTGGACTAGGTACCCTCTAGGGTTCCTTTTAGACCATGATCTATGATTCTAAATGACTTGCAAAAATTCACTCCAGCAAAACTTTTTTTCTTTTTTAAAAAATAATAAACATATTTATTTAAAGTTTTGAGTTCCAAATTCTATCCCTGTTTCCCTCCTTCCCCTCCTCCTTCCCTGAGGCAGTAAGTAATCAGATATAGTTTATACATGTACAATCATTTAAAACACCACCATGTTAGTAATTTTGTATAAGAAAACTTGAATAAAAGAAAAAAATGAAAGAAAGTGAAAAATAGCATGCTTCAGTCTGTGTTCAATCAGTATCAGTTCTTTCTTTGGAAGTGGATAACATGCTTTATCATTAGTCCTTTGAGATTGTCTTGGATCATTGTATTGCTGAGAATAGTTAAGTCTTTCCCCATTCTTCATTGAACAATATTGCTATCATTATGTACAACGTCCTCCTGGTTCTGCTCACTTCACTATACATCAGTTCATACAAGTCTTTTTAGGCCTTTCTGAAATCATCCTGTTTGTCATTTCTTATAGCACAATAATATTCCATCATAATTGTATATTACAGCTTGTTTAGCCATTCCCCAATTGATGGGCATTCCTTTGATTTGATTTGATTCTTAGCCACCACAAAAAGAGTTGCTATATTTTTGTACAAATAGGTCTTTTTCTCTTTTTTGGGATGTTTTTGGGATGTAAACCTAGCAGTGGTATTGCTGGATCAAAGGCTATGCACAATTTTATAGCCCTTTGGGCATAATTCCAAATTGCTCTGCAGAATGACTGGATCTTTTCACAATTCCACCAACAGTGGATTAGCTTCCCAGTTTTCCCACATCCCCTCCAATATTCAATATTTTCCTTTTTTGTTATATTTGCCATTCTGATAGGTGTAAGATGATACTTCAAAGTTGTTTTAATTTACATTTCTCTGATCAATAGTTATTTAGAGTATTTTTCTATATGACTATAGATAGCTTTGATTTCTTTGTCTGAAAACTAACTGTTCATATCCTTTGACCATTTATCAACTGGGGAATCACTTGTATTTTTATAAATTTGACTCAGTTCTCTATATATTTGAGAAATGAGGCCTTTATCAAAGATACTTGTTTCAAAAATTCTTTCCCGGTTTTCTGCTTCCCTTATAATCTTGTTTACATTAGTTTTGTTTGCACAAAAGCTTTTTAATTTTATATAACGAAAATTACCTTTTTTACATTTTGTGTTGCTCTCTATATCTTCTTTGGTCCTAAATTCTTCCTATGACCATAAATCTGAAAGATAAACTGTTCCATGCTCTCTTTTTTTTTTCTTTTTTCTTTTGCAGGGCAATGGGGGTTAAATGACTTGTCCAGGGTCACGCAGCTAGTGTCAAGGGTCTGAGGCTGGATTTGAACTCAGGTACTCCTGAATCCAGGGCCGGTGCTTTATCCACTGCACCACCTAGCTGCCCCCTTTCCATGCTCTTTTAATTTGCTTATGGTATCACCCTCTTTGTGTAAATCATGTACCTATTTTGACCTTATTTTATTATATGGTGTGAGATGTTGGTCTATACCTAATTTCTGCCATACCATTTTCTAGTTTTCCCAGCAGTTTTTGTCAAATAATGAGTTTTGCTCCAAAATCTTGGATCTTGGGTTTATCATATACTAGATTACTACAGTAATTTACCATAGTGTAATTTGTAACTACCAGCAACACTCTTAGCAGAGCTGGGATTTAAAGTGAGGTTCCCGGGGCAGCGATAGAGCACCGGCCCTGGATTCAGGAGTACCTGAGTTCAAATCCGACCTCAGACACTTAACACTTACTAGCTGTGTGACCCTGGGCAAGTCACTTAACTCCAATTGCCTCACTAAAAAAAAAAAAAAATTTAAATAAAAAAAAAATTAAAGTGAGGTTCCCAGTTTCCAAATTCATTCATTGTAATCACTACTACACCATACTTCCTCACTGCTTATTTATTTTGTTCTTCTATCCAGATGGTCTGTAGTACATTAATATGATAATCTCTTTTTCTCCCTGTTGATTTTTCACCTAAATGCCCTATACTATGCTTCTTCCCTATGGTTCCGATATATTCAATTTGGCCCTTAAATCTAATATAGTAAAACTAAGTATAGCTTCTTTTAGCAAAAGCATTTGAAATAGGAATTGACATATATTAAGAAGGTTCAATCATATGAGGATATGTGTTGACAAGTTGGTGTTGATGATTTTTGAGAGACTGAGAAGAGAGAATTAAGGGAAATTATTTGAGAGAAACTATGGAGAAGTCAGAAAATTAGTGAGGAAAAATCTAGTTCTTGGTAAAACTGTCACCTTATTTTATAAAGAAACAAAGAGAATTTTGTGGAGTGAACATGGAGAGAGACTATTTAGAGTGATGGCTTAAGAGAAGAGACTGTTTTCCTGTCATAGTGAAGAGAACTTAGAAAAGATAGAGAAGGAGGAAGGAGGTATCTTCTTTTCCTGAAAAAAAAACTTTTTAATTTTTATCTTGTGGAGAGGATGAAGAATATTACTGAGAAGAAACTGAATGGTATGTGTTTTCAGTAGTTACAGTGATGTTTATAGATGACTCTGGCTGAGATCTTTCTCATAGTTAAAACACTGAAAATAATTTTGTACACTGGCCCTGGATTCAGGAGGACCTGAGTTCAAATTTGACCTCAGACACTTGACACTTACTAGCTGTGTGACCCTGGGCAAGTCACTTAACCCTAATTGCCCCACCAAAAAAAATTTTGTATATCTTTGTATTATTGGTTACATTGTGAATAAATTGTCTAGGCAGCAACTTTAATATTTATGTAATCCTAGGAGATTAGGAATTGATATACATAGAGAGATAACCAATTATTTATGGGGAAAGATGTTTCTCCAGTTTTAGGCATAGGAACTCCAACCTAATTTATTCATTAATGAAAAATATTGTAATTTTATTACTGAGGAAATATCCACCATACCCATAGATTACCCTAGAACTCATGATGGTGAGAATGAATATGATAAAGAATCAGTAGCAAGATACAAGTAAAATTGATTAACCCCCAAACCCCATTTCATATATAGTGTTATTCCATTGCACCCTTTGATCTATTCTGTTCCATTTAAATAAGGTATAAACTTCCAAATTAGTATTTTATCTCTTTTTTATATTCATTTTCAAGTTCTGAATCCTGTCCTATTAAGCCCCAGTGATATCTTTGATGTTAAATTTGCCTCTTTTCATTAATGTAGATGATTTGAGGCACTCTTCTGGATTATTTCCTTTGAATTATTGATCTCTACTGACATTTTTCCCTGTTATTCTTCTTGTTCTCTTTGGCACCTTGCTTAACATACATTCCTGGGCAGTTTACTCCCTTTCTCCTATTTTTTCAGTTTAAAGACCTAAGTATCAGATCCATAAGTCTCCAAGCAATTTTTTTTAAAAAAATAAACTCTCATTAAGTACTCTCCATCCCTAATTAAGAACTCAGAATTCTTACATTTTAAGTGATAGCTCAGAAATCCAAATGTTTTTTCTTAGATATCACTTTCTCAACTTCTTCCCCAAACCATTTTAAGATTTTTACAGTTTTTTTTTTCTGAAGGACTTCATAATCTCTAGCAATTCTTTGGGGTTTCTTTTGGCAGAATCATGTTCCCATGTGAAGAACCAGAAGTGGATAGAGGTCTTCAGGTGTGACAAGTCTCTAGAAGCTTTGCCTCACAACATGGGAGACATGCCACAGAAAAGAAACAGATTTCTCTGATTTATGTTAGTTCAACAAATAACTACCTTATACTCTCACCAGGAAAACATCAACCACTACTAATGTTTCTTTTTCTTTGAGTTTTAGAGGATGACCTATCACCTGGTGTTACCATATCCATATTCCTTGAAATACAAGTAGTTGGTGAAATGAGAACCACGACTGGAATATAACTCTGGAAGAATATATTCAATATAATAAAAAAACAGATAGCAAAAGAAGGTATGGCATAGTCTTATATAGGGAGTCCAAAGAGTCTTAGTGCAGTTTTAACTTTTAATAGCTTAAAAGTAAGTGGATAGGGGGCAGCTAGGTGGCGCAGTGGATAGAGCACCGGCCCTGGAGTCAGGAGGACCTGAGTTCAAATCCGGCCTCAGACACTTGATACTTACTAGCTGTGTGACCTTGGGCAAGTCACTTAACCCCAATTGCCTCACTAAAAAAAAAAAAAAAAAGTAAGTGGATAGCCTCAGTGTAAGGAATGCCAGGAACCAGAGGAGAGATAAATGGTGAAGAATATGTGGATAAAGATCAAGAAACAAAAACAGAAGTAATATTGTCATCAGATTTTATTCAGACAACCTGGACAGAAAGAAGAAATAGAGAAAGAGTTTGAGAAACAGATTCTGGCACAAAGGCAGGATACAGTAGCAATGAGAGACTTCAATTATTCAGACATCTGCTGAAGCTCTTTCTCTGCCAGAAGCAAATTGGCTAGTAATTTCTTTGCTTGCCTTAACAACAATTTCCTCCTTCAAAAGGTAGAGGAACCAACAAGGGGAACTACCAAAATGGATCTGATTCCCACCAAGAAAGGAACTGGCTGTTGGGCAGAAATGATAGGAACATTGTGGGGTAATAATTACTTCATCATATTAATTGTGACAGAAAAGGCATAGTCTGACAAATACCCTAGATTTGGAGAAGACAAATTTCAAAAGATTCCATGACCTAAAATTCTGCAGGGGAAAGTAAGCACAGAAATGGAATCCTGAAGCCCCAATGAGAAACAGTTCAAGTGAAAAAGAGTTAACTAATGAAATGGATGAAAATACATAGAAAATTGAACAACCAATATAGATTCTAAAAAGATAAACAGAAGATGGAAGAAAAGTCATGTATTGAGGGATAAAAAAAAAGTACGGTGCAGTCCTGTAAGAATAATGTCAAGAGTATTAAAGCTCAGAATTAGCTGCAGGTGGTAAAGAAAGCTAAGCACAACAAACAGGGTTGTTATGAGCAAAGGAGGATCAAAGAAGGGACAGGACCATTGCTCAGGGTGGATGGGATGATGATAATTGATGATAGAGAGAAAGTGAAGCTTCTCTGCCAAGGATGATTTTTAGAATGAGAAAGATAGAACAAAAATTCTTAAAAAGAAGTAAAAATATAAGATAAGAAGGGAAACACTAAGATACTACCTAGTTACACCTAATGAGTTTAAATCATCAAGACAAAAGATACTGAAACAACTGGTGGATGTGATTGCTAAGCAGTTGTCAGGATCTTTGAAATGATGGAACTTCCCCAAGGATATCAAATTGGTTAGGGGGAGGAGAAAGGTCAAATATATTCCCAAATATTCAGAGTAGTTATGTTTGTAGTTACAAAAAACATGAAACAAAGTGAGTATCCGTGGATATACAGGATAATACCTGAACAAACTGTGGCATGGGAATGTCATGGGATAGTATCATGCTGAATTCAGACGAACAGTGAAAGATTTGTATGAATTGATGCAAAGGTAAGTAGAACCAGTAATAATAAACATTTTTGGTGATTAGAAGAGAACTGAGAAAATTCATCATAAAGGGGAAGAAACTAGAGTCTGCTAACTATAGGCCAGTGAGCTATCTCCTAAAAAATCTAGAACATATATTAAAAGGATGATTAGTGAACACCTAGAAGAGGAAGTGATGGGTCAAAGAGCTATACAGGTTCATAAAAAACAGATTATGTCAGATTAATCAATTTTCCCTTTTTTATAACTTTTGGAATAATAGGTCAGAGGAATGCTGTAAAAAACAGGTCTAGCTATATTTTAGCAAGGAATTTGACACAGCTTGTCATGTTATTCAGGCAGATAAAATGGGAAGATCCATCTAATTAGACAATAGTTAGTATAGAGTTGAAATAGATTGAATGTCAGGCTCTAAGAGAAGTTCATTAATTATTTCAAAATCACCTTTAAGCTGTAGTGAAAGGAAAATGTGTCTTCAGAAAGCATGGCCACAGGCCCTAAGCCAAATTCATCCCTAAGGGCATCCATAGGTGAAACTTTAAGGAAGACAACAAAAAAAATGAAAACTAGAACAGAACTGTCTATAACAAAACATTTTCATTTTCAGTAGAAATGCACCACTATCTTTGTATTCTAACACCGTCAGTCTCCTATGTTCTAGATGAAGAAGTGGAAACGGCATGAAAGAAGGCAGAAGAGCAGCTAGATAAAATTAAAATACACACAGAAGAAAAGCCATTCTGTTAGTGACACATTTTTTAAAAGCATCAAGATTCTGAATTCCAAAATATGTCAAAGAGAGGAAATTAACAAATGATTGGGGAAAAAAACACAGACAGTATTATTACTTTTAAAAAGGAGATTGATACATGAGTAGCTACTGAAACATATGTCTAACATCTCATCTCTATAAAATATTTGTCAGAATTATCCATACACATAGTAATGAGGCCCTAGATAAAATATGAAAAGGAAATTATATGATCTCACAATTTTCTACAATAAACTATATCTTTACATTCACACGAGCAGACTGAAGGTTATGGAAAACACAAGCTCCCACTATGATAATTATTTGTCGATTATATGATATATGTATATATGTACATGCATATGTGTATATATGTGCATTTATTTGACTAGGAAGAAATGTAGCTGTAAGGACTCTAAAAAGGAAATATATTAAAGTCATACAAGATTCTATGATAGAAAGAACTGTAGAGATAACTTAGCATGGTTGATGATCCCATTTTATGGTAATAATAACACCTTCACTTAAGAATTTAACAAGTGCTTTCTTCACAACAGTCTGATGGGGTAGATAATGCACATATTATTATTGATAATTTACATGAGAAGAAAATGAGACTAAGAGTGGTGCGCTGCCGCCCACTAAGTGTATTACGCAGGACCTCCAGCCAGTCCCCTGAATCCAAATCTACCCACCCTCTATCCACTATACTCCACAAAACTTACCACACATCTGTGCGGCCCCCTCCCATAATTTGCACTCACATGCCAAAACCTAACCCCTGGGCGGAGTTATTAGTCTAACCATGAACTGACCACAGAACATAAGCTATGATCTTTAGATTCCCCTTCATTCTGTACCGGCAGGCCATGCCCCTTCTTCCCCTATCCGCCTTGCTGGCCTCCGAGGTCCTTTTCTGATCAAGATCCTTTTTCATTTTCTTGCCCTGGTCTCTCTCTCTCTCTCCTCTTTTTTTTTTGGTGAGGCAATGGGGGTTAAGTGACTTGCCCAAGGTCACACAGCTAGTAAGTGTCAAAGTGTCTGAGACTGGATTTGAACTCAGGTCCTCCTAACTCCAGGGCCGGTGCTCTATCCACTGCACCACCTAGTGCCTGGGAGGTGTTTTAAAAAATAAATCCCCATTATTACCTTTTGCCTAGACTTTTGCAATAACCTGCTAACCAGTTTCCTTGAAGACATTTCTTCCCTCTCCAATCCAGCCTTCATATATTGCGATCAAGCTTCATAAAGTACAGCTCAAACATTTCTTGATGTGAGCAAAGACACTGAGAAAGAAAAGCATAAGCCACGTTGGGGGAATAGTAACTAGTACCATTAACTAGAGCACATAGACCTTGAGGAGTAGTCTAAGTCTAAAGTTGGAAAAATAGGTTTTAGCCAAATGGTGAAGAGTCTTGAATCTTATGCCAAGCAGTTTAGACATTATTCATTAGGCAAAGGGGATCTGGTAAAGGTTTTTGAAGAGGGCAGTGCCATCAACAGGTACCACCTTCTTAAGATACAATAATCTGTTCATTCCTGGTTTGGAAAAGGTTCAGAAATCTGTTTTAGAAGAAAATAAAGGTTATGAGGAACAAGGCTATATTCCTGGCATGCTTTAGGGGAGAAATAAATTGTACTCCTGAAGCATTACATTTCAGAGGTCTGAAGTGGGTCAGAGGCCTGGTTTTGGTGATGTAGTAACTAAAAAGCAGTTGCCAGACATGGGTCTGATAGGGAAATATTCTATGGTCATCAAGGGGTTGGTTGCCTAGGATGACACTATTAGACATACCCTTGGGATGTTGTGTTGGGAATAAATACTAAGGCTATGTCTGCCTATCTTTGACTGGCTTGTCTCTTCCCACCATCCATCACTCTAAGATTCCTGTGCTGACCTATCACAATCTTCTTGGGGGGGGGAGAATGAATAGGCCCCTTCTTCTCTAAGGGGCTTTGTAGGGCACTACAAGATCTTACTATCATCATCATCATTTATAATACTGGTAGCTCACGCTTTAATTTATAAAGTTCCTTCTTCACAACCACCCTATGAAATATGTATTGCAAGCATCATTAATCCCATTTTACAGATAAGGAAACAGATCCAGAGAAATCCCATAAAGAAGCAGAAAATTATGTGAGTTAGACTGGGACAACCATCTAGTCCAAACATACATGAATGGTGTGCTCTCTAACATTGGACAAATGGTCATAGCCAGAGCCCCTCCTCATATTTATCTGGGGTAAAGAAATGAAGCAGAGAACTGTCAGGAGAGTCTAGAATATCTCAAAGATTTCCTTGTATTTTATGTATACTTCCTGTGCATCAAGGACCCCACTCTTAAGTTCAGAAGGCTATGTCCCAGGAAAGAAGAGAACAGTGGGAGCGATAAGAGAACATCTTTTCTCAGAAAATGTGAACACTACCACTCCCCAAACCCCCCCCCCATCCACACACACAAATAACAATGCTGCAGTTATTTCCATTTGTGCTGAGTTTCTACCATAAACAGTCTCTTAAGAGGGTGGATTCTGACCAGAGGAATTAGCTGCAAGCTGATGCTTGTTGCATGAGATTTTGGCCCTGGGGAGGACGCATGTTTTCCTTCCAGCTTTCTGAAGTATGGATTTTGGTTTTTTAGTTTCTCAATGTGAATGAAGAATTTGCTTTAGTACTTTCAGATGCTTTTGTGATGCCTGAATGATTAAAAATGACCAACACATAATTGAGTTGTGGTATTTAGAGCACATGAAAATAGAGTACAATTCAGTTTTATGTAGTACTAATTTAGGATGCCTAGAAAATGCCTTAAAGACAGATGATGGAAAAGTAGAAAGAAGGACCACATTATTGACAACAGAATTAGAAAAAAAGAAAACGAGAAAAAGGAATAGAAAAGGAAAAAAGACCTTTGCAAAATAGGCTATGACAAATCACAAACTGAAACCAAACAGGTTTTCAAAGACTGTAATAGTTTCCAAGAAAACTAGGTTGGGGGTGGGGGAACAGTGGTGCAGAAAGTGGTGCCAACTGGATACTGGAAGGGACAGTAATGGAGAAAGAATACCAGAATGAGTAACAGATGTGGGGGAGATGAAAGGCCCCTAGTGGCTGGTAACTGGATGTAAGTGTAGTCTCCAGATGTTGGACCAAATGAGGAAATTGAACTCCATTCAGTGCAATCGTTCTGGGCCAGTTGTAAGGATCATGGCTAGGGAATTAGACACAGAGAGCTAAGGTGGTTTGGAGGCACAGGTGATAATTGAGATCCAGTAGGCATGGTGAAAAGGTAGATATACAAGAGTTAGTCATGGTCAAGTCAGACACAAGTCATAGTAGACTGCTGGTGTCAAGAGAAGCCAAGTATGAAGGATAAGCAATGCAAAGGTCTAGCACAGAGATAGAAGGTCTCTGGCCCATAAGGTAAGAGACAATTTCAGGAGAGAGTAATCCAGTACCCTGGAGAGCTCCTGGAAAAAAAAAAGTTCTTGACAATGTCCAGTCCTTGTGAGGACTGTTCTCAGAACTTAAGGCTCACCTATTTGGCTTCACCCCCTGGTGGAATTCTGGTTAAATTCTACTTCCTACATACATTCTGGGTCCGTACTGGGTACTAGGGAACCATCTTCTCCCTCACTCCTCCCCTAAAAAACCTTTCAGTCACCATATCAGATGCGAAGGTCACTTTTTTGGCCTGATCAAGGGCTACATGAGATTGAGAAAGAACAATCAAGAGAGAAAAGAGAGGTAGAGGCAGAGAGGAAACTGAAGAAAAGAAATGCAAAAACTGAAGAAGAAAAAGTTGATATTCCCTATTCCCGAGCTGGGAATATCTGCTGACTAAATACTATTAACACATTTAAGGCTGCCCAGGTCAGAGTTCAAATGCTCCAACCTAATACTGGGGTAGAGTTGCATCTGTAAGAGCTTTGGGTGAGGAGGAGCTCCCAGGATCACACAGGGTAAGTGGTATGTGTTGTAATAGTACAGGAACTTTAGTGGCCTAAGGGCTGGGTTCTTCTGGGCCCTTTAGTATAAAAACTTAAAGATTATATATCTATATAGATAGAGATAGATATAGACGTAGACGTAGACGTAGATGTAGACATAGATATAGATATAGATATATGTAGGTAGATCGAGATAAAATAGGTAGGTAGGTAGGCAGATATATACATACATATATACAATCATGCACCATTATTATGTACTTACTATGCACTCGCCCATTGTTGGAGGATACAGAAAAAAAAAAACCCAAGATAGTCCCTACCTTCAAGGAGCTTACATTCTAGTTAAGAGGGAAGGCAACACATAAAAAAGAGCTGAAAGTAGGGGAGGGGTCCAGGAGTGTGTCCCAGTTTCCAGTGGAAAGGCAGGCAAAAGTAGAGGCAGCAAAGGGGCAGCTAGGTAGCACAGTGGATAAAGCACTGGCCTGGATTCAGGAGAACATGCGTTCAAATCCAGTCTCAGAAATGACACTGACTAGCTGTTGGACCCTGGGCAAGTCACTTAACCCTCATTTGCCCCGCAAAAAAAAAAAATTTAAGAGTAGAAGAAGCAAGGTATGGGAGGGTGCTAGAAAGCAAGGCTTGAATCTGGGAAAATAAGGCAAAAGACCACCTGTCATGAGGGTGGTTCCAGGAATACAGTCCAATTTTTTTTAAAGTGAGCAATTAAATACTTATCTCTATCACCTTGAGCAAGTCCCTTTTTCCTTCCTGGGCCTTGGTTTTCTCCTCTATAAAATGAAAAAGCTGAACCAAAAAATCTCAAAGGTTCCTTCTAGCCCTAAAGCCTAAGTTCCTATGACCTCTCAAGGAATCTTCCAAGGTATTATGACTATAAAAGCAAGAATACATAATAGCTGGCTTAACCCAACCACCCATGGAAAGAAACAAAATTAACCTAAATATTTTCTATAACAGGGCCCAAAGCAAAGGCCCCATATGATTTCTCTATTTTAAAATGAAGTTCATGAATGATAAACATAAGCTAGTACAAACCAGCTCAAACAAGTCTGGATTGTCCAGTTATCTTCTTTGTAACACTCATTTATATTGTGAGTGTCATGTGGGAAGCAGGGGGTGATGTTTCACGATGCAGTTCACAAATGCTCAAAAAGAATTCCTCATGTAAGAATATTTTAAAAGCAGAAAACAGTCAAGAAAGGTTAATGAAAAACATTCTAATGCCAGTGTTTAGAAATTTGGGGACAGACTCAGTAGGACGAGGACCAAGCAAGAATATCCAAGGGAGGACAGGCCGAGCTAATATAATAAAAATGACAATTCTACCTAATTAATTTACTTATTCAGTGCCATACCAATCAGACTACCTAAAAAATATTTTATAGAGCTAGAAAAATAATAACAAAATTCATCTGGAAACACAAAAGTCCAGATATCAAGGGAAATAATGAACAAATGCACAGGAAGGGGGGCTAATATAAAGCAGCAGTCATCAAAACTATCTGGTACTGGCTAAGAAGCAGAGTGGAGGATCAATGGAATAGGTAGGTGCAAGAGACACAGTAGTAAATGACTTTAATAATGTATTGTTTGACAACCCAAGACTCCAGCTTCTGGGATAGGAGTTCAGTGTTTGACAAAAACTGCTGGGAAAACTGGAAGAGAGGGCAGAAACTACGCATAGATCAAGATCTTTACACTATACCTATAAATAAGGTCAAAATGGGTACAGTGTTAGACATTAAATGTGTATACCATATGCATAAACTAGGAGAGGAAGGAATAGTTTACCTCTCAGATCTTGGAAAGGAGAACTGTGTATAACCAAACAAGAGATAGAGAATATTATGAAATGCAAAATGGATGATTTGATTACATTAAATTGAAAAGGTTTTGTACAAACAGAAGCAATGCACCAAAATTAGAAGGGAGACAGTAAACTGGGAAACAATTTTTATAGCCAGTACTTCTGATAAAGCCTCATTTCTAAAATATATCGAGAACTAAATCAAATTTATAAGAATCCAAGTCATTCCCCAATTGAGAAATGGTCAAAGGATATGAACAGGAAGTTTTCTGATGAAGAAATCAAAGCTATCTATTGCCGTATGAAAAAATGCTCTAATCACTATTTATTAGAGAGATGTAAATTAAAAACAACTCTGAGGTACTACCTGACACCTATCAGATTGGCTAATATGACAACAAAGGAAAATAATAAATGGTTGGAGAAGCTGTGGAAAAAATTGGAACATTTAATGCATTGTTGGTAGAGCTGTGAACTGATTCAGCCATTCTGGAGAGCAGTTGGAACTATGCCCAAAGGGCTATAAAGCCCTTTGACCCAGCAATACCACTATTAGGACTTTTTCCCAAAGAGATCATGGAAAAGGGAAAAGGACCCACATGTACAAAAATTTTATAGATGCTCTTTTTTGTGGCGGCAAGGAATTGGAAATTGAGGAATGCCCATCAATTGGAGAATGGCTGAACAAGTTGTGGTATATGAATGTAATGGAATACTATTATGCTGTAAGAATGGCGAGCAAGAAGATTTCAGAGAAACCTGAAGGACTTACATGAACCAATGATGAATGAAATGAGCTTCGGTACTAGGAGAACATTGTACACAGTATCAACAACATTGTGTGTTGATCAACTGTCATAGACTTGATTCTTCTCAGCAATACATAGTCCAAGATAGTTCCAAAGGACTCATGATGGAAAATGCTCTCCAAATCCAGAAAAAAGAACTGTTGAATCTGGATGCAGTTCGAATCATCTATTTCTATTGTTTTGCTGTTGTTTTCTTTTTTGAGGTTTTTCCTTTTTGATTCTCTGTCATTACATGACTAATGCAAAATATGTTTAATGTGATGGTACAGAATATACCTATATCAGATTACTGCTGTCTTGGGGAGGGGGTAGGGAGGGAAAGGGGATGGAGAATGAATTTGAAACTAGATAATCTTATAAAAACAAATGTTGAAGGGGGCACTAGGTGGCGCAGTGGATAAAGCCCTGCCCTGGATTCAGGAGGACCTGAGTTCAAATTTGGACTCAGACACTTGACACTTTCTAGCTGTGTGACCTTGGGCAAGTCACTTAACCCCATTGCCCGCAAAAAAAAATTAAAAATTAAAATAAAAACAAATTATCTCTAATGTAACTGGAAAATAAGAAAATATTAACATGGGGAAATGAGTATTAAAATGTTTTTACATGTAATTGGGAAGAAATAAAATAATAAATAAATCATCTAAATTAAAAAATATATTTCCATGGGAGAGGTAGCATTGTAATCCCCCATGCCCCAATCTAGGGAGTTGCATGGAGCTTCATGTACCTTGAACCTGAAGGTTTTACAATTTGAGCCACATAAAGTTATCTCCACTAAAGTTCTCTTCTCATGCCTCCTCAAGAGCTGGAGGAAATCCTGAGCTCCATGTGGACCACTTGAGCTCAGGAGTCCTGAGCTACAGTGAGCTAAATTGATCTGGTGTCTGCACTAAGGCCAGCACCAATATGGTGAGTCCCCAAAAGTGGGGAACCATCAGGCTGACTAAAGAGAAGTGAACCAGCTCAAGTTGAAAAAGGAGTGGGTCAGTGATAGCCAGGTTGTGCAGGGGATAAAGCACTAGCCTTGGATTCAGGAGGACCTGAATTCAAATCCGATCTCAGACACTTGACACTTACTAGCTGTGTGACCCTGGGCCAAGTTACTTAACCCTCATTGCCCCACAATAAGAAAAAGGAGTGGGGCAAAGGTCCTGGACTGATCAGTAGAGACTATGAGTGGTCACTGCACTTGCCAACCTAGGTAAGATAGGGAAACTGTATTTTAAAAAAGATATGGATATAATCCTCCTGTTATATAAAAAGTCAAACATCTATACTGGCTCAGCCACAAGGATCCATCCAAGCAATATTCTATGGAGGATTAGAAAGTATATTACAGTTAGAGTACTAAGATTGAATTTAAGCCCAAACCCTGCTTGCTCATTTAATACTTTGGGATAAAAAGTTATGTAAGAGACTCTGAGGTCAGCATTCTGAGCTTCATACCAAAAGACTGGGGTTCAAATCCAGGTTCTGATACTCATTAACAATGTGACAATAAGCAAGTCACTCAATTTCTCCAAGCTTTAGTTACTCTATGTGTAAAATAAGAGTTGTCATACTTGCTCTACCCACCTCATAGCTTTACTGTGATTAAAGAACTTTTTTTTAAGCTATATGCAGGGCAGCTAGGTGGCGCAGTGGATAAAGCACCAGCCCTGGATTCAGGAGGATCTGAGTTCAAAGTCTGAGTTCTCAGACATTTGATACTTACTAGCTGTGTGACCCTGGGCAACTTACTTAACCCCAATAGCCTCACAAAAAAAAAAAAAAGGCTATATGCTTTAGGAATATCTCTGGCAGGGACATACAGTGATATGTTGTGGGAGGATATAGCTACTGTTTTCCATGCCATTGATCTAGATATTTAAAATTTAACCTTAAAGCTGGCAATAATGCTGATACCCCTAAACTTCCTTACTAGTTCTCCCATTCTACTTAGTCATCATACCTGCCCTCATCCTGGCTCAGCCCCTTCCTCCCTTTAATTCTGATCAGCTATATACCTCCAAAAGAGCTATACTCTAGTTCTGAGAAGTAACCCAGAGTGTGTGAATGTATATGTGTGTGTGTGTGTGCACGTGCGTGCGAGTGCATGCATGCGTGCATGCACATGCATTCGTACGTGTTGAGTTAGGCAGAGCATTCCATCCCCTCTTCCTGTTGTAAACATTCACTGGCATGTCAGCACACGTTATGTGAGCCAATTCCCCCTAGTGCATAAGGAGAACTGGGTTTGAATGCATTTGTGTGGAAGTATTTTGTCATGCATGGGTCTCAGATTTATCATCTTTAAACTCTAAATTGTGAATTCTCTGTGGACCTGAGGATGTCTTTTTAGCTTAAAGTCTGTATAGCATGCAGGACAGCACGAGGCACACAGTGTTGTGACCATCAAAATCTGCTTGCTTTATACAACACAATGAACCAGAGAGCCTCTCTTCCTTTCCCAAGTCTTTGCCCTTAAAAAAGGCTTGAGGTGAGCTCTTCTGCCTCTCAGGTTTCATCCTCTGCTCCCTTTTGCTCTCTCTCCTCCTGCCCCCTCCTCTCCAAACACTGCTATGCTATATTGCACTCCTGGCTAGACCGCCGAGTTCAGGAGCAAAAAAAAAAAAGAGGTCTGATGGGGGTAGCCAGTTCTGCCGCCAGCTTAGACCCCTCTTCTCACACTCCTTAGATTTTTATGTCAAAAAGAGAGACTGAATGAGGCAGTCTGGCCCAGGTGGACATCATAGCAATAGCTATTTCACTGAGTGGAAGAGGATAAGCATTTATATAGTGTCCACTATGTGCCAGGTACTGTGCTAAGTAAGCAATTGACAAATATTATCTCATTTTAGTAGTTAAAGCAATAATTATACAAGATACAAATGAAACTTGGATGGAGAAATCCAGGTCGATGAAGACACTAAAACAATTTACTGGCTCGTAGCAAAGTTCAAGTGAATGACAATGGAATGTCAATATCTGGGCTTTCTATAATTGAGAGGTCACAGAGAAGGTTATCAAGAAATGTTTGTTGAATTGAACCAGATTGAACCACACAGCAATTAAAGAAATGATGGAGAAAACATTTAGTTCGTGTATTAACAAAACATACAAACAAAAGCCCTTCTCTGATGCCTTATCATGAAGTAGAGTTAACCCTGGCTTATCAAAGTCTGGCAGAGCCTATGTCCTGGCAGGTTCTGTCACCTTGGAAAAATGCCAAGGACAGAACTAGACCATTGTGTCTGCTATCCATTGACCAATCTAAGTTAGGAGAGGCTCATTCCCAGATTGGCCACAAAGCAGAGCTTCTTAACCTAGGATTCATGAACTTTTAAAAATAATATTTTCATAACTGTATTTTAATATAATTGTTTTTGTGAGTCTATGTAATTTATTTATGCATTTAAAAACGTTATTCTGAGAAGGGTTCCATTGGTTTCACCATATTGCCAGAGGGGTGTCACAAAAAAGGTAGTGTTCAATTGCTTTAGCTAAAGCAACTCTCAAAGATAATAATAACAATCTCAATAACAGCAATAAAAAGAACTGGTATTTATCTAGCAACTTAAGGTTTGAAAAGTACTTTTCATCCATTATCTCATTTGATCTTCACAAAAACTACAGGCATTTTTATGCCCATTTTACAGATAAGGAAATTGAGCTTAAGAGAAGTCAAGTGAATTGCCCAGGGTCACACAGCTAGTATCTGAGGCAAGATTCAAACTCAGAACTTACCTGACTCCAAATCCAGTACCCTGTCCATTATAGGAAGCTGCCTCTCATCCATTAAATTATAGAGAAGATGTGATCTTCATCAGACAAGGGATATCTACATTGACAAAGTTACAGATCATTAATGTATAGAGATTGTGGACATTTTAGAAGCACTGCTGAGAACAAGATGATTATATGTTTCACCAACATCCTCATAAAACACTCCAAATGTAGACCTTAGTACTAATTACAAATGTCACATATGTCCCCAAAATGAAAATCAAGGATCCCTTTACAATAGGCTGAACACACAAGAACAGTAATGACTATGTGCACTTTGTATTGTTTTGATATTGCAAACATGAGGAGCCACTTTTGCAGCAAGACAGAGTGCAGGCTGGTAGAATTGATCAGTAATTCTGATCACAATTTGATGCAATGAGGCTTAAGAATGGGGGATACTTTGCAGATCTACAAAAAATTCCACAGCAAGTTCAGACTTGGAAGGAAGCCTTGTCTTAATCAAATGTATATGTTCAAAACTATGTCTATCTAGGGCTGAAGAAGTAGGGTATGCTACAGTGAGAGGTATATTCTTTTTATTCAGGATAGAATGGTTGGTGTTCAAAACACAACCAATTACCACATAATTTTGCAAGAGGAGTCCTAGCAACATTTTAAGCAATGGCAGCTTTACTGCCATTGAAAGTCAACCTGTTGATTTCTTTCCTTCCTTCTTTCCTAACTTCCTTCCTTCCTTCCTTCCTTCCTTCCTTCCTTCCTTCCTTCCTTCCTTCCTTCCTTCCTTCCTTCTGTTCTTCCTCCTTCCCTACATTCTTCCCTCCTTTCCTTCCTTCTTTCCTTCCTTCCTTCCTTCCTTCCTTCCTTCCTTCCTTCCTTCCTTCCTTCCTTCCTTCCTTCTGTTCTTCCTCCTTCCCTTCACTCTTCCCTCCTTCCCTTTCTTCTTCCCTCTCTTCCTCCCTTCCTTCTATTCTTCCTCCCTCTCTCCCTCCCTTCTTTCAAAAAGCATTTATTATAGGGGTTCTTACCTGCAGTCTGTGAGCTGATTTAGAAAAATATTTTGAAAACAATTTCACTAGCATTGGTTTCCTTTGTACTCCTATGCCTTTTGTTTTATATACTTAAGAATATTATTATGCTAAGGGGTTCATAGGCTTTACCAGATTACCAATAGACCATGACACCAGAAAGGTTAAGAAGTTCTAATTAACTAAACACTTACTATGGACCAAACTCTGTGCTGAATGATGAGGGTTCAAAACCAAAAAGAAACAGCTCCTACTCTCAAGAAAACACCCCGATAAAGTGGAAACAACATGTACACTGAGAAGTAAATACAAGATGCATGCAAGTACTTGTAAATTAATTCCAGGGGAAGAAGGGACTGGCGGGGGGGGGGGGGGGGGGGGTGCAGTGAGGAGGCGTGGATCAAGAAAGGCCGGAGGTAGGAGGTGGCACTTGAGCTGAGCCTTGAAGGGAGATAAGGATGTGAGGAAGCATAAATGAAGAAACAGTACATTTCAAGCATGAGGCACAAGCCTGTATAATGGAATGGTGACAGCAGGTGGAAAGGTGTGGATGGGGAACACTGAGTGGGTCAGTTTGGCTAGAGAAGAAGCTGTTGTTCAGTCATTCAGTCATGTCAAACTCTTCGTGAGCTAGTAGACCGACTGCCCATGGGGTTTTCTTGTCAAAGATACTGGAGCAGTTGGCCATTCCCTTCTCCAGTTTTAGGCAACAGATAAGTGACTTGCTCAGGATCACACAATTAGTAAATGTCTGAGGTAAAATTTGAACTCTGGTCTTTCTGATTCCAGGTCCAGTGCTCTATCCATTGTGCCACCTAGTTGCCAAGATGTGTGAAGAAGAATGAAGTACAAGAAGTGTGTGTAGCAAGTGTGTGCTGGGCTGGCTCTTCAAGAGTTTTATGGGTACTGCTGGGGTGTCTTTCTCTAATACCCTCAGCTTGAGCTCCCATTCTGCATGTGCTTCCCCCCACAATGACCACCAATGAGTGACTAGCACCCTAGTTCCATTTAATTATGTAACATCAATCATTTCTTACAAAAGGACAGTTACTTTGAAGATATACCAATAATAAAGGTATAAGCATTTTCCCCATCCTCTTGAGATTACTTTCTCCCTTATTTCACTTTGATCTATGAAGAGAATGGGCTCAGACTTAGTATAGTTCCTAAATAGCATTGGTTCATCAAGTTCATGCCAAAAATCCTCAATGAGGCCTGTCTAAGGCATTGTTGGCCTGGGTCCCAAAGGCTGCTTTTCACTCTTACAGTGTTTGATTCTAGGCAGGCTGCAAAACTCGGCATGCATTTGGGAATGACTTCTGGACTGCTACACTCTCAGAGGCTCACTCTCCTGACCTGTAGAAACTTGTAAAGTTGGAGCTTCCAGATTGGTCTCTTTCACCTAAAGTGAAAGAACAAATACCAGGGCAGGCAATGAACTGAGGCCTGTACTGGGGGGTCCATATTGGTCTTCCAGGGAAAGGACCTAAGGCTTCTCTTGTTAAAGCAATGTCTATTATTAGACATAGTTACAGAATGTCTATGCAGTTCCTAAGTCTCTCTCAGGCACATTCATGACTCTATAGGAAGCAGGCTTCTCAGGCTCTTTGTATCAGTTGAGCATTTTGTGCATGTGCCAGACCCCCATTACACCTGAAAAGGTAGGAGAGCCAGATTGTAAAAGGCCTTACATACCAATAGAAGGATTTTGTATTTTAGTCTGAAGGCACTGGGGAGCTACTGATGTTTCTTAAGCAGGGGAGAAAGGGTAAGACCTATATTTTAGGAATATCAATTTGGCAGCTGTGTGTAGGATGGAATAGAGAGAAAAGAGACTTAAGGCAGGGATGTCCGGTTATGATGTCCTTGTTCCATTACCAATTTCATCACTTTCTAATCCTTTATGTTGAAGAAAATTATGCTTAATAAAAAATGCAGAACATCTAATGCTGTGTGAGAAAGAATATGTGTGTGTATATATATGTATATGTATATGAGTTATGGAATATAACAGGAGGAAGAATTTTTTTGTGATAGGCACTCAGGCACAAAATCTAGTGAAGAAGCACTTTGAAAATATGAGCATAAAGTGAAACAATGTCCCATGCTGTAGGCAGGGCCCAAGCCACTATGTGCAAACATCCTTGATACAGTGTGTCAATCTGACCTCTTGGCTCCAGGAATTTTCCTTCACTGTCTCCCATGCCTACAATGCTCTCCCTGCTCAGCTCCACCTCCTGGCTTCCTTTAAATTTGAATTAAAACCTAACTTTCTACAAGAAGCCTTTCCTGACTCCTCAATTCTAATGCCTTTAGTCTCTTAATTATTTTCTATTTATCCCCTATATAAGCTTGTTTGTATTTAATTGTCTGCGGTCTCCCCCATTAGATTTTGAGCTCCTTGAGGGCTGGGACTGTATTTTGCTTTTTTTTTTTTTTTTTATCACTGGCACTTAGCATAGTGCCTAACACAAAGCAGGCACTTAAATCCTTACTGACTGTTTATTGACTTTTAAATTAATTCATTCATAAAACCACTTAGTTCTATCTCCATACAAAACACTCTATAGCTATAGAAGGGGGATAAACAAAAATATTTAAAGTATGATCCCTGCCCTCATAAAGCTTACAATTCAACAGTGGGTTTAAGCCATTTTGATAAATGAACAATACATGTGTGTGTGTAGTATGTATATATGTCTTTGTGTATATATACACACAATCCTCATGGTGCAGAATGGCTTATAATAAGTGAATAAGAAGGGGACAAAGCAATCAATTATTAAGCATTTATTAAGTGCTTGCTATGTCCTAGATTGAAAAGTATGACAAAGTACTCTAAAAGGTCTAAGGAAGGGAAGATCAAAAGATACACCTACACATATAGATGTAGATAGGCAGATAGGTAGGTAGATGATAGGTATATGGATAGATGAGATATGTAGATGGACAAAGAAGTCACCAACCAACCGAGATTATAAAAATACAGGGCAGCTAGGTGGTGCAGTGGATAAAGCACCAGCCCTGGATTCGGGAGGACCTGAGTTCAAATCTAGTCTTAGATTATAAAAATACAAGCAGACAGAAGATGGAATAAATCAGTCACCAAGTTTTTCTGAGGTAGTACGGCATAGTGAATAGAGATCCAGCCTGGGAACTAGGAAGACCTGGGTTCAAGGCCTGCCTCTAACATAGTCTATGTATGTGCTCCAGGCCATGCTCTAAAACCCTCTGTTTCAGAGAAGATGCTGACCTGCACTGGTAAAAAGTTTCCTTATCCAATGAAATCACAGGCTCAGTCCCTATCTCTATGTGTTAGGCAGTAGGGAAACAAAATCAAAAATGAAACTTTCCCTAACCTCTGAAAGCTTCTGTGCTATCAGGTAAAGCAACACACAGACACACAATATGAATATGATGACTATTATGAATAACTAACATTTATATAGTGCCTACTATGTGCCAAGTACTGTGCTTATACACTTTACAAATATTATCTCATTTGATCCTCTAAAAACCCATTTTACAGATGAAGAAATGGAGATAAAGAGAGATTTAAGTGACTTACCCCAGGTCACATAGCTAGTATGTGTGTGAAGCTGGATTTGAACTCAGGTCTTTCTGTTTTTGTTTTATTTTTGTTTTTGCAGGGCAATGAGGGTTAAGTGACTTGCCCAGGGTCACACAGCTAGTAAATGTCAAGTGTCTGAGGCCAAATTTGAACTCAGGTCCTCCTGAATCCAGGGCAGGTGCTCTAGCTACTGCGCCACCTAGCTGCCTAAGCTCAGGTCTTTCTGACTCCAGGCTCTATACACTGGAGGGTGGGCAAAAGCAGCTGGGCTATGTAGCACAGGTAAGGGCTCAGGTTGGAGCTGGTACTTGCATTTAGCTTTGAAGGAAACTAGGGGTTCTAAGAGGAGGTGGTAAGAGTGCATTCTAGGAACAGTACTGGTCTATGCAAAAAGGTCAGAGATGGGAAATAGAATGTCCTGTGTGAAGAACAGCAAAAAGGACAGTTTGGCTGTACCAGAGAGTGCATGAAGGAGATTAATGTATAATCAACCTTGAAATATGGGCTGGAGCCAGGTTGTACAGCATTTCAAATACCAAACAGAGCTTCTATTTGATCTCAGAGGTAACAGAAAGCCACTGGAGTTTATTTAGTAGGGTAGCGATGTGGCCAGATCTGGGCTTTGGGAATATTACTTTGGCAGCTGTGTACAGGATGGATTGGAGAGGGGAGAGACAAGATAGAGAGACCAATAATAAGGCTACAGCAATACTGAGAGAGAGAGAGAGAGAGAGAGAGAGAGAGAGAGAGAGAGAGAGAGAGAGAGAGAGAGAGGGGTGATGAAGGCCTGAGCAGCTAGAGTCATACTTGTTTGAGTTGGGAGAATGGGACAGATGTGAGATTTGTTTGGAGAAAAAACCTGACAAAACTTGACCATTGTTGGGAGGTATGGGGTGAAGCAGAATGAAGAGCTGAGGATGGCTTCAGATCTGCAAACCTGTGTGCTTAGGAGGATGAAAGCACCCTTAGCAAAAATAGGGAAATCCAGAAGAAGGCTGGAAAAACAAGGTGGAAGAGAGAACTGTGACCATTCTATAAGCTTCAGTTCTATACCTTTAACTATCAAATCTAAAACAAGGATTCCCAAATCTCCATCTCAAACCTGGACCTCTGTCCTGAACTTCAGGCCTGTATCTCCAAATGCATACCACACATTTTTAAAAAATAATGTTTTATTTTTCCCCAAGTACATATTAAAACAATTTTTAACATTTTTTAAAAAGGTTTTGAGTTCCAAATTCTATTCCTTCCCCCCTCCTTGTCCTCTCTCTTTCTGAGGTGGTAAGCAATTCATTATATGTTATACATGTGCCATCATATGAAATGCCACATATTTTCAATTTAATCCAATAACCACTTATTAAGTGCCTATCAAATGCAAATCACTGTTTAGGCACTGGGTGACATATAAGGACAAGGAGATTATAACTTAATGGGGCTTTTCTACTGTGATGTTCCACCACCACTTCAAGCTTAACATGCCTAAGACCAAAGTCTTCATTCCCCTCCCTGACCCTGCTCTGCCTCTCCTCATTTCTGTTAATACCTCCACCATTCTCCCAGTTACCTAGGTTTGAAACTTCAGCTTTATCTTTGCCCCCTCACTGCATCTGATCGGTCAATGATTCCAGTTGGTTCTTCCTATGAAATCTCTCTTCTATTCATCTTTCTTTCTTTTAGGCTCTACTGTTATGCCCCTAGTTAAAAAACAAAACAAAACCTTATTATCTCATATCAAGACTATCTATGAAATCCTTATAGTCAATAATCTATAAACATTTATTAAGTTCCTACTATGTGCCAGGCACTGTGCTTAGCACTGGAGATGCCGATATGAAAAAGAAAGACAACTCTTGGGGCCCTCAAGGAATTTACAGTCTAATGGGGGAAGATAACAGTTGGTCTCCACCCTTTAGTCTATATGCATTCCAATCTACCCTACAACATAATAATGTCCTTCACAAATTACTCTTCCTAAAATATTACTTAGGCTATGTTATTCTCGTTTTCAAAAGCTCTTAACAGCTATAGAACAAAACCCAAATTTCTTAATTTGCTTCTCCCCATCCCAGTCTTACCTTTCATTTCCTTACATAATCAACCTTACCTCCTATTATGTCTTACTCAAACCCTTGCTTCTAGCTAAACTAGGTGGCACAGTGCATAGCACTCCAGGGTTTAAATCCTACCTCAGACACTTATTAGTTAGCTGAGAGACCATGGGCAAGTCATTTAACATTTCTTTACTTAAGTTTCTATAAAATAGGAATAATAATAGCACCTATCTCACAGAGTTGTCGTGAAGACAAAATGAGATATTTGTAAAGTGCCTGGCACATCATAGGCTCTATATAAATGTCAGCTATTAAGTATTTTAAGATTTTCCATGAGCTAAAACTTCTTGAGAGCAGTGTCTATGTCACATCTGTCTTTTATCTTCAGTGCCTAGCACACAGTAGGTTGTACAGTTACTGCTTCCACATCGCAGGGGTGAGGAACACGGTGCCCCTGCAATCTGAAAAAATCTGCATAAAATTTTCTGGCCCTCCCTTCATGCCAGAGAAGAAATTGGAGTTTTTCTTTTTTCTTTTTTCTTTTATGGAGTATTGATATTATAGAATACTATACATATATTTTAAATATTTCTAAGTTTCTAAACTTTTTCTGTGTTGTCTGCTGGCCTTAACATATCATCTGAAGCTTCTGAAAAACTCCCCAAAATTCCCATTTAATTTCTGATGCCAGCCTACAATATATCAAAAGCACGATGGGGAAAAGTCATGATGTGGAAGGGATCCATTGTTGGTTGAATGAGATTGGTCGCCTTACCCTGAACCTCTCTTTGCCTTTGTTTATTCTGCTTCTCAGACTTTGTCTTGAAATGTTTTCTCCTTTTTCTATCATTTCCAAAAATGTTTTTACAATTCAATTCCCTCTCCTACAGAACTTTCAGGCCACAGTCATAGCCTCATAGAGGGGTCTGTTAGAGATGCTCCTGACTATTCACTTGAACTGTGGCAACAGCGCCTTGACTAGTCTCCCCATTTCTAGCCTCTCCATCCAACCCATCCCTCACACTAATGCCAGATTAATCTTTATTCATGATATACAGATGTGATCATGCTCCTCTTCTACAAATTCCTCAGCCTGATACTCAAGGCCTTCCAAAACTTTCCAAACTTCCAAAACTTGCTTTTGCTTACTTTGTTACCTACGCCCAGAATGACCTCCTCCCACTTCTACCTGTTAAGCTCCTATTCATTTTTTTTAATTTTTTTTTTTTAGTGAGGCAATTGGGATTAAGTGACTTGCCCAGGGTCACCCAGCTAGTAAGTGTTAAGTGTCTGAGGCCGGATTTGAACTCAGGTACTCCTGACTCCAGGGCCGGTGCTCTATCCACTGCGCCACCTAGCTGCCCCTCCTATTTATTTTTTAAGACCTAAGTCAAATGCCAACTCTTCCATGAAGCACACTGTGACTGACCCTGGGTACTCTTCTCTGGGTTTTTGTGATTCTGTTCTTTCTTACTTCTCCTCCTTTTACCTGTCTGATCACTCCTTCTCGATCTCCTTTGCTGGATCATTATCCACATGATGCCCCTCAACTGTCGATGTTCCTTAGGGCTCATCTCTTTTTCTCTGTATGCCATTTCCTGGTGACTTCATCAGCTCCCATGGGTTTAATCATGATCTCTATCCAGATGACCCATGGATTTATATAACCAGTTCAAATCTCCCTCCTGAGTTCCAGTCTAGCAGCAGCAAATACTGATTGCATATTTTTAAAAAGACATCCCATAGACTTCAAATTCCATGTCTAAAAGAGAACTCATGATTTCCCCTCAAACCTACCCTTCTACTGAACTTCTTTATCTCTTCCAAAAACATCCATGTTTTTGCAGTCTTCCAATTTCACACCCTCTGAATTGTCCTCAACTCCTCACTATCACCTCACCTATTCACTTCGTTGGCAAATCTTCCTGTTCTCTTGGATCTGTCCCCTTGTCACTATTCACACAGTCACCACTTAAGTTTAGGCCTTCATCACCTTTCACCTGGAATATTGTAGTGGCCTCCTAATTGCTCTCCTTGCATCCTGCGTTTCCCTACTGCAATCCAGCCTCCACACAGCTGTCAAAACAACTTTCCTTAAACCCAGATTTGGTCATCTTGCTTCTCTACTCAACAAACTGCCACCTGGGTAAAATATAAATTCCTCTTTGTGGCTTTTAAAATTCTTTACAACCTGATCCCAATCTATCTTTCCTACCTTCTTGTATATTATGTCCCATCTAACCAAACAGGCCTCCTTTCTGTTCCTCATACACAACACTCAATTACCTGTCTCCAAACCTGGCAATTCCCTCCTTACCTCCACCTCACAGAATCCTTCACCTCCTTCAAGATGCAGCTCAGAACCTCATTCTCATCCAAACTAATCCACATATCCACACACACACTCACACACAAACACAAACATATGCACTCATTTGGATACAGAAATATATTTCACTCAACAGAGAAAAAGGAGGGAAGGGAGAAAAGGGATGAAAAGGAATTGGAGAGATAGCTGATTAAGGGATGGGTTAGTTCTAAGCAAAATAAATTTTAAGCATGTACAAAAATATTTATAGCCTTTTTTTGTAGTGCCAAAGAATGTGAATGTAAGGGGGTACATAAATGTGATAGAATACTATTGTGCTATAAGAAATGAGGAAGGGGATGGCTTCAGAGAAACTGGGGAAAACTTGGATGAACTGATGCAGAGTGAAGTGAACAGAATCAAGAGAGCAATATATCAAATGACAATATAGTAAAGACAACTAGCTTTGAAAAACTTGGAAACTCTGATCATCATAGTCACCCTCTATGAATCCAGAGGACTAATGATGGAACATGCTACCCCCCTCCTGATAAATGAAAGAGAGTGCAGAATGAGACATACAGATAGATTGATAAAGAGATAGCTCTCTCTCTATATATATATTATCTCTGTCTGTCTCTATATACATACATGTACAGGACATCACCAATGAGGAAATTTGTTTTGCTTGACTGTGCATGTTTATTAACAGTAGTTTTGTTTTTCTTTTGTTCCCAATTTGGGGGTAAGGTGGGGTAGAAGGGAGAAAGGCAGATTGTTACTGATTGAAAAAAATAAAATTCAATTTAAGAAACGATATGGGGGGGCAGCCAGGTGACATAGTGGATAAAGCATTGGCCCCGGACTCAGGAGGACCTGAGTTCAAATCCGGTCTCAGACACTTGACACTAGCTGTGTGATCCTGGGCAAGCCATTTAAACCTCATTTCCCTACCAAAAAAAAAAAAGAAAAGAAAAGAAAAGAAAAAGAAAAAAGAAACAATATATAGCTCAGATATGACCTCCTACATGAAACTATTCCCAATCCCCCCAATTTAATCAAGTATTTATTTATTTTTATTCTTGAATAAAAGTATTTTATTATTTTCCAGTTACACGTAGAGATAGTTTTCAACATTTGTTTTTATAAGATTTCCAATTTCAAATTTTTCTCCTTCCCTCCCCTCCCTCCCCCCTTCCCTAGACAGCAGGTAATCTGATATAGGTTTTATATATATATATATATATAAAATAACATTAAACATATTTCTGAATTAGTCATGTTATAAGAGAAGAATCAGAGCAAAAAGGAAAAACCTCAAAAAAGAAAAACAACAGCACCAAAAACAAAAGAAATTGGTTCAATTTGCATCCATATTCCACAGTGTTTTTTTTTTCTTTTTCTGGATTTGGAGATCCTCTTCTATCATGAGTTCCCTGGAACTCTTCTGTACCATTGCATTGGTGAGAAGAATATAGTCCACCACAGATCAACACTCAATGTTGATGATACTATGTATAATGTTCTTCTGGTTCTGCTCATCTCAGTCATCATCAGTTTATGCAAGTCCTTCCAAGTTTCTCTGAACTCCTCCTGTTTATCGTTTCTTATACCACAATAGAATTCTGTTACATTCATATATCACAACTTGTTCAGCCATTCCCCAATTGATGGACAGCCCCTCAATTTCTAATTCAACAAGCATTTATTTAGTACCCACTATATACCAGGTACTGTGCTAGGTGCTGAGATACAAATACAAAGAATGAAATAATCCCTGCTTGTAAGCTAACTCTCTAATGGAGTATACATAAAATATATACAGCACAAATATACAATTATACAAAGATATACAAAGCAGCTAAATACATGATAGTTTGGGAAGGAGGACACTAGCTGCTGTGAAAATCAGGGAAGGTTTTACATAGAAGATGAAGTTTGAGTTTCAGACTCCATGGCTAAATTCCTCCATAATTAGCTTGTTTTCACAATCTTGTATTTATTTTACATTTCTTCTTTATATACTTATAAATGGGTTTCCTCTCATGTCATATAAGTTCTGTAAGAGTCCAAACCTTTCTATTTTTTGGTCTCTGTATTGCTAATGCTAAGCACAGTTGCTGGCACCTAGTAGTAGCTTCATATAAATGCTGGTTGACTTATTGATCTTATGATCAGAAATGATCGTGCCTTCCTTGTCCTTTACTTGGTATGTTAGCACCTCCTGTTCACGTGCACATATTGTATTTTATTTGATTACTTGATTTACAGCAAAGAGCTCCTGCTCATATGTGTGGGTAATGGAAAGCGTATTTACTTGGTTCAGAGGCAGAAGGTTTAAGTTAAAATCCTGACTCTTTTAGTGTTTCATCAGGCAAGTTGTTTTTCCCCAACCTGGGCCTCAGTTTCCTCATCTGTAAAATGTAAAGCTTGGCCCACTACTAGACATAAACTCCAAGGAAGTCAAAGATAAAAATAAAGGTTCCATAAACATCAAGATATTTATAGCAGAAATTTTTTAGTTACAAAGAACTGGAAACAACGTAACTGCCCATCAACGGAAGGGATGACTTTAAAACTTTGCTTCAAGAAACAATGAATAAAATGACTATAAGTGAAGAAACATGGGATGACATATTGCCTTTTGCAAAGCGAAGTAAACAAAATAAGGAAAACAATATACTCAATGACACTAATGTAAAAAGAAAGAAAAATAATAGAACAGAAAGCTATGAAATTATAATGACCAAGTATGGCTCCAAAGAAGAGATGTTGGGGGCATTATGAACTATAGTTGAGGAATATTGTATATAATGTCAGAATTAGCTGACATATTGGTTGGTTTTGCTGAACTATTTTTTGGGGGGGGGCAGGGCAATGAAGGTTAAGTGACTTGCCCAGGGTCACACAGCTATTAAGTGTCAATTGTCTGAGGCTGGATTTGAACTCAGGGCCAGTGCTTTGATCCACTGCACCACTTAGCTGCCCCTGAAATTCTCTTTTTAAAAAATTATTATAAGGGATGGTTCTCTGGGAAGGGAAGAGATGTGAGGGAGAAATGGTGAGAAATGTAGGTGATGCAAAAATGAAAGATATCAGTAAAATTTTAAAATATACATAACGGCTACACTCCAAAGCTGTTTCTAGCTGTAAATCTATGACATTTCGGAAGTATAGCCAGTATGAAGAAATCTGCAATTATTGAACAGAATGGTGGTGAGGGCTAAGCCAAGGAACCGTGAATTGGGTTACTTAAAATCCATGAAGTTGGAGAAAAGTTTAACATCAGCTAAGAAAAAAGTTGATACCAAATATGATACTGGAAAGATTTTAAAATGTAGAAAAAGAGGGTCTCAAAATTTAAAAATCCCTCTTTATTGAGAATGGAACAGTTTATTTTTGTTATTGCTGTTAACAATAACAGATGTTACCAATAAACTAAAACCTTGCTAATTTGAAATGCATGTGACCAGAAAAAAAAAATGGCCTGCGAATGAACAGGATTCAAATTACTTCTATTTTTACTGAAGAAAAACAGGGTATCTAGTTGGCTAGGGCAAGTCAGTTGCTTTAAATTATATCCTACTTTGAATAAACATATTGCGGGTTAAACAACTTTTCTATTATCAACATTTAGGAAATATCCGGTTGAAATCAAAGGTAAACACCTGCTCAAAAGAGAGCAAGCAGACAAAGGAAAAGCTCTCCAGCAAATCAGGGGACACTACTAAGATGCCAGGCCACTAACAGCTTCTGGGACTGGCATGATGCTGTGGATTCTGGAAGCCCCACCCAAGATGTTTAAGTCTGCTTATATGATTGAAGACTCCTTGGAGCCAGTGCAATATTCCTATCAGGGTTTGGGGACCCACTGGACCTAGGAGGAAAGGCCATCTGGCTCATCCAGTATTAAAGATGTCATTAAGAGTAGTCAACCTTGTAATGCTGTTTAGGGCTGAAGCATGATATTTTGTTAGTGAGGTCTTTATATTGGACATCAGCATAGGGTGGCTGGCATCACTTACTCTACTATTTGCTGAGGTATGGCTCAGCTGTGTGGGGGCTCAGGTCTTTTTTCCCCACTACTGGACCCCACTATCTACCCATCTTCTCATATTCCTTTCCTGCCATTCTTCCTCGTTTTTCCTTCCTCCTCTTCCTCTCTCTTTCTCCTCCTTAATTTTTTTCCCTTTCCTACCCTCCCCTATTTCCTTTTCTCTCCCCCCTTTCCCTTCCCTTATCTGTGCTTCTCTTCTCCTTTTACCCCCTCCCTCTTTTGTTTTTCTGTTCTCTCTTCCTCCTCCCTCCTCTGCTTTCCTCCTTTTCTCTCCCTATTCTCCTGCTTTCCCTATCCCCTGCTTTTTTCTCTTCTCTCTTCCCCTTCCTTTTCTCGTGCATTTTCTTCTCCCTCCCTCTCGAATCTCATTCCGTGTGCTCTCTCTCTCTAGCTCTCTCGCTCTCTCGCTCTCTCGCTCTCTCGCTCTCTCTCTCTCTCTCTCTCTCTCTCGCTCTCTCGCTCTCTCTCTCTCTCTCTCTCTCTCTCTCTCTCTCTCTCTGGTCCTCCCCCAGGCCCAGGCTCCGAGGTTTGTGGGCGGGGATTTGGGTCCCGCCCCGCTTAGGGGCTGGATCCCCGTCGGGCTGGTCACGCTGCTCCCTCCCTCTTTCTCCTTCTCTCCCTCTCTAGCTCGCTCTCTCCCTCCCTTCCTTCTGCAGGGCCGGGGGTGCGCAGCCCGCTGGGGGAGGAGGGAAGGGAGGGGGAAAGGAAAAGAGAGGAGAGGGGAGGGGGCGACGTTGTCGCGGGGGCGCCGGGGAGGCGCTCGGGGGGCGGTGCGGCTCCGCTCGCGGGCCAATCAGCACCGCTATCACATCCATGCAAATATGAGCACAATGGAGCGAGCCCATCACTCGCCCCTGCAAGCAAGCTTGAAACGGGCTGCCGTCTGAGCGATGGCTGCTGCGACCAATGACTTCATGCCGAGAGCCAGAGAAGTCCAATGGCGTGGCCAGGGAGGCGGGCCCGATCCGGGTTAGGGTGTCCTTGCAGGGTGTCTGAGCTAAACTTCACCAAATAATAGCTGTTTGTATTTTGGCTGCTGCAGGAGCCATTTTAGGTAAGTTCTTGTCTTAACTTTTTATTTTCCGCCCCGGTCTCCGCGGCCCAGCTGTGCTCGCCTGTCCAGGATCGCACCCTTCGGGGTCCAGCCGGTCTGTCCCTATGAATGAAGCCGGGAGGAGCGGGGCTGCGCGGTCGTCGGGGGCCGGGCTGGGGACGGGGGCTGAGAGCAGGGCCGGCCGCGGAGCAGGCGAGCGAGGGAGGGAGGGAGCGGGCAACCCGGGAGGGGGGAGGGGAAGGGGAGGTGGCAGGGGGGGGAGGGGAGACGGGGGGGGGGGCGGCGTGCCCGGCTGGGCCTCCCTGGGCCGGGCCAGGCCGCGCCGCGCTGCGCTCCCCCTCCCACGTCCGTCCGTCAGTCCGTCCGTCTGTCCGTGGCCTCGCCGAGTCCGTCAGGAGGGTGCGCGCCGCTGTCCTTGGGAGCTGGCGCGGGCCCCGGCTGCGCTGCGGGGCAAGACCCTCCTCCCCCTCCCTCCCAACCCCCCCCACCACCCCCCGGGACGGACTCCCTTCCGCGTGGGCTCCGAGGCTGGCGGGAAGGGGGGCACCCACGGGACCCCGGAGAAGTTGCTCCATCCCCCTGCAGTGTTGGAGGGGGAGCCCCAGGTAATGATGGTCCCTCCTGCGCTTTGAGGATCCCCAGGCGCTTTCCCCCGGATTGTCATCCCGGCGGTCCCGCAGCCTGAGGACCAAGTTCTCCAGCTGCTGCCGCCCCCACCCACCCTTGCTCACGCCTTGGCTGGGGTCCTTCGCTGCGTTGGGGAGCAATGATTAGGAACCAGCGTCCGAGATAACCCAGAGCCAAGTTTCGTGTCCTCTGGGGCTGCATGCTTTTTGAGGTGCGGGGGAGGCGGGGAGGATGGGAAAAATCCACTCTTCAGGGCTCTTCCTCTGGGGTTAAGTTGTAAAGGTGTCACCTCCGAATTTACCTTCGTGAATGATTGGCAGGCCCTTGCATTTTTCAAGGTTTCCGAGGAAATCTCCCTGTCGAGTTTGAGTTTTCAGCCACAATTTTATTTGAACTAATTGGAAATATATAAGCCGGCACTTAAATGTGTGTGCATAAAGTCGCAGTTATGATGAATGTGACTGGGGTTTAGGTAGTGCAGTATCTAATTAGGCAGTATAATTCAATTGTGAGTTTGTAGGCCTCTGTTCTCTAAATTGGGGCCTGTGGACCATTAGTAGTCTGGCTAAGGTTTCTGGTGAAAGCTTGGCATCCCGAATTTCCATTCCCTGGGGATTCTGTGTGTGTTGCCTTACTCACCTGCCTCTTGGGGTTACCCTGCTCCTTTAATCTCTGCTGCATATTTATGGAGCTCCAGGACATTGGTATTAACTGAAAAAGAATAGAGAAGTTAAAATCAAGAAATTACATATTTCTGGACAATTTGAAAATTGAGAACATACTTTGGTTTCTCTTTGTGTGTGTGTGTGTGTATCTATGTATGTATATATATCTATGTATGTATAGGAGGATAAGCAATGGACCTACGATTTCTTTGCTTTGGGGAACTCCCTGGTGGGGGAACTTCCTCTACCAATGCAAGTCATCATCTTTTCTATGATTTTTAGTGTTAACCTGGGGATTTCAGGGGATTAGTGAACTTGGTTGGGGAAGAAAATTTCCTTTTTATTTTCTCTAACCTCTAACTGAAATTTAGCATTCCCTTCAACTGTGATGTAGGGAACAAACATTATTCTGAGAAGGAGTCTATAGGCTTTACCAGATTGCCAAAGAGGCCCATGACATAAAACAAAAAGTCAAGAACCCCTGTCTGAGAAAGTTGCTTAGAGCACTGAGGTGTTAAGTGATATGGCCAGTCCAGGGTCACACAGCCAGTATGTGACTAAGAAGGAACTTGAACTCAAATCTTGGCTTCAAAGACAGGTATCTCTGCCAGGCTCCCTCTTTGTATATGGATACTATCCTAACAATTCCCAATTGGAGAGACATTGTCATTTTACACACGTAGTCTTGATAAAGGTTCTAATGGATGCAACTATATTTCCAGTGATGATGCAGTTCAGGGGCACTAGCTTCTTTTGCCATGTTCTCTGTTTACAAAGGATATAGAAATGGAAAAAGAGCCTAAAGGTCATTCTAGTCCAGTTCTCTCATTTTACAGATGAGGAAACCAAGGCCCAAATACATGGTTCTTTCCACTATAGCACAAATTGTGTGTGAATGAGAGAGATTGAGAGACAGAAACAGAGAATATATTTAAAACCTAGGTAAGACAGAGGTTAGGCATGAATCTTTAAGCTGTAATATCATAACTTGGTTTATCTTAACTGGAGTTTGTAGAGTCAGAATTGACACTTATAATCAGAGGTCTGTATAAAATGTAAAATAGCAAAAGAAGTTTAAGATAAGTAGTTTAGTATTACTTTTTAGCGCACCTCTCATAGGATGATCACAAACCCTCCATTTAAAAAAATAGACTATTATTTATTAATAGTGTATTAAAGGCCAGATTTTTTTCTAAAAGTAAAACTAATTGAATATGCTGTGACAGTTTCCCCAGCTGTACTCACTCCCCCCCCCATGTAGATATTATGCAATTGAAGTTATGCTTTGGTATGGTGCCATCACACCTCATACAATGAAGTTATCACATAATAAGCTATTAATTAGTGGTATTGCAAGGTGCTTAAATCTAATCACCTTTACTCTTGTACTTTGGTATTCTGTTTTTTAAAAATAATAAGGTAAGCCATGGAACATGTTAAAAGATCAAACAGTAAAAGGGAGAGAACTCCTGACCTAACACTTCTGAATTTCCAGATGATGTTTTGGTAGTTCTTATTGATTTGTTTTTTGATAACTGCTTTAAATAGTTTAAAAAGTCTATGATAGAGTGTGTCTTTGTAGAAACCAAACAGTTTGAAATTTTTTCCTTGTTATGGATGACCAATCTATAACAACAAGCTTCTAGGGTACAATGTTCTATAGATCTTGTCTTTCATACATAACAGGTTTTGATGAGGCATCTCTAGGTTTTTTAAGAAAGTATTACTCTACCCCAATGCTAACACCAGAGGTGGTTTGAATTTATATTAAGTAATACTGAAGGAAGGGGTCCACAATCCCAATCTTCCTGTGAGGATTATAAAGAGTAGATGTAAGTCTCAAGTATCTTGATACCATTGGGCTTAGAATATTTCCCATTTGGGGAAACAAATGGTACACATATTCTATACAAGTTGACAGTGTTTAATAATTGAAGGAATCTGTCTATACATCCTGTTGGTTTGGGAGGTCTTGGAATCTCTGTTTATAATTCCATTCCTCTATATGGAGCTTCAGTTTAGAAACATGTTTTGACTTGTACATTGAATTCCAATATAGTCCACTTTTTTTTTGTCCTACTGAATTATTATTGAATGTGATTTGAAATAAGCTAGTAGGGGCCATTTTTTTTTTTAATGTCAGAGATTTTTGGCTATAATAAGATTTGATTTGTGTCTTTTAGGTATCTGAATTAAAGGCATGTTGGTAGTATGTATAATCATAGATTAAACAATCATATTCTAACACTGCCACGTATAACTGACTTTGAGTTCATTTAGAATACCATTCTTTTTTTCTTGGCCAAAAAAAGTCATTTTGAAAGACTAGAACTTTTTAGTAAAGAAGGAAGACTGAAGTAATCAGATTTCCTTCTACTAGCCTTTTTCTTATCTGATAAGTATTTAAAAGCAAGAAAAGCCTAAAGATAGTAGTTGAGAATTTTAGGAAAACTAACAAAGCAGTATTTTAAGTTAATTTTCATCTATTAAAGCAAGTACAAATACAGGTATAACCCAATAAATAAAAAGTTAAATTTCTAAAATAGAGATATTAATGGATAATTATTTCAGTTTATAAAAGGGAGTTTTGTTAAGAAAATCCTTACGAGGAGTTAATACACACAATTTTAAAAATTTCTTACACTTATAGAATTTAGAGTGGGAAAAGACCTTAGAGATCATCCAGCCCAGTGTCCTTATTTTCCAGTTGAAGAGTCTGAGGACCAGAAAATAAAAGTGAATGTCCCAAAGTTATACAAGGAATAAGTAAAAAACTAAGATGAGAATCCAAGTCTTCTGACAGCAAACCAACTATTTCTACTACACTGTGCTCCCTCAAACTTGTATTGTTTTCTTTCTTTTCTTTTTTTTTTTTTTGCAGGGCAATGAGGGTTAAGTGACTTGCCCAAGGTCACACAGTTAATACATGTCAAGTGTCTGGCATCGAATTTGAACTCAGGTCCTCCTGAATCCAGGGCCAGTGCTCTATCCACTTCACCACCTAGCTGCCCCCTGTATTGTTTTCTAATAATGCGACATACTCTGATGTGTGTTTATGTGTGTGAGTGTGTATGTACATATATGCACACATATGTATATGTGTGTATGTATGTGTGTGTATATATGTACACACACATCTACAGTTTGAAACTTTCTTTCCCATTACTTATACTGGAAACATCCATGTGTTACTTTTATAGGATCAAGTTTATTGTTTTTATAGTAGTTCTGGTTATTTCTTTGGTTTTGCAGTATATGTGCTTGTCACAGAGTAGGCATTTAATAAATGCGAGTTTATTATTTGACCAGTTAATGACTTTTAGAAGGTGCAGTTCATCACTACCATGGAATTCATATATAAATGATCCAGGCTATAGGTTTGTGCTCTGCCTCTGTTAACTACTATGGTTATATTGACCTTTTGTCCCTATTACTTCTTCATAATTCTCATGTTTTACTTAGAGAAAAGCTTTGTAGTGATTTGAGGTAAGTCTGTAGGGTCTCTTCATAACAGTTTTGTAAAGGCCTATTCTATAGTTCCTCTTAGCAGAACTGCTGCTTCTTGTGGCTCAGGGTTCTCCAGTGGATCCTTCTTGGCTGAGCCATCCCCTAAATTCATCCTTTAGTTATAATGGGAGATTTGTTTCCTATCGTTGTTCACAGAGCCTGAAAGGAGAGCTAGAACAGGATAATTCAGGATTAGGGAAATATTAGAACACCCTTGGAGGGATCCCAGGCTCTGGATCTTTGCCTTCTCCCCACTGTTGATGTGAATGGCAGCAGAAACTTCTTGAGTTTTCTCTACTCCTAAGAGATAAACTAAACTCTTTTTCTTGTCCACATTAATTTTGATGATGCTTGATTAAATACCTGGATTTTTTGTGTGATAATGTTTAAGATGATTCTATGGGAGACCCTACATTTTTCGATTCCTTTGATGTTGATAGAAAGTAATTCTACAAGCATATTGGTCAGCATATTCAGCTAAATGAAGATACTCTTGGAGTTTGTCTAGATGTGTATATGAGTTCCTTTTATAGGATAAATGTATACAGTTCTAATTCTATTTTAACACAGAGGTTCTCTCCCCCACTCACCAAGAAAATTTTTATACAAACATTTTTATGAGTGTTCAGTTACTTGAATAGTTCAAGCAACTTTTTATAGAACAAAATCCCAGGACAGTAAGGGAATTATGGTAGTCTCTTGGAGTGGGTTGAAGTGGTATTTGACCTATAGTTATTATAAAAATCTATTGGTCTTGCCAGTTGAGAAAAAAATCATTGGTTTTGAGAAAATTTCTTGTTTGTCATGATGTACACATTGACATTATCTGGGCTTTGGTCAGTTTAGAGCAGGGCATAAGGATATTTGATTTATTACATACTAGTAAAGAAATATATCTAAACTGTGTTTGCTTTGGTTTCAAGGAAAATCATTATTAGTATTAGACATTCATCTAAGGATAGTTCCAAGTTGATAAGTTGGATCTAGACTAGAGGTTTTATTTACCAAATTATATTTCACATAACAGATTTATTTATAGAAACTATTTTAGTTGAAACACTTTTTATAGAATTAGTTATTTTAAACCCCACCATTTGCATTCAAGTTCAGGAGTTCTTCAGTTAGCTTGACTAAGTAAAGCCACCTACAATCCATAGTAACAGCTGGGTGTACCCTGTTTTAAGCAAACTTGATAGTGGATCACTTTAGTTGACTGGTATGTGAGGGAATAAGATATTCTAGTTAATGGAATTTCTGTCAACATTCCTTAAGAGGAAGTGAAAGCAGAGGAAGGAAGTTGAAGAGATTGTTTTTATTTATGGTCTCTCACATACCTATACAATTGCAAGAATGCTTCAAAGGGGAAAAAGTTAAAAGTGAGATTTAAAACACCCCTCCCCCTCCTTTCTCCCCCCCTCCCCCCCAATAGCAGGAAGTTAGGGTTTTTTCCATAGTTGGAAATAAGGAAAAGACAGGATTTGGAGAATAGCCATGTGTATAACCTCAAGGTATGATTTTTAGCACTTTATATAATAGTTTCTGGAAATACTTCCCTGTGCATCTGTGTCTAAAAAAAATTGGATTCCCTTTTCTACCTTCACTCCAGAAAAGAGATCTATCAATAAATTTGATTTAATGCCTCATGGAGCTTTTGAAAAAAAAAATTATCTAGGTCATAGTTCAAAAGTATTAAACCATGACCATGGTGTGTCTTCTGGAGTAGACATGTTTATACAATGACAATAATTATTCTTTTGTTTCTGGCTGTAATTAATAATTTTTTCTCAGTGGTATTACTTGAAAATACTGGTAAAGTTTTGGGTTTTTTTTCATTGACAACAGGGTATCAGTGAGATAGCTTGCCTCTGGGGTTTTTGGTCATCTGAAATGGTTCTGGGCCAGAAATCTATTTTAATGGCAAATTTTGTTTTTTCAAGAAACCTGATATTTTCATGGATACTTTTTAACAAATTTTAATTCTCCGATATTATTACATAGGTTTCTTATATGTCAATGAATCAGTAAACAGTATTTATTATAAATAAAGTTTATAAACTGGGTACTGTATTGGGTACTATGAGGTATTATGGGATAAAAAAAACACAACTTTTTATTTAGGAGTTTAGCATTTAACATATTTACAGAGGTTTGATTCCAAAATTATTAGGGCTTTCCTGATGTTACCTTATCTCCACAGATGCCATGGGTTCCAGGAGTTACCCATATGGGATGTCATGTAAAGTACTGAAACAAGCTCCACACATACAAATCAGTCATTATTTCTTTATATTCACAATTGCTATACTTTACTTGCCTCTTGACTACTGAAAGAAACATTTTATTTTAGCTGGTCTGGTTTTTGGAAGGTGATCCCCAGAAGGATTCCTATTGACATATGCTGCTATGTGGTTAATGATGTGGCAGCTACTTTCATTTTAAAAATGTTATATGTTAGCATAGTAGTGTTTTAGTTCCGTGTAAGAACTTTAGTTTCTCCCAAATTAAAGCTTCTTTGCTAACTCTCAGTTTCAGAATTTTAGAACTAGAAGGGACCCTTAGCGATCATTTGACAGTAAGAAACAGAATTGTAAAGTGCTTGTGACTTGCTTAAAGTCATAAGTGGTAAGTGACAGAAACAGAACCCAAGATGACTGATATGATCTAACCCAACATCCTATTCATTCTATTGTACTACTTCTTGTGACTACATTTTCTGCTTGGTCAAGTCTCTGCCTAAACTTTTCCATAGGACACAGCATGGACAAACAGTGCAGTAGGATGATAAGGAAGTGGTTAATTGGGGGGTGGGGGGAGAGGAACTTTGCATTTACTGTCTCTGATTAGGGTTTTATATCCAAAGCATATAGGGAATTAACACAAATACTTTAAGATCAAAAGCTAAAGGTTATGAACAAGCAATTCTCAACAGAATTGCATTCTTTTAACAACCATATGAAAGATTATTCCTTATCATTTGTAATAAGGAATGCATATCAAAGCAATTCTGAAATTTCTATCTTACATTCAACAAATTGAGAATGATGACAAAACATGGAAATAGTTGATGTCAGAGATGCTGTGGAAAGACAGGCACTTGTTGGTAGAGCTGTGAATTGGGCTAGCCATTCTAGAAAGCAATTTGGAATTATGCTAAGATATTGAGTAAAGCATTCACACACTTTGACTCAGAGACCCCACTGCTGATGTGTACCCCAAAGAGATCAAGAAGAAAAAGAAAGATCCCAAAGTCCCATAAACATGAAGATATTTATAGCAGTGTTTTTGTTTTTGGTTTTTTTGTTTTTGTTTTTTTTTGTGTTTTTTTTAGGAGCAAAGAATTAGAAACAAAGTAGATGCCCATTGTTTGGAGAATGGCTAATTGTGGCATATGAAGATGATGGAATATTACTGTGTTAAAAGAAACCATGCATTTTATGAATGTAGAGAAGCATCAAAAGATTTATATGTACTAATGCAAAGTGCAGTAAGCAGGACTAGGAAAACTATATATAATGACTATCACAAAGTAAATGGAGAGAACAACAAAAAACAAATAGAAAATAAATTTTTTGAAATTATAATGACTAAGCCTGGTTCCAAAGTAGGTATATAAGGAGGTACCTCTTTTCCTTCTTTGCAAAGGTAAGAGCAGAAATCAATGGTGTGGAATTTTGCATATAACTTTGGGTTTGGTTGATGTGTTTGTTTAGGGTTTCCCCCCCACCCTTTCTTTTTGTTTGTTTTTGTTTTGCTTTTTTTTGAGGGGCAAGGAGGGTTAAGACTTGCCCAGGGTCACACAGCTAGTAACTGTCAAGTGTCTGAGGCAGGGATTTGAACTCAGGTACTCCTGAATCCAGGGCCGGTGCTTTATCCACTGCGCCACCTAGCCATCCTCCCCCCCCCCCCCTTTTAAAATAATCGTTTGTTATAAGGGCTGACCTTTGGGAAAGGGGAAGGAAAATATTAGGAAATATAGTTGATATAAAAACAAAAATGATCTACAAAATTTTTTAAAGAGTGCCTCTTCTTTAATCATGTGACCTTGGCTCAGATTTAATTTCTGATGTTTATTACCTATATGACTTTGATTAAGTCACTTAACTTTGCCTGGCTTCAATTTCATCTGTCAAATCAGAAGGTTGAACTCATTGTCTTTGAGGTGCCTTCTATTTTTTTAAATCAAATTTTATTTTCAAATGAAGATCTACTTTCTCTCCCTCCCACCAACCTTTCCTCTCCCCTTCCCCATTGAAAAAGCAAGAAAAATGAAATTCTTGTTAATCCTTCTAATTCTATATCTATAATACTATGAAGTTTTCTTATCACTAGTCTTTTGGAACTATTTTCAAAGATGTAGTAAAAGATTATTCTTTATTAATGAATAGTAGCAGAAACATAAGACAAAAACAAACCCAACCCACTGGTTTATCTTTTTTATCATGTACAGGTTGTTTTTAAAAATATATAACAATTTAACATGATAATTTAAAATGTACCCTGTTTGTGTCTCCTTTTGTACTTCCTTCTGTTCCCTTCTGTAGATTTGATAAAAGCTTGATCTTTTTTCTTTTTCTCTTTGGCATTATTATATCTTTGTTTATTAAAAAAACCATAGTCAAGTAAACAAATCATATATTGGCCATGTCTGAAAATGTATGTGTCAATTTGTTATCTTTACCAACTTGATGGATGTGAAATGGAACTTAAGAATTGTTTTAATTTGCATTTCACTTTTTAGTTATTTGGAGCATTTTTATGTGGTTGATGATAACTTGCATGTCTTTTGAGAATTGCCTGTTTTTACCCTTTATTCTATCATTTTTTTCAGGAGGTAGGAAGACGTATGCATAATTATTAGTCTTCTGGATTCATGATTATTCATTGGATTGATCAGAATTTAAAGTTATTTTTCTTTACAAAGTTGTAGTCATTTGTACAGATTGTTCTTCTGGTTCTGTTACTCACTTCATTCTTCATTAGTTCATGCAAATATTCCCAGATTATGCTGAATCAGTTACTTTTGTCATGTCTTGTTCATATGCCAGTGTTCAGCCATTCTGAAATTGATGGACACTTTCTTCTTTCAGGTCTTTTTGACTATCATAAGTGTGCTGCTATGAATATTTTTGCAGAGATTGGTTTTTTCCTTTTTCTTTTGGGTATATGCCTGGTAGTGGTATCACTGGGTCAGTGGGTATGCACCGTTCAGTGATTTTTTTGGGGTAGTTTGAAATTCCTTTTGGAATGGCCAGGCAAATAACTGTATCAGTGTGCCTGATGATCCATAGCCACTCCCAATAATTGTCATTTTCCCTTTTTGACATATTTTTTAATCTGATGGATGAAAGGTGGAACTTCTTAATTATTTTAATGATCATTTTTTCATAGAGTTGTTGATAGCTTGCATGTCTTGTTGAGAATTGCTTGTTCATATCCTTTGACCATTTATCTATTGGGGAATGTTGTTTTTGTTCTTATGTATTTGTATCAGGTTCCCATATGTTTTAGATAGAGATTGGGATAGGGACTGGACCTGTGCTTTCATTTGTGAGAGGAACTTTAAGATAATGAAAATCCCTCTATCATTGGAAATAGATACCTTTTTTTTTTGCAATTTGTAATCCTAAAAAGTTGCATAGATCATTGAGAAGTTAAGTGGATTTTTCAGGGTTGCATACCCAGTATGAACCCAATGTGGGATTTAAGCCTGGTTCTGTAGACAGCTCTTTATTTGTGATTATCACACTTCCTCTCTTTGATATCAGACCTTTGTCAGCTAAACTTGCTGCACTGATTTTTTCAAAATCACTTAACCATTCCTTTCTGATTTTAACTTCTCTGATTTTGCTTTTTCAGAAACTTTTCCATTTTATGTAATCCAGATTGTCTATTTTATTTTCTGTGATCCTCTCTATTCCTTGTTTGCTTTCTCTTCCTCACATCATTGGAGTTGTTGCCTGCCACCACTGTCTTGATTGTCTCCCTCATTGGCTTGTTTTGAACTTGAAATTCCCAACATTTTGATTAGATTAAGACATTAAGGTATTTGGGAAAGTATTTACATCAGGAGTTTATTTATCTGATTAGCCTCTGTCACTTACTGTAACCTTGAACAAGGTCTCAGTTCCTTCATTTGCAAAATGAGGAGATTGCATTTGATGGCCTCTGAGAGGTCCCTTTTGACTTTTAAGTGAAGGCCTGAGATGAGCACAGAGAACTATGTAGTAGAAAGAACATTAGAATTGGAGTCAGTGAACCTGGTTTTGAATCATGGTTATGTGACCTTAAGCAAGACACATAAACCCCTAACCATTTTATTCATCTGTAAAATGAGGTCTAGTTCCAGCAATACCACTTTTGGGTCTTTTTCCCAAAGAAATCATGGAAAGGGGAAAGGGACCTACATGTACAAAAATATTTATAGCTGCTCTTTATGTGGTGGCAAGGAATTGGAAGTTGAGGGGATGCCCATCAATTGGGGAATGGCTGGACAAGTTGTGGTATATGAATACAATGGAATACTATTGTGCTATAAGAAACGATGAGCAGGAGGAGTTCAGAGAAACCTGGAGGGTCTTGCATGGGCTGATGATGAGTGAGATGAGCAGAACCAGAAGAACATTGTACACAGTATCATCAACATTGAGTGTTGATCTACTGTGAAGGACTATATTCTTCTCACCAATGCAATGGTACAGAAGAGTTTCAGGGAACTCATGATAGAAGAGGATCTCCAAATCCAAGAAAAAAAAAAAAGAACTGTGGAGTATAGATGCTGAATGAACCATACTCTTTCTTTTGTTTTTGGTGCTGTTGTTTTTTCTATTTTGAGGTTTTTCATCATTGCTCTGATTTTTCTCTTATAATATGACTAATGCAGAAATAGGATTAATGTTATTGTGTGTGTGTGTGTGTGTGTGTGTGTGTGTGTGTGTATAACTTATATCAGATTACCCGCTGTCTAGGGGAGGGGGGAGGGAGGGGAGGGAGGGAGAAAAATCTGAAATTGGAAAGCCTGTATAAACAAAAGTTGAGAACTATCTTTACATGTAATGGGAAAAAAATAAAATACTTTATTAATAAAAAAAGAAAAAAAATGAGGTCTAGTTGATCTCTTAGGTCTTTTTCAGAACTTTAGACTTCTTAATCCAGTGAAAAACGATTTAGCCATTGGAAAATAAGGATCCAGAATATGTCGGGGAGGCATGTGGACACGGGGCCCAAAGTCAGCAGAAGGTACAAAACAGGTTCAGGGCCACCAGAGACAAGTTTTACTAGGTGTTAGTCCTGTTACCACAAATCAGTGGCTGCAGTGCAAGACCCAGGATAAAGACCCTGGGTGCAAAGGGCCTCCTAGATAAACTTTGTGCATGTGATGCTAATAAACAAGACTTATTTTCTAACTCTTGTAAATATAGGCCTTCCTGTGCTTCCACATTATGTGTTCTGAGACCCTGACATTAAAATTGACGAACCTATCATTTCTGCCAGCATGAAAAGAATTAAATTGATGATCCTAAGGCATCGATTTGGTTTGAGCAAATTTGAACCTAGTACCCTGAAATTTATACCTAGAGTATATAGGATACAATGCTGATTTGTTAATATTGGTACCAGAGCAATGCTTCTTAAACCATAGTTTGAGACCCCATATGGTATCGAGTAATTGAATGTGGGGGTCATGAAAAATTTGGCAAAGTAAAAAGTTATGTATACCTATTTTATATAACGATATACCCAGGGTTGTGTGGAAATTTCTCAGGTAGAAAGGGGTCATGAGTGGAAAAAGTTTTAAGAAGCCTTGTACTAGAAAGGGCCTGGCAGAAGCAAGTATTGTAGGTACCCTTACCACCAACCTTCCTGCTAATGACCCTTTCTATTCTTTCCTGCCATCTGTACTCTGACCTGAGTACCTGCTCCATTCTGACACTGGGACTCATTCCTCCTTTCCAAAGGTTGTGGGCCAGGTCCCTCCTGTCTCTTTTCTCCCTGTTCCCCCTCATCTCCCCTTCAGACAGACATGGTCACACATAACTGCTTAAATGAGCTTGGACTGACAAACTGTGATTCTAGGAAGTTGGAAGATGATTAGGCCTTACTGTCTGCCCTGAAACTATACCTTCTGGACCCCTAGGCCTTGGTATTTGACCTGTCCCTCCACCTTAAGGACCAGTGAGCCTTACCATCTGCCTTGCCTCTGAATCCTACCTAGGCTTTTCATCTGCCCTGAGGCTGAACTCTTATTTGTATATCTAATGCACAGCATAGTACTTGGCACATAGTAAGTACAAAATAAAATGCTTTTTCATTCATTGATGAGCCCGAAAACCATCTTTAAAAATTATTTCACTACCTTGTTCATGAAGACAAACCATATCTGACATGGAAATATGACCCATTTTAAGAGTTTAGTGATGATTACCTGAAGCTAATATTAGTTTATCTATAATCTTAATGTATTAGAAAGATGTTTCATAGTTGTGATTCCTGATATTTTTTCCTTGTGTTTTCAAAAGTCTGCTCTTTAGATCCAGTGGAGTAACAGGACAGCAAGAAATATCTGCCTTAATGGTAATGGTAATAGCTGACACAAGATCTTTAAGAAAGTATTTTATGTATATTTTATTTAAGCTTTAAAACAACTTCATCTGTCTTCCAGGTGTTAATGTCATCTTCATTTTAGAGAAGAAGAAACTGAAGTTCAGAGAGGTTAGTGACTGTCCATAGCCATACAGCATGTCATGGACAGAATCTGAACATGTCTTCCTGATTCCAGGCTCAGTGCTATCCATTATAGTAGACAAAGAGGTACCGCAGAGTACATCGCTGAAATTAAGACTTTCTGGCAAGCTTACCTGCCATGGATCTTCCTCTCTGGTCCTATCATACTACATTTTGTGATTCCCAAATGCTGTGGGTCTCCCTATGCCCCCTTCACATCACTGCAGCACATGCACACAGCACAATCATGACACCTAGCATTCTTGACCTTGTTTTCTGTTGGCTGTCGTTCCCTTCAGTTCCTCATCTCTGATTCTATACCCTGCCTGGTAATATGACCCTGACTCCTGATTCTTGATTTAATACTTGATGATTAGGCTTGCTGTTCTTGACCCTAGGCTGAACCCTGACTCAGATTATCTCCATCATAGAAGTTTAGCCAGTGGACTTGACAACTTCTTCAACACCTTTTTTTTTCCCTCTTAATATGCATATACACTTTTTAGGAATGTAGAGATTTTAGTTGTCCAGTATGCTGCAGGCTTGATTTCTCATTTAATGTGATTCATTCATTTTCTCAGGACCAAAGGAAGTACTTATTAAGTTAATGTTGGATTTGTCATTGTGAACCTTTTTGAGGAAAACTGTCCTTTGGAAATATGGAATCTGTTCATCATTCTCAAGAGTCTCACCATTTATCTCAGCTGTCAGTTTGATGAGAAATTGCTAATGGAAGGTCTTGGTTTTCTAATTTTTTTTTTTAAGGAAAGACAATGGTGATTGTCTAAGCAATCTATCACAATCTCTAACTTCATCCCTGTCTCACTTGAAGAAGTGGTCCTTCTCCTTGCCAAGGCAAACCCCTTCATGTGTACAAGTGATTCCATTCCATCCCATGTTCTCCAACAGATTGCTCCCTTTATCATCTTCACTTTCTCGCCTTCAATATCTCCTTGTCTACTGACTCTTCCCTACTGACTACAAATACATTCATATCTTCTAAATCCTCATAAAACTTCTGTGTGATCTATCCATCCCTGTAATTGTTCCACATCTTTTTTGTGGCTAAAACTCTTTGATGAGGTTGTCTGTAATCAATGCCTCCACTTCCTTCCCTTTTACTCTCATCTTAACCCTCTATGGTTCGGCTTCCAGCCTCATCAGTCAACCAAATTGCTTGCTCCGGCATTATCTATGATCATTTAATTGTAAAATTTAATGGCTTTTTCTCTATTCTTATCTTTCTTGACATCTCTGCAGCCTTTGACACTCTCAGTCACCCCTTTTCCCCTTTCTACTCTCTTCTTTCTAGGTTTTTTGGGACACTGCTTTCTCCTGGTTCTTGTCCAGCCTTTCTTCCTTGTGAGTCTGACTTTTTGACAAGGTCACCTCTACTAAGAGGGTGCAGCCCAGTACTGGTGTGTCTTCCTAGGTCTCTGTTCTGGGTCCTCTTCTCTTCTCCTTTTATACCATATAACTTGTTATCTCATCAACTCCCATAGATTCAGTTATCTCTATGCAGATGATTCTCACATTTACTTTTTTAACCCTAATGGTTCTCCTGACTTCCAATCTCAGATCTCCAGCTTCCTAATAGACATCTTAAACTCAATGTGTCCAAAACCCTGCCTCTTCCAAACTTCCCTGTTACTTTTGAGGGTGCTGCCATGCTCCTAGTTACCCAGGCTTACAACCTGGGTGTTATTCTTGACTTCTCTCTCTCTCTCTCTCTCTCTCTCTCTCTCTCTCTCTCTCTCTCTCTCTCTCTCTCAACCTTTTCCATCCAATCACCTGCCAGGTCCTGTTGATTTTACCTGCATAATAGCATCTCCCTAATAGTCTCCCTTTTCTCACCTAATAGTCTCCCTAATAGTCTCCCTTTTCTCACCTGACACCATTGCTACCACACTGGTACAGCCTTTCTTCACCTCACACCTGGACTATCACAATAGTCTGCTGGTTGTTCTCCCTAATGTAGTCTCTCTCCCATACATTCCATTCTCTACTCAGCTGCTCAGTTAATTTTCCTAGAGCACAGATCTGACCATATCAACTCCTCCCTTTAATAAATTCAAGTGCCTTCTTATTACCTCCAGAATCAGATATAAAAATCTTCTGTTTGGCATTCAAAGCCCTTTACAACCTGGCCCTTCTTTTCAGGCTTATACCTTATCCCCCTCAATGTACTCCACATTCCAGTAATAACAGGCCACCTTGCTATCTCTTGCACAAGATACTCTGTCTTGCAACTCTGGACATTTCCACTGGCTGTTCCCCATTCCTAGAATACTCTCCCTCCTCACCCCCACCTCTTGATTTCCTTGGCTTCAAGTGCCAGCTAAAAGCCTATTCCTACAAGTCCTTCCCAATCTTTCCCTTTTTTAAAATTTACTGTGTTTTTTTTTATAATAAGCATTTTTATTTATAGTTTTGAGTTCTAAATTTTATCCCTCCTTCCCTCCCTCCCTCCCCACCCCCTCCCTGAGGCAGTAAGCAATCAAATGTGGGTTATACATGTGCAATTATGTAAAACATTACCATTTTAGGGGCAGCTAGATGGCGCAGTGGATAGAGCACCGGCCTTGGATTCAGGAGTACCTGAGTTCAAATCCGGCCTCAGACACTTAACACTTACTAGCTGTGTGACCCTGGGCAAGTCACTTAACCCCCATTGCCTTACTAAAAACAAAAAACAAAAAACAAAAAAAACCATTACCATTTTAGTCATTTTGTACAAGAAAACAAATTTTTTAAAATGGAAGAAAGTGAAAAATAGCATGCTTCAGTCTGTGTTCAGTCAATATCAGTTCTTTCTTTGGAGGTAGATAATATGCTTCATCATTAGTTCTTTGGAATTGTCTTGGATCATTGTATTGCTGAGAATAGTTAAGTCATTCACAGTTCTTCATCAAACAGTATTGCTATCTCTGTGCACAATGTTCTCCTGGTTCTGCTCACTTCACTATACATCAGTTCATACAAGTCTTTCCAGGTCTTTCTGAAATCATCCTCCTTTTCATTTCTTATAGTACAATAATACTCCATCACCATCATATACCACAGCTTGTTTAGCCATTCACCAATTGATGGGCATTTCTTTGATTTCCAATTCTTAGCCACAACAAAAAGAGCTGCTAGAAATATTTTTGTACAAATAGGTCTTTTTCTCTTTTTTTCCCCTAATCTCTCTTCATGCTAATGTCTTCCTCTGGTTGATTATCTCCAGTTTATCCTTTTTTAAATATCTTGTTTTTACATTGTTGTTTGCAGGTTGTCTCCCCTGTTACACTGTGAGCTCCTTGAAAGTAAGGACTATCTTTTTCTTTTCTTTGTGTCCCCAGCATTTAGCACAGTGCCTGGCATTATAGCTACTTAATATAGACTGACTAAACATCTTCTGAATCAGAACATTCTATAGTATCATGAATGTCTTGAAGTTTATTGTTTAACCTCTCCAAACTATAAGCCAGAATTATCAGTTTCCCTTTGCTTGAAAACTTAATATTGCCAAAATATTATCATGGGAAGAATTATTGGGAGAATGGTTAGTGTGAAGTTTTATTTAACACCCAAATCCTGAAGATCCTGGAGATTAACTTGTTATGGATATGTAATGAAGAAAGGCAAGAATAGTGATGAATTTTGGTGGAATCTATGCTTAAGAAAATTTTTCCATAGCACTTGAACTTTCCAAAACTTTGGATAGCTCAAAACTTTCAAGAGATTAGAAATAGCTGTAGAGAAGCTTAGGGTTTTTTTTGTTTGTTTTTTTCCTTATCAGAATGGTTTGGATGTTTGTTTAGGCACTCTGAAAATTCTCTAAAAGTATGTTAAAGGGTATGTAAGACATGTAGTAACTCCACATGCATAGGAACAGAAAATGGCATTTCTTGTGTTACTTAGTTATGTGAAATAATGTAGTCTAAGGTAAGTCCGGAAAAGTAACTGGGAGCCAAATTCAAATAAGTTAAGCAAACATTAATCACCTCCTGTGTGCAAGTCACTGTGCTAAGTTTTGGGGATACAGTTGTGAGTGCCAGACCAAGAATCATAGGATTACATATTTAGAACTAGAAGGTATCTTTAGAGATTAGGTAGTACAAAGGAGAAACTGAGGCCCAGAGAGGAGAAATGACTTGTACACTGTCATATGGTAGAGAGCTGGATTCAAATGACCAGGCCCTCTGACTACAAATTTAGCATCATCCAAAAGTTTCTATTTTGAAGGGCCACTATTTTATTTTAAAACTAGGTTATTTTCTACCCCAAAGGAAAAGGTTAAGATCTGATGGTTTAATAATAGCTAGCATTTATATCTTGAAGCTTATAAAGTGCTTTACATACTTTTTTTTGTTTAAAACTCTTAACTGCCCTTTTGGGGACATTAATATTGACATTTTAAAGATAAGATACTTGAAGTTCAGAGAGGTCCTAAGAACTGTGGCAGTAGTTATAGGATAAATCAGAGCTGGGAAGACTGAAGGTTGGAAGACTGATTTCACTTTTCCACGAGAGGTAATCAGGACCTGAATGCAAGTGATAGTGGTATGAGTCGGATAGATACCAGAGAAAGAAAGAAAAAAACCCAAGGTTTTAGTTGTTTTAGCTGTGTTGGGGGCAGAAGAAGGAAGATCAAAGAATGGACAGAACCCTTGCAGTGCATAGGCTGCGAACTGACACCAGAGAGAAGGCTGAGTTACTTAAATCATATTTTGCTTGTTTTCTTTGATAAGGAGAATGACCTTTGCACTGGAAATGGCAACAAAATGACCTCCTGGAAGTTGATACCCCAAATGAGTAAGGGAATGGTGAGTGAACACCTATTTGGCCTTCATGAATTCAAATCACCTGACCCAGACAAACCACTTCCTTAAGACAGGTTTGGTTGTTGATTTACTATCTTTTTTCTTTTTTTTTTTGTGGTCAGTGAGGGTTAAGTGACTTGCCCAGGGTCACACGGCTAGTAAGTGTCTGAGGTTGGATTTGAACTCAGGTACTCCTGAATCCAAGGCTGGTGCTTTATCCACTACGCCACCTAGCCGCCCCCTGCTGATTCACTATCAGTGCCATTTGAAGGATCTTGGAAAACAAGAGGGATACCACAAGATTGAAGAAGGGCAGAGGTCCTAATTTTCAAAGTGAGTAGAACAGAATGTGCAAACCAGACCAGTGAGCTTGACTTTGATTCCTGGGAAAATTCTAGAATAGATCATTAAAGAGATAGTTGATGATCCTATAGAAAAAAGACCTGGGGATTACAAAAAACCAGCATGGTTTCAAGAACAGGCCATACCAGGCTAATTTCATTTTCTTTTTTTGAGGATTACTAAACTAGCAGTTATGGGAATGCTGTAGAGAATGGTTTGCCCAAATGTTTGTAAAGCTTTTGTATCTCATGCCATTTTTGTGGACAAGATGAGAAGTAAGGGATTCAGTAATTATACAATTAGATGGATTCAAAAGTGGTTTGATATTGGTACTCAAAGAGTAGTTCAGTATCAGTGTAGTGGGAGGTTTCCGTGCTGTTGACTGTTTATCAATACCTCGGATAAAAGCATAAATGGCATGCTAATTAAATTTGTAAATGACATATAATTGGGGGGAATAACTAATACTAGATGCCAGAGGCAGGATTCAGAAAGATCCTGATAAACTAGAGTCATGGGCTGAATACTAAGGGGAAATCAACTTGACAGGCTTAAGATGGGAGAGGCTTGGTTAGATAGTTCTGAAAAAGTTATGGGGATTTTACTGGATTCTAAGCTGGATGTGGGTTGGCAATGGGATGTGACAGCCAAAATAAAGGTATAACAATTTTGGACTACATGAAGAGAAACATAGCTGATAGGATAGGGAAATGATAGTTCTAGTTTCTCTGCCATGGTCAGACATCATCCAGAGAAACTAATCACTAACCACAAATTTGCACTGTCTGTGTTACATTTTAATTTTATTATCCATCATTCATTCATTCATTCATTCATTCATTCATTCATCCATTCTTTCATTAATTAATTAATGGATTGATTGATTTGTGCTGTTTTTATTATTTTTAAAAGTTATTTGTTTTTATTTATTTACTTTGTTAAAGCATTTCCAAATTACCTTTTTTTGTGTGTGTGTAAAGCAATTGGGGTTAAGTGACTTGCCCAGGGTCACACAGCTAGTAAGTGTTAAGTATCTGAGGCTGGATTTGAACTCAGGTCCTCCTGACTCCAGGGCTGGTGCTCTATCCACTAAGCCACCTAGCTGCCCCTTCCAAATTACCTTTTAATCTTTTTCTTGGGCGTTAGGTCTTTGTGTTTGACACCTCTGATCTAGAGTGTTTTGTTTAATTCTGGGCTTCACATTTTAAGGACATTGAAAATTTTGATAGCATTCAGAGAAGGGCAAGTAGGATGGCAAAGGGTGTTTAGTCCATGTTGTATGAGGATCAGTTAAATGCTTGAATGACTGAAAAAAAATAATTTATTAAGTTTTTACTGTGTCAAACACTGTGCTAACTACTAAGGATACAAATAGAAAAATGACAGTCCCTGCTTTCCAGCAACTAACATCCTAATTGAGATAATACATAAATGAGAGTTCAAGATGAATGACAAGGACCTGAAAACTGACATGCTGTGACTAGCTACATGAAGTAAACACCCCAAATCCCTAAAAAGAAGGGAAGTACAAACTAAAGCAACCCTGAGATTGTGGATCCATCAGATTGGCAAAGTTGACCAAAAAGGAAAATGACAGTGTTGAAGAGACAATGGGAGAATAGGCACACTGATGCCTATTGTCAGAGCTGTAAATTGGTCCAGCCATTTTAGAAAGCAGTTTGGAATTATGCCCCCAAAGTCATTAAACTGCTTACCTTTGATCCAGCAATACCACTACCAGGCCTATATCTGAAAGAGGTCAGAAAGAGAAAAGGACCTAGATGTACAAAAATATTAATAGCAGCTCCTTTTGTAAGAGCAAAGAATTGGAAACTCAGGGGGTGCCCATCAATTGGAGAATGGTTGAACAAATTGTGTTATGTTAATGAACTGGAATACTATTTGCCATAAGATATTATTTTCTTTTTCTTTTTTCCTTTTTTTCCTTTTTTTTTTTTTGTGGGGCAATGGGGGTTAAGTGACTTGCCCAGGGTCACACAGCTAGTAAGTATCAAGTGTCTGAGGCTGGATTTGAACTCAGGTCCTCCTGAATCTAGGGCTAGTGCTGTATCCACTGCGCCACCTAGCTGCCCCTTTCTTTTCTTTTTTTTTCTTTTTCTTTTTTTCTTTTTTTTTTTTTTGCCACCAGATATTATGAAGGGGACAGTTTGTTTGGTGGTTCCCCTGCCCCCATTCATTTTTATTTTACTTTCAGTTCCAGATTTTCCCCCTTCCTCCACTCTCCACCACCTATTCCATTGAGACGGCAAGAAATACAAAGTCTATTACAAATACAAAGTCATGCAAAACAGATTTCTTCATTAGCTATGTTTCAAAAAGGGGGGAAAATAAACAAGAAAAAGATAGAAAGGGGGAAGATGCTTCAGTCTTCACTCTGAATCTGTTAGTTCTCTGGATAGCATTTTTCATCTTGAGACCTTTGGGACTATGGCGGGTCTTTGTGTTGACTAAGATGACTAAGCTTTTCACAATTGGTTGTATTTATAATATTGCTGTTACTTTGTAAATTGGTCTCTTTATGCTGCTTACTTTATTTTATCAGTTCATATAAATTTTCCTAGGTTTTTCTGAAATGATAGAAGGGGACAGTTTCAGTGAAACCCGAGAAGACTTGTATGAACTGAATTCAAGTGAACCATAGAACAAACTATAAAAACAAAAACTTTTAAAGACTTAAAAACTCTTATCAACACAATGCCCAAATAAGATTTTTTTTGACATGGCTAATGCAGGGATTTGTTTTTTCATACATGTATACATACATACATACACACACACATATATTCATTACAAAGGTTTCCTTCCTTCCTTCCTTCCTTCCTTCCTTCCTTCCTTCACTGGTTGAGTGGGAGGGAAAGAAATCCATTTGTGTTATTTGAAAAAAAAATTTTTTTAAATCAGCATTTGGCAACTGATTGGATTTGAGGAAGAAGTCATCATTTCTAGGTGACTGAGAATGATAATTAATTCATTAATAGAAATAGAAAAGTTAGGAAGAGGGCCTGGCTTTAGGAAATGATTATTTTGTTCTACTATGTAACCTATAAATGATCCAATAAACAGGGATATAGTATAATATCCAGAGGGTAAAGCACTGGCTTTGGAATCATAAGGATTTGATTCAAATATTGGCCCTGCTTCTTACTGTCTGTGTGATTTTAGAAAAGTCATTTAACTTCTTTCAGTTTCTTATTCTTTAAGATGATGGGACTGTGCTGTATTACTACTAAGACCATTTGCAGTTCTAAAGCTAGGATTTTATTCCCCTATATAGGAAAAAAAGTCTATAAAGGAATAGTCTAAACCATGCCAAATAGCTATTTCTCCAATGATCCCCTGGAGAATAATTTTTTAACTTCTCCTGATAATCTCTTCTACTGTTGAATAACCTATACTATAAGGAAATTCTTTATTATGTATAATCTAAACTGTTCTTGTGTATTTTTAAACCTTCCTGTCACATTATGTTCACTGGGGAGAAACTGATAACAGCTAACTAATCTCCATCTTATAAAAGACCAATGTTATACCTGTAGGCAGTATTTAAATCACTTTATACTTTCCCTTGGGGTAAGAAATGAACTGTTTAGGTTATTTTATTTTAAGAGAATTGTTTGTTTGTTTAGTTACCATTCTTTGTCATTCTTCAGTCTGTAAAATTCCTAATAATAATACTTCCTTGGAAATTTAGGTAAAATGCTGATACAAAGAAATCCATTTTTGTGGGGGAATTCCTTAATTCTTTTATTATATTGGAATTTTATTGCAACAAATAATGCGTAAAATAGATGAATCATCTGCTGAGGATTTTTTTTAATTTAGAGATTTTAATTCTAATGATAGTTATGGCATGGTATTTGGCTTGTTCTCTGCAGAAGCCTTCCTCCAGAGTTGGAAATTTAAAGCATTCTCTCTTCTAGCCATTCACCCACCAGGAATTCTCATATAGGTCAGACCTGGTGGCTAGCCTTTTTAGATAAGTGTCAATACTTTTACTAGTTGTAACATCTACCCCAAATAAATTAACAGCTTTTACTGTGTGTGTTAATATTGGGGAATGATAAAGGAGGAAATCTCAGACAGCCGTGAAACAGCGAACATTATTAATTTTTTTTTTGCATAAGTATTGATGCTGATGTCATTCCACTGTCAAGCTTCCTCTTCCTTTAGTTGTGATTGGTATTGGACATACCGTTGATTTGACCAATGGGATGTATGTGTCTCATTTTATATGTGAAGAGCCATGAGTAATGTGCATCATAGCTTTCATTCCTATGTAATTTGTCACTTTACTAATTCAACAGACTCTTCTAGGTGCCTTCTATGTAGGAGGCTTTGTGCTGGAAGCTAAAGGTTATAAAGACAAAATGGAAACAATCATATCCTCAAAGAACGTATGCTCTTGTGGAGGTGGTCGTGGTGGGGTTTATAACAAAAGTATGGTATAGATAAAATTGAGGAGGAAGGGAACATTAATAATAGGGGGAACCAGGTGGGACTTCATGGAAGGGTTGGCACCTTCTACCTTTACCTAGAAAGAAGACAAAGATTCTAAATTGCAGAGATGAGGTGAGATGACATTCCAGTCATAGGACAAGGAATATGCAAAAACACTGAAAGGGGAAGAGGGAGAGATGGAAAATAGGGTTGCAAAACCAGTAGTCAAATTTAGCTAGAATATTGAAGTTGAAAGGGTAGTAGTTTTAAAATGAGGCTGGGATGGCAGAGGAGAGTCAAATTGTGGAGGAACTAAGATTTATGACTAAAGAGTTTGTATTTTATTCTAGAAGTGATGGTGAATCACTAAAGGTTTTTGGGCAGGGCAGTGTCATCATAAGTAGGAAGATTACTGTGGCACTTGTCCAGAGGGTGGATTAGAGGGAAGAGACTAGAAGGAAAGAAACCAATTACAAAGGCTATTAGAGTGGTCATGGGGACAGTTGCTAAGACCCTAGACTGGGGTGTTGGTTGTGAGTATAGAAGGTGACTGGCTGATTGGGGGGATGCTAGGATTCTCTCTTGCCGTCTCCTGGCATTGTAAAGCTCCCTGTGGAACACTTGGACTTTCTGTCCATCTGTTATCCCTCATGCCAAGATCAGCCCTTTCTCTTTGGATCATACATATCATTTACTCTTAGTCCTTTAAAGCTCTTTGTTTGATATGTGCTAGAGCCTGCTCACAACTACCTTGTAGCTCTCCATTGCCCTCTATGTGACATTCATTTTCATTTCTTAAAGAGATTGTCCTGTTCTTACAACCACTGAAAGAATACTAGTGTTATGATTTTTTTTACTTTATTTTTCTTGAGGGTTTTTTGTCTGTTTTATTTTAAAACATTACTAATATGGAAATGTTTGCATGACTACACATGTATAACTTAGATTGAATCGCTTACCTTCTCAAAGCAGAGGTGGGGAGGAAGGAAGGCAGAGAATCTGGAACACAACATTTTTTAAATATATGTAAAATTGCTTTTACATGTAATTGGGGGAAAACAAAATGCTAAGTAAAAAAAAAAGAATACCAGTGTTAAAAAGATGGGTCATTTTTGTGTCAAGGAGCAAAAGATTGTTGAAAATGAGGTATTGTTTTCCTAGATGCAATGCAGCCTGTATTCCTTTTCTGATCTAGTCCATCTTGGATCCACCTTAATATCCATCTGCAGTGCCTCACTAAGCTCTGTGGTACTGATAAGCAAAATCCATCCAAATGAATATTAGTCTAATGAGGTATTCTTCATCTATCTGGTTGATTTTCACAGTGTTGATTTCTGAGCCCAGAAGTGCTTAGAGGTTTGAAATGTGATGAATCCATGGCCATTTTTGGTTTTTGTAGATTCAAACATGATATTTTTATGTATTATAGTCTGTACTTTTAAATGAGCACTTATCTATTCTCTCAGGCCTTGAACACCTACTATGATTATAATTTCACTGACTTCAGTCTTGTATCCTAGAGATCTCTCTCCATTGTCTTCGGAGAGTTTTGTTTATTTTTAAACAGAAACATTTCAATTAAGATGTTCTATTTAGGGGCAGCTAGGTGGCGCAGTGGATAGAGCAGGACCTGAGTTCAAATGTGGCCTCAGACACTTTACACACCCTGGGCAAGTCACTTAACCCCAATTGCCTCACCAAAAAAAAAAAAAAAAGACATTCTATTTATCACTTACCACTTAATAAGGGGAAAAATAGAACTTTAACTACTATTTCTCTAGTTCCTAAAGGATTTTCCCATCTTTAGTTTTATGAGGATGTAGGTTTTAGGGACTCTGGTGAAATTCCAACTTTTCCATTCCCAGGATAGTCTGTTTTTTCCTCTGTAGAATTTTGTTTGCTTGTATTTGTAAGTTGTTTGCTTTCTGGTACACAATAACAACTTGATAGTGTGATTTCCTTCTTCAAGAAATAGACCATGAAGGATAAAGGATTCATAATAATGATTCTAGTACCTTGTAAACAAAAAACAAACAAAACTAAACAAACCTACAGGCCATAAAAATTATGTTGGGAAGGAAAAAGGATGGTATTATTAACCTTTGAGCTACTTTCATTATGAAACAGTAGAATGTGAGCTCCTTGAGAGGAGGAGCTGTTTCATTTTTCTTATTTTTGCCCCAGCACTTATCATAGTGGCATATGACACTTAATAAGTGTTTGTTGATTGATTGTATGCCCATATTCAAAGCTTACCTGTGTCATTTCTAGTCTATACTTAACCTTCCAGTCTGATCACAACCTTATCTTGTATTTTGTTTCATGTATGTAGGTCTTGTCTCCCCCAACAGAAGTATAAGGAGAAGAATTCTATTGACTGAATGATTATACTACTTTTGTGCACCTACCACGTTTATCTTTTGATTATTCAAAAGTAAGTATTTATCAACTTAGAACTTTTAAGCACCTTAAAATTTTAGCCATTCTGCATTCTGCTTATGGTGCTCTGTCATTGATTTTTTTTCCCTTTTTTAAACTGTGGGTATTTTGAAATCCTCTATCTTTCTCTATACTTAATCCTTTGGAGTACCTTATTTCATTTGTTTCATAAGCTGCAATGGCAGAATAGTTAACAACCAAGAGACCTATTTAGTGGTGATGGGCCTTTTTATACTTGGCTAGACTGGTCCTCAAATGGCCAGGATATAATGTTTATGAGATTATACTTAGATACTTTTCAAGTGTGGTATAGTAACTATTAGAGCTTACATTCTTTTGGTATAGCTTTTGAGAATGCAGTTACCAATGCCATGATAATAAGGTAGGAATCAGAGTAGAACTTTGTCAGAAGAAAAATACAAAATGACTCATCAGCATTGTCTCTAGGCCCCCTCTGCTTCTCCAGCGACAGTGGCAGAACACCCTGCAAGTATGACAGAGGGTGCTAAGAACAGTGCCATTTTCTTTTGTTTTTTGTTTTTTGTTTTTTTAGTGAGGCAATTGGGGTTAAGTGACTTGCCCAGGGTCACCCAGCTAGTAAGTGTTAAGTGTCTGAGGCCGGATTTGAACTCAGGTACTCCTGACTCCAGGGCCGGTGCTCTATCCACTGTACCACCTAGCTGTCCAAACAGTACCATTTTTAGGCCATGTACAAACATTGATTTTACTCTTGGTATCATAAGGGTAAAATCTTTGTCAGTGACCATCAGTGTTATAATTCTGGCTCTAAAGAAAAACATAATCAAGAAGTCACATAAGAGAGACCATCCAAGAAATGATCAGAAAAGTAGGCAGGCAAAGATACGGTATTGTGAGATTAAGGGATAATAATAAATGGACAACCAAGTGTTGAACTAATAGTAACATTAAAGTTCTAGAACAGAGCTTCTTAACTTGGGGTCCATGGACCCCAGCTAGAGACAGTGAAGTAGTATAGGGATTTGAGTCATTGAGACCTCAATTCTTGGGCAAATCATTTAACTAACTCTGTTTCTTCAACTGCAAAAATATATTAGCACCTATGTCCCAGGTTGTTGTGAGGACCAAATGTTTTAGTATTTGTAAAGTGTTTACTGCACAGTAGGTACTTAAATCTTGTTCCTTTCCTTTTCCCTTGTCCATGGATTACCAAAGGGTCCATGGATAGATTTTGGGGGGTACACGAACTGAGATGGAAAAAGATATTTTTATTTTAACTGATCTCTAACTGAAATTTTTAGCATTTCCTTTAATTATGACTATAAATAACATATTCTGAGAAGGGATCAAAAGATTTCACCAGATGCCAAAAGAGTCCATGACTCAAAAAGGTTTAAGATTTAGAGAAGACCTTTAGCTCATTGGGTGATGTTTTTTTATGGAGACTTTGTGAAAGAACACAGACATGAATTGCTCAGAATGGGAAAGTGTAAATGAGTTGGAATATCTCCAGTTGAAGTGTCACTGAGATTGTATGTTCATTGAAGTATCATATAAATGCTCATTTATCTCTATGTCTTATTAATATGGGCACTTTCTTTAGTCATGCACAACACAGCCCATCTGTACTTTCTCTTCATATGACACTCCTTTTGGCTATGCCATCAACATGGAATCCACCTAGTGTGCTAGTTCTAGCTACCTTGATATTGTTTGAATAAAAGTGGAGCACATGAATTTTTCCTCTCACTATAGAACTAGCATATTTCCTTTTCTAGTTAAAAATCTCTGATGATGTCCTTCATGACGCTTCTCCTGTGTAGTTCTGTGATAATTTGCTGCAGCCATCTAATGCACACTATGTCCATCTCCGTTAGTTCTGAGAGGTAGGCAACTTTTATTCCTCAGAGACTGTAGTATTCCTTGACTCACAGCTGTTTAACTTTACTAGAAGAATATTGAGGAGGCAGCTAAGTGGTGCAGTGGATAAAGCACCTGCCCTGGATTCAGGAAGACCTGAGTTCAAATCCAGCCTCAGACACTTGACACTTAGTAGCTGTGTGACCCTGGGCAAGTCACTTAACCCTCATTGCCCTGCCAAAAAAAGAAAAAAAAAAGAATATTGATATTCAAGGGCTTTTGTTTCAGGGAGAAGTTTGAGTTCATTAAAAGCATGGTGCAGTATCTAAAAGACAGTCCAGCCTATTTACTTCTTTTTGTTCAATTCTGAAACTGGCTTATTGTCTATATTCAGTGCCTGTCCAGAGTAAAAGTACTAGTTCTGTCATTGTCAGTCCAACATTTCCTAGTCAGGACAGTAGGTGTTCTTCATCTAAGTAGTTAGATATGAAGATAGTTAGGCTTATCTCTTTTTTTTTTTTTTTTGAATTCTTTTTTTTTTTTTGAGGTATTTTATTTTTTCCATTACATGTAAAGATAGTTCTCAACTTTTGTTTATACATGCTTTACAATTTCAGATTTTTCTCCCTCCCACCCCTCCCCCCCCCCCTCCCCTAGACAGCAGGTAATCTGATATAGGTTATATCTATATATCTCTATACATATACATATAGATATATATATATACACACACATATATATACACATAATAACATTAATCCTATTTCTGCATTAATCCTGTTACAAGAGAAAGAATCAGAGCAGTGATGCAAAACCTCAAAATAGAAAGAAAAAAAAAACCAACAGCACCCAAAACAAAAGAAATAATATGGTTCAATCAGCATCTATACTCCACAGTTCTTTCTTTCTTTTTTTTCTTGGATTTGGAGATCCTCTTCTATCATGAGTTCCCTGGAACTCTTCTGTACCATTGCATTGGTGAGAAGAATATAGTCCATCACAGTAGGTCAACACTCAATGTTGATGATACTGTGTACAATGTTCTTCTGGTTCTGCTCATCTCACTCATCATCAGCTCACGTAAGACCCTCCAGGTTTCTCTGAACTCTCCTGCTCATCATTTCTTACAGCACAATAGTATTCCATTGTATTCATATACCACAACTTGTCCAGCCATTCCCAATTGATGGGCACCCCCTCAACTTCCAATTCCTTGCTACCACGTAAAGAGCAGCTATAAATATTTTTGTACATGTGGGTCCCTTTCCCCCTTCCATGATTTCTTTGGGCAAAAGACCTAAAAGTGGATTTGCTGGGTCAAAGGGTATGCACAGCTTTATTGCCCTTTGGGCATAATTCCAAATTGCTCTCCAGAATGGTTGGATCAGCTCACAGCTCCACCAACAATGCATTAGTGTTCCAATTTTCCCACAGCCTCTCCAACATTTATTATCTTCCTTTTTTGTCATTTTAGCCAATCTGATAGGTGTCAGGTGGTACCTCAGAGTTGTTTTAATTTGCATCTCTCTAATCATTAGAGATTTAGAGCATTTTTTCATATGGGAATAGATAGCTTTGGTTTCTTCATCAGAAAACTGCCTGTTCATATCCTTTGACCATTTCTCAATTGGGAATGACTTGGATTCTTGTAAATTGATTTAATTCCCTATATATTTTAGAGATGAGGCCTTTATCAGAAGCACTGGCCTCAAAAATTGTTTCCCAGCTTTCTGCCTCCCTTCCAGTTTTGGATGCATTGCTTCTGTTTGTACAAAAATTTTTTAATTTAATATAATCAAAATCATCCATTTTGCATTTTATAATATACTCTATCTCTTGTTTGGTCAAAAACTGTTTTCCTTTCCAAAGATCTGATAGGTATACTATTCCTTTCTCTCCTAATTTACCTATGGTATCACCTCTTATGTCTAAATCATGTATCCATTTTGACCTTATTTTAGTATAAGGTGTAAGATGTTGGTCTATGCCTAATTTCTGCCATACTATCTTCCAGTTTTCCCAGCAGTTTTTGTCAAATACTGAGTTCCTATTCCAGAAGCTGGAGTCTTTGGGTTTATCAAACACTACATTACTAGTGTCATTTACTACTGCATTTCCTGAGCCTAGCCTATTCCATTGATCTACCACTCTATTTTTTAGCCAGTACCAGATAGTTTTGATGACTGCCGCTTTATAGTAAAGCTCCAGGTTTGGTACCGCTAACCCACCTTCCTGTGAATTTTTTTTCATTATTTCCCCTGGATATTCTTGATTTTTTGTTTTTCCAGATGAATTTTGTTATTATTTTTTCTAGCTGTATAAAATAATTTTTAGGTAGTCTGATTGGTATGGCACTGAATAAGTAAATTAATTTAGGCAGTATTGTCATTTTTACTATATTAGCTCTGCCTATCCATGAGCAATTGATATCTTTCCAATTATTTAGATCTGATTTGATTTGTGTGAAGAGTGTTTGGTAGTTGTGTTCATAGAGTTCCTGGGTTTGTCTTGGCATAGGCTTATCTCTTGATTGCATTAGATCTCATTTAGGAGTCTCTGCTTTGTTCCAGGGCTTTACACAATCAACAGAATCTTGAGAACCTTACCAATCCCTTCTCCATTTAGACTCTTGTGATGAACTTGTTCTTTGACAGTGGCAAACCACTTCTTCAAGAGATCTGGGCCATTCAGATATTTCTATTATTTCACATTCTAAGAAAGGAAGCAGATTTGTTATTAAGTGTTTAATGCAAAGTAACCTTTGCATGGGATTTAAGCAGCAAAGCAGTAGGAAATGGGGCATGGCCTCAGGTACCCTACATTATTATTTAAACCATGAGTCTGTCAATATAAATTGAGGGATGTATCAGGAAGATGTGTTTACCACTAGTGCTTGCCACTGTTTTGGATCATATCCTGTAATAAATCCAAATGGAAGATAGACTCACCATAGATGGTAAGGCTACATTTCTTTATGGATGAAATGCTGCTGATTTCATCAACCCATAAGTATTCAAAGAGCCTCCTCAGTAAGACCGTAGCCACACGTCTAACTAAAAGAGTCCTCACAATCCATAAGTAAAAGCCTAATATATGAAGAATACTTATTGACCAAATTATGACATGCAGTTGGCTGGGTAGACCATTGATCACATATTGCTTGGACGAGGACTATAAATGAACAGATTGCTGGGCCTAGAACTTCATAGTATGGGTAATAGAAGAGACCACACAGCATTTGAGAAATTACATAACATTTTGAGTGATCTCAATCTACTTTCTGACAGAAAAATCCATCTTTTTAATGCCAGTGTTCTTCCAGTTATGCTATAAGACTGCCAAGTGTAGAGCACCACAGTCTTCCAAGAATTAAAATTGACTTAGCCCAAAGGGCAGTGAAGAGATACTTGGTGGATATAAGTGGCCTGAAGCGTATTAACAGCAATAACTTTACTGCAAAAAGTGGCTTCAAATGGATACACAGATGAACAGCCCAAGGTCTGCTGTGGTACCCATGAAATGTCAAAAGACTTAAAGGATAGCTTTTAGCATGTCGCATAGACCTTCTCCAGAGGATTTGTGACAGCATGTGAACAAGAATCTTACATCATCAGGACACAGTACCATCATGGATGAGATCATGAATCAATTGAAGTTGAAAATAAAAGTTTCCACCTCAAAGAGCTTACTTCTAGTAGAGGAATATTGTGTGTACCCAGATAGGTAAAGTAATTTGAGAAGAGCAAGGCTTCTTGTGGGAGGGAGCACCTGAGTGGAATCTTGATGGAAAGATTCTAAGAGGTAGAGATGTGGAAGGAAAAGCATTCTAGGCCTAGGGGTCAGACTGCTGGATGTGAAAGGTATGGATACTAATAAAGGAATGAAGAGTTTGGAAAACAATTAGTGCACCAGTTTGGCTAAAGAATTGGAGTATGTTAAGAAGAGCAATATGAAATAAGGTTGATAAGGTAGGTTAGAACCAATTGTGGAGGGATCTAAATGCTGGTCCGAAGAGTTTATATTTTATCCTAAAGGAAATAGAAAGCCACTGGCAATTTTCGAATGTGAGAATTACATGGTGTCACTGTAAAGATTATTTTGGCGACTGTATAGAGTGGTTCAGAGAGAAGTGGGAATCATGACTGGGCAAAAAAATTGACTTTTCTGAATTTAGAACAACGGTGACTTTAATGATAAAAAGGATCATAGTGATTAAGACTACCAGTTTTGTTCTAAAATTTTAATACTGATTCCATTTGTCATAGTGAGTAGACCTAACTTATTTATATTATTTACCCACAATTGTTTGTATGAATTACTTTTAGTCTTAATGTCAGTATAATTTGTGCAGTTACTTGCCTCAAGGACTGAACGCAAGTCTCTAGGGAATTGTGTGAGTTCCTAAGACCAAAGGTTGTAGATATCTGACCTAGAATTTTCAGTCATAATGTAAACAGCAAAAAAAGTCCATTAAAAAGCTCATCTTTGGGGCAGCTAGGTGGCACAGTGGATAAAGCACTGGACCTGGATTCAGGAGGACCTGAGTCCAAATGTGGCCTCAGACACTTGACACTCACTAGCTGTGTGACCCTGAGCAAGTCACTTAACCCTCATTGCCCTGCTGACCCCCCCCCCCAAATCCATTAGAAATCTCATCTTTGTATGATATTATAATGAGCACTATAGAAGTAAATGGTAAACAGATATAATCCCAAACCTCTAGGAGTGGAACATCTTAATTAAATGCTTCAAAAGGCAGTACACAAAAGGGGAAAATTATGTTAAATTTATACAAACTTTTTCCAATCTTAATAGTATTTTTTCCCAGTTACATGTAAAGATAGTTTTCAACATTTGTTTTTATAAGATTTTGATTCCAAATTTTTCTCCCTTTCTCCCTTCCCTCCACAAGACAGCACCCAATCTGATATAGGCTATATATGTACAATCATGTTAAACATATTTCCTCATTAGTCATGTTTAATACAAACTTTAAAAACATAGGTAATGAGTTTCATAGTTTCATATAATTTTTTCTTGTTCTTTTTTGTGTTTGTTTGGTTAAGTTCATAATTTAAAAAATTTTAACATCCTGGATTTGGCTTCTAGCCTGGGTTGGTTTTTTTTCTTCTTTTTTTTTTTTTTTTTTCACCTAGACCTAGCTGCTTTGAGCAGAAGCATGTGTAGCATGTGCCATGTGAGGGAACTGGAGTGAGGATAATCCATAGAGAGAAAAGACTGAAGCAGGACATTTGGTATTGTCAAATCTGGCCAACTGAATTTAGCTAGTGGTAGTTACTAATTTTCTGGGAAGTTGAGAGTATACATTTGGATTTCCTGATGTTTAGGTGCTGATATATTGACTGTCATCCTATATTTCTCCTCCCTTTCTCAGACAAACGTGTTGCCTCAAATTCCTTTCTTCTTACTTTCTCTTCAGCACTCTACAAGGATGGCTTTTGACCTCATCACTCAACTAAAGCTGTTTCTTTTCAAAGACAATAACATTTCCTGCTTGCTGAATTTGATGATCTTTCCTTGTTCGTGATCCTTCTTGACTTCACCTCTCCATGTTGAAACTGTTGACTACCCTTTACTCCTGGACATTCCTCTCTGGCTTTTTTTGTGACATTACTGTCTCTTCTCAGAACTTCCAATTTCTTCATCATAAACTAAGAAGTTTGGGCTAAATAACCTGTAAAATCCCTTCCTGCTCAAAATCTATGATTCTGTAACAGTCTCTTTTCACCCAGGATAATAAAATTGTACTGTGGTTGTTAAGTTCCCATAAAGCATGTCGTGTAGGTTCAAGTCATTAGTTAGCTTTGTTGAGCACATATTTTCTTTGTAACCTTAGTTAGCTACAAATCTGTCCAATTACTTATAAGGGAAGTGTGTGTAGATGGTTTAATGTTACCTGTCTTTAGTGGGTAAATAGCTCAGAAACGTATTGTTTTTCCAGCAGTTCAGTGCCAACATAGATTTTGTGAGCACTGTGTGCTCTTCTCCCTGCATAGGTGATCTCATTCTGTCCTATCTCTTCCAGCAGATTGCTCACTGTATCATCCTCATTCTCTCGCTTATCTTCAGTCTCTCCCTCTCCAATGGCTGCTTCCCTACTGCCTACAAACATGCCTATGTCTCCCCCATTCTCAAAAATCCTTGCCTTTATCCTTTTATTCCCACTATTATCCCATTTTTCTCCTCCATTTTGTGGCTAAATGAGCAAGCTCTTTACAATAGATACCTCCACTTCCTTTCCTCTTTTTACCTGGTTTTTAATCTCATCATTCAACCAAAATTGTTTCCAAAGTTACCAGTGATCTCTTAATTGCCAACTCTAATGGCCTTTACTAAATCTTCATCATTTATGACTTCTCTGCAACCTTTGACACTGCCAGTCACCCTCTTCTTGGTTCTCCAGGTTTTTGGGACACTGCTCTTCTGATTCTCCTACTTATTTATCCTCTCTTTCTGAGTCTCCTTTGCTGGCTCTGACTAGGTCGTGTCCACTAATGGTAGGTGTCCCCCACTAATTTTTTGTACTGGGGATTCTTTCTGGGCCCTCATCTCTCCTTGTACTACTTAGTGATCTCATCAGCTCCAAAGATTAAATCATCCCCATACTGGTGATTCTCAAATCTGCTTATCCACTCCTAACTTCTGCTTACCTCCTATTAGATGTCTTGAACTACATAGTCGATGGACACCTTAAACTCAGCATGTCCAAAACTGAACTCATTATCGTTCTCCCCAAGCTCTGCCCCACTTGCAAATGTTTCTCTTACTGTCGAGGTCACCATCATTCTCCCAATATCTCAGACTCCTAACTTCAGTCATCCTCGACTCCTTACTCTCACTTCTCATATTCAATCTGTTGCCAAGGACTGTCAGCTTTACTTTCATGACATCTCTTGTGTACCCTTCTTTCCCTTCCCTTCTCTGATTCTGTCACTGCCCTGCTGCAGGCTTTCATCTCTTCCTGCTTGGACGGTAACCTGCCAGTAGGTCTGCCTGCCTCAAGTTTCTCCTCTCTAGTTCATCTTACACTCAGCCACCAAATTTGACTTTTCTTAAGTGTGGGTCCAGCTGTATCACTCCCTCTTCCCTGCAATAAACTCTAATGACTATCACCTCCAAGATGAACTACACAGTCCTCTGGGGTTCAGAGCTCTTTGTGAACTGGCCTCCCCTTCCCCACCTTTCAGTCTTCTTGCACCTTACACCCCTGTTGCTTACTCTTTTGATCCAGTGATAGCAGCCTCCTTGCTGTTTCTTATGCAAGACACTCCATCTCCCACCCCAGGCATTTTCACTGGCTGTTTTCCACACCTGGAGTGCTCTCCCTCCTCCCTCTTAGATCCTGGCTTCCCTGGCTTCCTTCAAGTCCCAGTTTAAATCCTACCTTCTACAGGAAACCTTTCCTAATCTCTCTTAATTCTAGTGCCTTCTCTGTATTAATTATTTCCTATTTATAGTACTTGTTTGTATGTAGTTGATTACACGTAGACTCCTCTATCAGATCATGAGCTCCTTAAAGACAGGACTGTCTTTTGACTTTCTTCATATTCCCAGCACTTAGCACAATGCCTGACACATAGTAGATGTCTAATAAGTATTTATTGGCCAACTGTGTTAGACTTTGGGAGATGTATAAAAAAGTCAGTGAGATCTTGTATCTCTACCCTCAGAAGTCAACATATTGTAATTATGAGACAACTCTCTTCACTTGTAGAGCCCGAGTTGTTTTTTTTCCCCTTTAATTGGCCCCTTCTGAGTTCTAAAATCTATTTTTGTTCTCTTGGCTTGTCCTTTGACCTGGGAGAACTATCATTTCCCTCTGTAGTTATTGAGGACAAAAGGAACTCCAGATGTCAGAGCAGATAGTGCTAGAAGAGAAGTATTTGCAGCGTACTTTCAGTTCAGTCAGCAAGCATTTATTAATTGTGAAAAGCACTGGGCATGCAAAGATGAAGGTGAAATAATCTCTGCCCCCAAGTAGCTGACATTCTTCCCACATCTGCTCATTGCCTTAGCCGATGTGGACCGGTGGATGTAACAGTTGTGTTCTTTCTTCATAGGCACCCAAATCATGGCTGTGTGGTTTTAGGGCATTTATTTAAATTAGAAGTGTAACTAGTACCTGGCACCAAAGAAACAACAGTCTCCCTCATCACATAAGAGTACCTCTAAACCTCCACGTTACAAATCATAGAATGTCAGAGCTAGGAGGTATCTCAGAGATCACATAATCTCACCTTCTTACCTTAAAGAAGGAAAGAGAAGGAAACTGACTCGTGCAGGGTCATCCTGTATGTCATTCGGCTGTATCTTTGTCTACTTCAGGTCCTTAGATTGGAGGATTTTTTTTTTTTTCAATTTAAGATCTTGAAAATATTTAAAAACCCATTGCCAATATACACTAGCCCTTTTCATTTGGCCCTTTTGCCGTAGTCAGAGCTCCTGTGCTACTTGAATCAAGTAATCTCCAAAATCATCATCATAAAAATGTATCATATAATGGGAAAGAGACTGGAGCTGTGAGTTTATTGGTCGTGGGAATTCCCTGGATGAGGAAACTATTTCTGTCACTGCAGGGGAAACTTCTTTATAGCTTAAATGTACTTAGATAATTGCCTAAAGCACTGAGAGGTTAAGGAGTTAGTCCACAGTCACATAGCCAGTGCGTGTATGTACCAGGGACAAGGCTTGAGGCCCATTTTTCTGCTTCTGAGGCATATTATGTTCACACTCTGCCATGCTGTCTTTTATCATATGTTAATTAGGCATTTTATGAAAAAAAAATGCTTCAAAAAATGAAGCACCATTGTCTCGTAAGTGAGAGGCAACCTGGTGTAATAATGCAAGATCTACTTTTGTTATTTAGTATTATTTCTAGTAAATAGCATCAGTAGAGAGCTGGTCTTGAAGATGTAGGTTCAACTCATGCTGCTCACATAGATTGGGTGTGTGATCTAGGCAAGTCATTAACCTTTTAGTGCCCCAGGAAACTAAAAGCTAAAAGGTGTGGATCTGGATTGATAGAGAAAGCTTCTCATTTGGGAGTGCCTTCAAATCAAGGATCCAGTAAAAAAGAAATATCTAATGGAAAAAAATCTAGGATGAGTTGTCCCTAGACCTAAGTTCTAAGTCCCATCTTTCTTTACAAGTAAGTTAGCCCCTCTGTGCTTCAGTCCTTCTCATTATTAACTCAGCGATGATGGCTGCACTGCCTACTTTAAATGAATAAGAGAGGATAAAATACGATTATTGAAAGGAACATACTTAAAAAGTTGTCATAATATTTTTATTCTTGCTGTAAATTCCTTAGCCTTAAGGCCATCTGTAATATGGTTCCTACCTGTCTTTACATACTGTCAAGTTGCTCTTCTTCATAAAGTGCTTGTTTCAATGAAACTGGATTGCCAGTTCTTCCCCAAACTAGAGTCTCCATCTCCCTCCTCTATAAGTTTCCCCCCTTGTACTTCCTCAGTGCTTTGCTTAAAATGGAATTTCTGGGCAGAACCAGCTGACGGAAGAAGGGGGTGTGCGCTCTCTCTTCATCTCTGTTTCTTGGAATCCTCATTTTTCTTAAGGATAAAATTTCTTCCACTAAGCCTTTTTGGACCCTCCATTTGCTCCCTAATTTTTTTTCTCCACTTAGACGTGTGTGTGTGTGTGTTCGCGCGAGCACATACATATATTAGTGTTCCCTTAGTAAAATATGCATGCTTCTTGAGAGCAAGGATTCCTTCAGTTTTTCTTATTGTTAACACTTGTCATAATACTTTGTACATAGTAGGCCCTTAATAGATATTTTTAATTTAAATTCTGTACAACTCGCATTTCTACTCACTTTTTTTTTATTAAGCATAATATAGTGTAGTATAATGAATATTGGACAAGAATCAGGAGACCTGGCCTTTAACCCCAACTGGAAGTCAAACTCAATCTGAATCTCATGGGAACATATGATTAAGGCCAGAGGGTACCTTAGGGACCTTTTTACCACAGAGGAAACTAGAATTCCACAGTAATAAAATGCCTTAATTTCTTCATCCTTTCAAATGAGGAGATTGGTGTGGACTGCAGACATTTATTGTAGCTCTACGATTCTTTTATTCTGCTCAACTCTTATTTGCAGCCCTATGAATTATACCAAAGCAGTAGAAGCTCCAAGTTTGAAAGCTGAAGGGACCTCAGTGACCATCTTGTCCAACTCATGCCAAGTAGACATGGCTTTTGTGCTTTATTTATTCTTAAGTTACAGAGAAGACAAACATATGAGGAAAAAAACAAAAACATAAGCTAATGATTAATGATAAGATACGAAATGTTGTATCTTATCCTTCCTCTCCAGACAGACCTCCTGATTTGTCTGGACTTTCTTTTCCTATGCCTTCTCGGCCTGGAAGTTCGCCCACCACTGGACTTCTTGCACTGGAAGTACAACCCTGCCCTTGCAGAATAAAGCCCCTTCCTCTGATAGGCTGGTTCCTCTCAGAAACTCCATTTTAAGGAAAGCGCTGAGGCCGGCTACGCCTTGATTCCTCTCTAGGCTTCACTCCTGACTCTCTACCAAGCACTTCACAATTACCTTTTCTATCCTTTTTTCTTCCCTTTTAACTTCCTTTTATGTGGTGTTTTGCCTCCGTGATGCTGTAAGCTCCATGAGGCCAGGGGCTGTCTTATCTTAGTACGGTGCCAGGCACATAGGAATCACTTAAAAACTGTTTGACTTGACCATTGTAGTTAAGAAGATTAACTCATAGGATGAGACCAGTGGGTAGAAGTTAGTAACAAAAAGCATTTTGGAAAAATGGCACATTGAACTGAATCTGAAGGAAGTAATGGATGAGGAAATTGAGACTTAGAAAAGTTAATGACTTGCCCATGTTAGGGGCAAGATTTGATCCCAGGTCTCTGCAGATTCCCAAGTCTACTGACCCCTCTGCTCTCAAAGAATTAGCCATCTAGAAGTAAAGTGGCTTTGCCCTGAGGTATTAGGTTTCTCCTCTCTAGAAGTCTTAAAGCAAAAGCTAGATAATCACTTCTCAGCTCTGTTGTAGTAAATTCTTGTTTTGGGTATGATTAAAGGGTCTGGAGATCTGGAGATTCTGTGAGTCTTTGAAATACCCATTCTCCCCCCCCCCCCCAGTTCTGTTGATTAGTCACAGGTGGTGGAAGGGCATTCCTTTGGGGCAAAACAGTATGACCAGAAGTATTAAAGCAGAAACAGTCAAAAATGTATTTAGGATTCATTAAGAAAATGGGCTTTAATAAGACTGGAAGAACAAAACCATATGAGGTTAAAGAAAAGAGAGAATAGGGCCCAAGACACAGCCTTGGGGAATACTTACAGTTAAAGGATATGATGTGAATAATGAGGTATCAAGAGACTGAGAAGGAGGAAAACCCTGAAAGTGTCACAAAACCCAGAGGGGAGAGAGGATCCTGAAGGATGGGGGTGATTAACTGTGTCAGATGAAGTAGATAGGTCAGGGAAGATGAGGATGAGAAAAGACCACCAGATTTAGTAGTTACGATGTCATTGATAACTTTGAGAAGAGTGGTTTCATTGATTAGAAATCACATTGTAAAGCACTGAATAGTGAGAGGAGAAGTTAGCAGGAGATAGTGGAAACAGCTTTTTAGAGGAGTTGGCTTGAGAAAGCAAGGTGAGCAACCCCAGCCCTCCAACCTACCTTTCCATCTTCATTGGATATTATTCTTCCTCCTATCCTCCACAATCCAGCCAAACTTGCCTCTCTTTGTTTCTTACATGGGACACTCCATCTATTGTCTCTGTGCCTTTGCACTAGCAGGTACTACAGATGTGGTTATCCCCATTTTACAGATGAGGAATTGAGACTTGGAAAGTTAGGTGACTGCCTGTGTTGAAGGAAAGATTTAATCCCAGGTCTCTCCAGACTCCCAGGTCTACTGATCCTTTTCCCAGTCTACTGACCTATCTGCCTCTCCAATAATTGTAGCTATGCAGAAGTAAATTGCGCTCTTTCTGGAGGTATTGTGTTTCTCCTTGATAGAAGTCTTCAAACAAATTCTATATAACCACTTTCCAGCTATGTAGGGCCATGGTTTAGAAGGTGGCCTCTAAGATCCTTTCCAACTTTGAGATTTTGTGATTCTTTGAACTACTCATTCCTTCTCTCTCTCTCCTCCCAGCTATGTAATGCTTATGTAATGTAGTGAAGCTCAGTGGCCCATTTCTCCACCCACTGCCCATATAGTTGGATTATATTATATAAATTAGGAAGTCTGCTATTACTCTTTTTGGCCACTAGATGACACCCATGTGTCTTCAGTAAGTGAATTTTTGTCCCTGATGAATTAGGTGTTGGAGATGAAGGAATGAACAAGTTATTGGTGAAAATGAAGTCTTCATCTATGGTGATAGAGGAGCAAAAAATATAGCAAAACAGAGAGAACTGTTTGTACTTTTTAACAGCTTTACTTCATGTATAGATAGTAAAGGAGAAGTTTCCCGAAGAGATTACAATAAGTGGTCTAGAGAGTCATATTTAGTGGTGCTTAGTTTAGAAGATTGATCCTATAAGGAGCTATATTGTATGGTTAAGTGAGCAAACCCCAAAGGAAACTAGTTGATAGTCTTTGGGAATCTGACTTAAGCAAGTACTGAGTGCTAGAGCAAATATGTTTTGTCCTTGTGTCCTTCTCCTAGTCTTCCTTTCCCCAAAACAACAGTAACAACTACAGCAAAAATTAGTGGTGTGGGTGGTGGGGGTGGGGAGTGAAGGATGATGCTTCCTGCAGTACTCTCTCTAAAAGAGTGCACCATTGTCTTTGGGTCATAAGAATTAGAGTTGACTAGGTAGCTTCCAGATTGGGGTAAGGTTCTCGGATGTAGGCTGTAGTAAATCTATAGAATTCAAGAAACTCTGTATTATAAGGTGAACAAAATCTGTGTGGAATAAATCTGGGGTCGCTGGAGCATCTTTCCTGAGAAGCTACCTCCTTAATCTACCTTGTATTTATTTGGATTTATTTCTGTATGTTCTTAAGTGTGCATGTGTTGTCTTCCCCTATAGGGTGTAAACTTCTAGAGAGTAGGCATTGTTTCATTCTTGTCTTTCTATCTCCAGCACTTACCATAGTGCTTGCTGGTTGATCGAATTACAATCAAGTTCACATGCTACTTCTTCCACAGAATCTGTCACAGATATCTGAAATACCACCTCCTCTCTTGGACCTTGCATAGCATTTTGGTTTACAAACCTCTGATCTAGTTGTCTTGTAATATTATGTATAGGCTGTCTCATTTCCCTTCCTTGAGGTGAGGAACCTAAACTTGGTATTTGTATTTCCTCATGCCCTCACACCTAGTGGTTTGCACATAGTATGTTGTATGTAGTGACAATTATTAACTAATGTGCAAAAGACCAGTTATCTAGAAATTGAATCCATCTGTTATAGAAGGGATAATAAGAAATCTTATGAGCAACATCATGTTGTAGTAGTGGAGAAAACCTTGGTCTTGAAGTTAGGGGATTTGGTTTGACTCTCAGTTTGCCACATTGTGTGGCTTTCTGAGTCTCAGTTTTCTCATCTATAAAATGAGAAGGTAGAATCTTTGGTTCAAGAGTACTAGTGAAACATACTTTGTTTCTTTCACTTGAAAGGTTGTAGATGAAGAGTGTGAAGTGCAGCACACAATAGATTATGAACTCCTTGAGGGTAGGGACTGCTTTTGTCTCTTTTTTATATCTGCAGCACTCAGCATAGTGTCTGGTGCTTAATACATGTTTATTCATTGATTGATTGATTTCACATTAACCACCACACCATCCTCACCGCCACAGTGAATGTATGTTCTAGTCATAACAGTTTCTTTGATGTTCTCCAGTCAGTCTCCTTCTCCTGCACCTTTACTTAGCCTGTTGTTCAGTTTGGAATGTTCTTTTTCACCTTCCCCTCCTGGGATACCTAGCTTACTTCAAAAACCACGTTCAAACACTTCTTATATGAGGTCTTTCTTGATCTCCTTCTCAGCTGTTAGTACCTTGCCCCTCAATTACCTTGTGTTTATTTTATCTACACTCATGTATGCACTTGTTGATTCTTCCAGTAGAATCTATGCTCCTTGAAGACTAGCCCTAATCAGTTTTTTGTCCTTTTACCTCAACTACTTTTGGATTCAATTAGATACTATGCATGTTTTTATGTATTTAGTTCTATTTCCCCAATTAGATTTTTATTTTGTGGGGGGGGGGGGCAGGGCAATGAGGGTTAAGTGACGTGCCCAGGGTTACACAGCTAGTAAGTATCAAGTGTCTGAGCCAGATTTGAACTCAGGTCTCTCCTGAATCCAGGGCCAGTGCTTATCCACTGTGCCACCTAGCTGTCCCCCTCCCAATTAGATTTTAAGCTCACATTCTCAGAATTTCTCCCATTTCTGTCATCCCTGAGAGCAGACTTTTGGGTGCCAAGTGCAAGTAGATTAAGGTAGTGTAAGAGTTCTTTCAATTTCATATCGTTAATGGAAAAAGTTCAAGAACCACTTCTTCAGGTTAGCATTGTAATTCTGTGATTTAAAAGACAACTTTTTGCCTTGAATTGTATTCTCAGATAAAGATGATGATATTGAAGCATTGGAAATACAGGTATTGACTGAGATCAGTGCTTTGTGAGGTTTCCTTCTTGGTGTAGCTTTTGTAAGACAGTGTAGGAAATTCCTGGACCATGCTTTTGTATCATGGAACCTCTGGAAGGGCTCTGGGAAGTGTTACCTCATTTCTGCTAGTTACTGATTGGCTGCTTCTTATCATTACTTTCACCTAATGAAATAGGTGAAATTTGTTGTATATACTATAGCCAGATTCTTAGAACCTAAACTCTTATTGTTGGGTATCACATGCCTGTTGTCAGTCCAATACAAATGAAACTGCTTTCTGTTCTCTCACAGTTGAAAGATATACCTGGTACCTTTGATGGTTGATTGAAAACTATCTCGGTCCACTTATCCACTCCAGTCCTAGACCATCTTTCCAATTCATCCAGTCATCTATAGGACATGACATTGGGCCTATCCAATGGTTCATCCTGCTACCACCTCTCCTATTGCCCTGTGTGTAAAAACCACTTCCACTCCTCTCTCACCCCACATACACACATCTTCCATAGATTGTTCTTTTTCTGGGAGTAATAACAAAATCAGTAATGTCATTGTACTGGAAGAAGCATGAAAATTATTACCTAAATGACTCCACAGTCTAGACGCATAGTGGCACTTAATAAAATACTTGACTGAACTTGGTTCTAGAAGAGTCCTTTGCTTCTTAGTTTGCTACCACCACCACCACCCTTACCCCGAAGTTATGTAGCATCTTGCTGTTTCTCTCACTTCCCCACAGATACCATTTTTGCATATACTACAGTGCTTTCTAGCTCTTATTTTTAAAAAATATTATTATTATGATTATTATTATTATTGCAGGGCAATGAAGGTTTAAGTGACTTGCCCAGCTAATAATGTCAAGTGTCTGGGGCAGGATTTGAACTCAGGTCTTCCTGAATCCAGGGCTGGTGCTTTGTCCACTGCACCACCTAGCTGCCCCAGCTCTTATTTTTCTTGTGAGGAGAAAAAAAAGGACAGAGGACAGAGAGAACCTACACATTTTCACCCTCAAATATTGATGTTACAAAGCAAAATGTAAACAAAGGGAAAAAACAGCAAGCAAAAATTCTTACCTCTAAGGCAATATATTTGAATCCAAGTGGAACACTGCATTGAGAAAGTATTAATTTTGGAGGTGTGCACAGAGTGCAGTATCTCCCTGCAGAAGCATGAGATCTTATATGAGAGAGATATTGTATCCAGGTTTCATCATGGAATTTTAAAATAGAGAAATTCTAGCATAATCCCTATTCCAGTTTTTTTTTCTTTCCATCTACAAATAATCCCATAGTTTCATTTGATGGGAATTGGAAAATCTTACATTCCCTGCATTCATGAGGAGACCACATTTATATTCTTTTTCATAGTGGTTCCTGAGTAGTTGTGGCATTCTAGACATCACTAAACAAATAGTTTTTAAGGTAAGAGCAAAAAGCAAAATCTTTAGCTGCTGATTTTGAGTCCCTGTTCTTCTTTGTTTCTTCTTGTGATTATTTTGTTTCCCACAGTTTGGGATTAGATGAATTGCTCTCTTTTGGGTAGGGAAGTTGTCTCCTGGAAATCAACACCTGGCTCCTAAATCCCTTCACCTTTGGGGACCTCAGTACTTCATCTTTAGATGAAGGAGTTGGACTGATGACCTCCAAGCTTCCTTCCAGCTCTAATTCTGTGGATCCACCTTGGGGATTTACTGTGAGGTACATAGAGGTTATAAGTGACTTGCCCTGGATCAGACTGGAATTCGAATCCTACTCTTCCTGCTTCCAAACCCAGCACTTTAATCTAATAGTATGTCATACTGCCTCTAGGGATATGAGGGCAATATGGCTGTGATATCTGACCCCATGAGTTTCTAGGTGTTTTTTGCACATTGCGATAAAAAAATAGTTTATTTTGTGCACATTTTAACAATTCAAAATCAAATTAAATGCTTCTTGAATATAGAGATAAAGCAGAATTCATTTCCATTATATGCCTCAAGCCTTTTAACTGTTTATCCTATAAATTATTCTTAATCTTCAACCTATTTGAATATTCCATCAGTCTTCTCTAAGTGGTTCATATAAACTCCTACTATATTCTCAGTCCTCTACCATGTGCTCTCAAACCGAAGTGGTAGAAAATAGCCAGAGGGAAACAGAAGAAAGCAAAATATTCAGTGGATTCATAAGATACTTTTTTGATACCCCAGGGCTGCTGTATGGAAGCTATGAATGTGTTGCCTGGTCTAGTTGTGTGTCTTTCTCTACATATCACCTGAGAAATGTCATGTGTTCCCATGACAGAGAAGTTCCAAGGCTGCCCCTGTATCTCTGACCCCCTCAAGTGCCTGCTGTTCCTTATTTTCAGCTTTGTATAATACAACCTCGTATAGTAGAGAGATGGAATGTGTGTCAGTCAACCTGAGGTTTTAGTGTTGGCATTTCTTCTGACACTGAGCGAATTAGTTCCCTCTCTGGGCTTCAGTTTCCTTATTTATAAAATAAAGGGAATGGACCAGATTAATCTCTTGAGATCCATTCAGCTCTAAAATTCTATCATTTTAAGATTTTGTCATGTTTGTATTTGGATGTACTCGTTATTTCAAATTCAGCATAACAAAACTAAACTCTTCATCTTCTTTCAGCAGTCTAAGCTTGCCACCAGCTTCCTTCTTTCTCCCCCCCCCTTATTATCATCATTCTTCTAACAATGCTAGAATTTCTGGAAACACCTTTGATTTTATCTGGGATTCCCACATCCACTATGTATGAACTAGGTGTTCGATAATTATTTGTTGTTTTGATTTATTTTACAAAATTCTTTTTAATTTTGGCTTCAACTTCCTTTTTGAATCTCTGCTTTCCTTTCTTTCCCTTGCTATTGCCTTAATTCAGGTTTTATCTTATTCATGGGCTATTGTAAGCTTTGTTTCCACTTTCTTTTTCTCCCCCCTCACCTCCAGTCAGCCTGCAGACCACTACTAGATCCAGTTTCATCATGCAAAATCTCCTCTTGCCTATAGGATCAACACAAGACTCTCAGTTGGCATTAATGGCCATAGGACTTGAAGCTTTACATAGTACTCTTCATACATTTTTCTCTTTTGAACTTATGATGACCCTGTAAGATGGGTAGGTATTACAGGAATTTGTGGGTTGGGTTTTTGTTTGTTTTGTTTTGTTTTTGGTCTGGATTTGTGATTCCTTCATGTAGGGAATTTTTGAAGTAGAAGCTCCTTTCTCTAGTGAAGATTGGCAACTCTACTGAAACTTTTATTCTTAGAGTTGTCTGAAGCTCTGAGACATGAAATGACTTGCCTAAAGTTAACACAGCTATATGTGTTAGAGATAGGACTTAAACCCAGGTCTTTCTGATTAGAAAGCTGGCCCTCTAGCCACCTATGCCAGGTTATTCTTTCTACAGGCAACGTCACTGTTTTATAGATGAAGAAACTGAGGCTTAGAGAAGTTAAATGATTTGACCGTGATTGTACAACTGTTGTGTCACAGGTGCCAAATTTGAATGCAGGTCTTTCTAACTGCAATTCTTTATCCTCTTTTCCCTTCCAGATAATATAGTGCTTTCAGAGTCCTCTATCATCTGGCCCTAAAAACATTTTTAATATTATCTTTTTACAAGACTTCTGTGTCCAACAAAGATGCCACTTGGTTATTCTTTATATCTTCTACAGGGCCTAAAATAGGGTCTTTGTACTTATTAGGTGGTCAACAAATATCTGTTGAATTCAGTTGCTGGTTTTGAACTTAAGCCTGTAGAATTAGAAATAGTTTTTAATGCCTCTCATATTGTCTGGGTTTTATATTTGGAATTGTTGTCTTCCTTACTTTCATCTACTTCCTTAGAGAATACTCAAACATTCCTCTGAAGTCATTGCTGTTGTTTCCTTTAAGGAAGTTTTGATTCCCTCTTGAATAAGTGGTTCTATATATAGGTTTTTTGTTTTTTTTTTAAGACAAATTTAATGTCTTAGTTTTGTCAGTGAACCTGTCATAGAATTTTCACCGATACAATTTAGAGTTGTAAAAGACGTGTTATTAGCCACCATGTCCAACTCATGCCTCAGAAGAATCTGTATCACACACAACATGCCCAATCAGGGATCATTCAGCCTCTGCTTGAAGACTTGTAGCAGGGCACTTTAGTTTTTAGCAAGTTTTTCTTCCATATAACCTACACTTACCTCTTTCATTTGTTGCCAAGTAGATGCTGATTTGCCATTAGTAGTGTTTCCTCACTGGAGTGAAATCATAGGTCTAAGCTAGAAAGAAAAGGCATTATATACATTGTCTCCTGGTTCTGCTTCCTGCTCAGCGTTCATACAATTTGCTTGGCATTTTTCTGAGTTCCTCATATATATGTATATATACACATACATACGTGTGTGTGTGTGTGTGTGTGTGTGTGTGTGTGTGTGTGTATTCCTCCTAAGGATCCATAATATTACATAATTTGCTTAGATGTCCATGAGGTCCTGGACACATGACTTTGTTTCTAGCTTTTTGCTACTATAAAAAGTGTTACTATGAATATCAGAGCATCATGAGACTTTTCTTTCTGTCAGTGGGATCTGTATCAATAGTGGGATTGCTAGCTGGAAGCTATGGTTTATTGCCTTTTCTTGACTACTTCCAAAGTGTTTTCCCAATATGGTTATACCAGTTAGTTCAGAGCTTTGCCAAATGAACATTAGCTTCCGACCCCTCTTGTGTGATTTCCATTCTTTGTCGTCTATTCCAATCTGGTGGCTATGAGGTCATGCCTGAACGTTGTTTTAATTTGTATTTCTCTTCATCAAGAAACATTCATTAACTACTTGCTACAAGCGCTATGCTGAGCTCTGGGGATAAAAAGGCAATGGGAAACAGCCCCAGCTCTAGAGGAACTTCCATTTCATGGGGGAAGACAATATAGATACATCTAAACACTTAGAGAACACATCCTAAGCAGATAGAAGGTAATTGCAGCTAAGGAGATAGTGCTCATGGTGAATTTGGTGCTTTGAGCCAAGCTTCCTGGGAAGCTGGGCAAAGAGGCAGAGGAGAGAAGTATGTGGATACCTTTATAAAGGCATAGAGAAAGAGAATGAATATCCTGTATAAGGGACAGGAAGAAGCCCAGTTGCACTGGACTATGCAGTTGCACACAGACTTGTCTGTGTGTAAGTCTGGACAGTAGGGTGGAGTGGAGGACAGATTGTGAAGAGCTTTAAATGCCAGAGCACTTAGGACTTGATCCTAGAGGCAGTTGGGAGCTATCGAAACTTCTCAAAGCAGGGGGTGTGACATGATCAGACTTAAAATTTAGGAATATCATGTTGGCAACTTGGGAGGGTGAAGGGGAGGAGTATGGGAAGCCAGAGACAGGATAGACCAGTTAGGAGGCCCTTACACTGGGATAGGTAAGACTCTATAAGGGTTTTGAACCAGGATGGTGGCCATATGAATGGAGAGAAGAGGACAGATAGGAGAGATGTTTTAGAGGGAGAATTAAAATTTTGGTAATTGGTTGGATTCGGGGTGCAGTGAGGAAAGTGAAGGGTCAAAAAAGACACTGAGATTGTGAAAATGAGTGACTGGAGAGATGGTGGTACCTTTCATAGAAATAGGAAAGTTTAGAAAGGATTAGTTTTGAGGCAAAAAAAAAGTGAAGAGTTCTGTTTTGTATAGGATCCATCTCATTTTCCATATGGTTAGTATTTTGTGATCCTTTTTAAACTGTTCATATTATTCTGATAATTTGTGTCTAGATCTTAAGTAGCCCTTGCTAGTGATTTGTCTAGTTTTTTTAAAGCCAATACCAGATGTTTTTGATAACTAATGCTGCATAATGTGAGATCATTTTCATTTTTTATTTTCTCTTGAATTAAAAAATTTTTGTTCTTCCAAGTGAATTTTGTAATTTTTTTGTCTTGTTCTATATAGTAACCACTGATAGTTTGGTATAACTCTAATTTAATTCAGATAGTAGCTTCATTTTTATTGTATGGGTGCAACCCAGGTTACAAACATTGAATTTTTCTCCAATTATTTATACCTTTATTTATGTAATGGCCATTTTGTAGGGGGTGTGTCTGTTTACATTTGTAAATCTGTGTGTGTTTGGTAGGTTAATATCCATATTTTTTATGAATTTCAGTTATTTTGAATGGAATTTCTTTTTCTAATAGTTCTTCCTAGTTTTTGTTAGTAATGTGTAAAATGCTGGTGGTTTTTGTTTATTTTGTATTCTACTCCTTTACTGAAGCAATTCCTCATTTGTTTCTTTGCTAATTCTCTGGTTTTTATTGCATAACTCATCATCTGTAATCAGCTCTCTACTTAGAATACTATTTCTTCCCAGAAAGATTTTAAATAAGTTTGTAGGATTTTGCCACTCTGTTGCCCTCCCTCAGTCCCCAGCCAGTCAGCCTACATTTGTATATACACACACATGTATATATTGAACGCTAGGCATAAACAAGGTTGGATTCACATAGCACTTCACACCTTCTAATCACCAACTATTTTATTTTAGTTTGTATACCTGTTTTACTCTCCAACTAGATTATAAGCGCCTTAGGGTAAGAGATTTCCATTTGGTCTTTGTATTTCTCTCCCCATCCCCACCCCCATTTCAATCCCTTGTACATACATGTTTAGGAAATAGATATTGAATTGAGCATAAAGAAGGGAAAGAGAAAACAGAAAGAAAAAGATACAGAAAAAATGAAGCTTTTTATCTTAATATTATTCTCCTAACTACCTTTCAAGAATACTCAGTCTTTTTCATACTAAAGATTGACTCATTCTCAACTATTTCCATGTTTGTTCCCTACCCATATTCAGTTTTCTATTAAGTGGGTAATAGGAAGCCACTGGAGATCTTTACACAGACAAGTACTGACCAAATCTTTGCAGATGTAAGATTATTCTGACAGATAAGATAAAAGTAATGTAGTCAAGAAAATCTGTTTGCAAGTAACTTCAATAATAGGTAAAGAAGAAGCATTTATTATGTGCCAACTATGTGCCAGGCACAAATATTATCTCCTTTGATTCTCACAACAACTCTGGGGATTGTATATGAAAGCTAGATTTCTCCCTCCAAGGAGTTGAAAGAGCAGACAGGAGGAAGGAGAAACATTTGGTGAAAATTTTTTCCCCAATAAGCTTAGCAGTGAAGGAGAGTAAAGATATAAAAAGTACCTTAGGTAGGAAGATAGATCAAGGAAAGGTCTTTTTTGTTTTTTGGTTTTGTTAAGGCTCTCATTATGAATCAAGAAGTTTGGGGAGTGAAAGAAGAAAAGAAAACTGATATGGGTAGGGAGCAAACATGGAAATAGTCGAGAATGAGTCATTGGAGGCCCTCTAATACAGTCTGCTGCCACCCTTCTTTCCAGCTTTATTCCATGTCACTCCTCTCCCTAAACTTTTTGCTCTAGCAAAATCAGACCACTCTCTTTCTGCTCATCCTCCTTTCTCTCACACACCCGTTGCCCTAAGCATACTGCTTCCTATGCTTAGAATATTCTCCCTCTTTTTTGTCCTTTGGAATTTCTTCCCAACCTTGAAATATTTCCTCTAATCCCCCTGCTTTATAAGGATCTTTGATCTGGGGTTTCACATAGTACTTTGTGGTGTAGCTTTCTAGTGCACCTATATGTAATCTTGAATATTACTATTATCTGTGTTTATGTTTTTATTCACCTGGGCTAGAAGCTTTGTGAGAATAGGGCTTGTTTTACCTAAACTTTGTGACTGCCCCAGAGCCTAGGACTGTATGCTGCACACAGTGCTTCTTAACAGAGATTAGTTGAGTGAATGAATGTAAAAGGGAGGGTGTCTGATATGGGAGTCGGCTATATGTTTGTCACCAATAGAAGCCTGATAAACACATGAGGTTCTGTGCTCAATAATAACTTGAAAACCTCTCTCAGAAAATAATTGTTTTCAGGTGTTTACATTTGAGTTAGATGAGCATCAGTATCTGTTAACAGTAGGGAAAAATTCTCAAAAGGCCTTCTTATCTGGCCAGATTCAGTGATCTGAAGCAGTTGGTACATTAAATCATCCCTTGAATTCCCATGAGCATTTTGCACCTCTCATGTGATACTCTCAAATTTTATCTTACCATTATAATGATTTTGTGAACCTGCCTTATCTCCCCTATTAGACTACAATTTCCATGAGGGTACAGAGTGGACTGCCTTACCTTTCTATCTCCAGCAATGGATGTTACATATTTATAGTAAGACTCAGTGTATAATTTTGATTGTTCACTTAACACTTATAGTTTAAACTTTCTCTGGGAAGATAAAATATCACTTGCTAAAAATAGAATATAAAAATAATCCCTCATAATTTTTCTTTGCGATACAGTCAGGTCTGAGGAAAATATTTTTATTTTTTAAATTAACAGTATGTTTTGAGTTTCACCTTGAGTTGTTTGTTTTATTTTACAGAAATAAAATTTGTTCCCCCAATTGATGATAATGAAAATACAGAAGAAAGAGAAACAGGTTGGTGACTATATCTCCTTTGATTGCTGTCTAAAATACGTAGATGTGCATTAATGGGAATCAGTGCTGGCATAATTGAGTCATTCATTAATTTCTGAGGGTGTCTGCTTGCTTGGTTCTCCCTGTCTGCATAGTGACTTAAAACTTACCTCCGTGGTCAGGGAGTCCTCAGTCACTAGGTATTTTCTCCCTAGAACAACCTAAGAGGGTAGAAAGATGATAAATAATAACTGAATATATTTTGAATTATAACACAAAGCGAAATGAGTTGAGGGAGGAATTGTTTTTCTTATTTTACTTATTTGACTGAAATATTGTTGCTTTTATGTGTAAGATGTACTTTATTTATTACGATTACCAATAGTGAGACAGTATGACATAGCAGATAGATTTGGCCTTAAAACCAGGACGACCTGAGTTTCAAATCTTGTCTCTGACCCATACTGGCTGAATGACCCTCAGCAAGCTCCTTTACCTCCCTGTGCTCTAGGCAGAGGCATGCTACTAAATGTTTAACAAGCTGTGTGCCTGGCACATGTTTAAGTTTAATCGGTTTATTGGCACTTTCTAATGTCTAGATAACCAAGAAAGCAATCAGTCAAGTCTTAATTTGTAGGTTGCCTATTTCTGACGTGTAAATGTTCACATTGAAATTTTACAATTTGAATAGGTTTGAGTTAGCTGTGCATACCCCTGCCTGAGGCAACACTCTAAGACTAATTGTGGAAAGTGCCAAACTTGTGTGGTTAGAGTGAGTTTCCTTATCCAGGAATTCTTTAGACCAGTGAAATCACACTTTCTGACCCTAGTTTCCTATTATTGATCATTGTTTTTGTATTTGGTTCTTGTTTCACAAATTTAAATTATTGGAGTAGGGGGCAGCTAGGTGGCGCAGTGGATAAAGCACTGGCCTTGGATTCAGGAGGACCTGAGTTCAAATACAGCCTCAGACACTTGACACTTACTAGCTGTTAACCCTGGGCAAGTCACTTAACCCTCATTGCCCTGCAAATAAAAAAACAAAACAAAAACTAACTGGAGATTAAACAATTTAATCTTAAGAATGAATGGGGCTAAAGTACAAATCAAAGAACAATCAATAATAAATTATTGGAGTAGGCAGAATTAAGAGCTGAGTGTTCAATATTAAGTTATTGAGCTTTTTTAATTCAAAGTAGAGTGAGTTGCTGCATTTTGGTGACTGGTTTCCTAAAGGAGTTGATTATAGGGTTTGGTCATTGTAGGTTGTCGGCCTGCAAAATCCTTTGTGCCTGATTAGGATCTGCTAACTGTGGTCAAAAGCAACCTGGACCTTTGATTCTGTGTTGGGTAGTATAGAATGGGAGCATCTTGTACCTGTATTTGAAACCTTAGTTAGGATCTCTGTCACCCTCTTTTAAAAAATTAAGACACTTTTGTTGGGGGCATCTTGGGACATTGTGGATAAAGCACTGGCCCTGGATTCAGGAGGATCCTGGAGTCAGATCTTGGCCTCGAGCACACTTGTCATTACTATGGCTTGTGTGACCCTGGGGCAAGTCACGTAACCCTCATTGCTCCATAAAAAAATGAAGAAAAAAAAAATACTTGTTTGTTTTTACTTGCTAAATTCCCTCTATATCTTTCCTTATCTCCCCTCCCAGAGACCCATTACATATAACAAAAAAATTTTTAAAGAAAAAAAAAAGGAAAAGAAATTAGCAAAACTGATGTCTTTATAAAAAATGTATGAAAATATATGCAGTTACATGCTCCTGAAACTCCAGCTTTGCAAAGGGGAGAGAGGAGAGGTCTTCTCATGTCTCTTGGGGCCATACTTCTTCTTTGAAAATTTATGTTAGGGCAGTACAGCTGTGCATATCTTTGACCAGCAATACCACTATATAGGTCTTTATCCCAAAGAGATCATAAAAAAGGGAAGAGGACCCACATGTACAAAAATATTTATAGTGCTCTTTTTGTAGTGGCAAAGAATTGGAAATTGAGGGGATGCCCATCAATTGGGGAATGGCTAAATAAATTGTGTTGTATGAATGTAATGGAGTACTATTGTGCTGTAAGAAACGATGATCAGGCAGATTTCAGAGAAACCTGGAAAGACTTACATGAACTGATGCTGAATGAGATGAGCAGAACCAGGAGAACATTGTACACGATATCAACAACATTATGTGATGATCAACTGTGATAGACTTAACTCTTCTCAGCAATACAAGATAATTCCAAAGGACTCATGATGGAAAATGCTCTCTACATCCAGAAAAAAAGAATCTGTGGAATCTAGATGCAGATTGAACCATGCTGTTTCTACTTTTTTGTTTTTGTTTTTTCTTTTTTGAGGTTTTCCCCCTTTTGTTCTGATTCTTCTTTTAACAACATTGCTAATGCAGAAATATGTTTAATGAGATTGTACATATATAACCTATATCAGATTGCTTGCTGTCTTGTAGCAGAGGGGAGGTAAGGGAGGAGAGAGAAAAAATTGGAACTAGAAATCTTATAAAAACAATGTTGAAAACAATCTCTACATGTAACTAAGAAAATAATAAAATACTTTTATGACAAAAAATATAAAAGAAATCTGAAGAAAAGAATTTATGTTAATTTTCAGTACTTTGTAGTTGTGGCTCTGTAGTTCTGTATGTATTTTTTTTGCTCTGCTTACTTCATAGTATATTAGTTCATATAAATCTTTACATGATTTTCTGTGTTCATATTTCATACACTTTTTTTACAGCACAGCCATATTCTATTATAATTACATTCCACAATTTATATTTTCTAATCAGTGGACATCTACTTTGTTCTTCTAGTTCTGTGCAACCACAAAAATGGTGTTATAAAATTGTTTTGTTATATTTTGAAACTTTTCTTTTATCAGTGAACTATTTAGGGTATATTCTTAGTAGTAGACTATTTGGGTCAAAAAGGTATGGTCCTGGGGCAGCTAGGTGGCGCAGTAGATAGAGCACCGGCCCTGGAGTCAGGAGTACTGAGTTCAAATCCGGCCTCAGACACTTAACACTTACCAGCTGTGTGACCCTGGGCAAGTCACTTAACCCCAATTGCCTCACTTAAAAAAAAAAAAAGTATGGTCCTTTTAGTCACTTTATTTGCATAATCCCAAATTAATTTCAAAAATGGTTGTACTTATTCCTAGCAGAGCTGGTGGTGGTATAGGGTAGGATGGAAATAGCATTGGCTAGGGACTCTGTCAAGGCAATATGCCATACTCAAGTGCCTGAGCCGGTACATAATGAATTGGGAATGTAGCCCCCTTTTTTCTCATTGGAGGGAAAAATTAAAATGAATAATCAGTGGAACTATTTGACCTGTTTGTTGCCAATCTTAAGCAAAAAGAGTAACAATTTAATAAATCTGTGTATTTTACTTGACTCTCATCTGATGATTAAAGTTGAGTATTGGTTACTCTCAAAAGAGAAGAGAAAGAAATATGAACATTGTATTATAGACTGAATCCTGATAACCCAAGGCAAAATCCTAGGAACAAATAATTTTCATGTTCCAAGAAATATCTGTGTTTAAGAGTTATCAGTCCAAACCTCACACAAATACATACATACACATAAACACACACACATATATATAAATGATTCATATATACATATGAATTTTTGACATTTTTAAAAGTATTGTTACTCAACCGCCCTTTATTTAATCTTAGATTTTAAAAATCCTGGTAAAAGCAATAATAATAATGTGTCATTGAACTGTTTACCAGAAGAAAGGGAAACCTAATCACATTTGGCCTGATTTTAGCTATAAACAATAATTTACGTAAACAATAGGCTAGAATTTCAGACCTGATTATAAATCAGACTAGTATAGAGTCTTTAATTCTGTTGGCATGGATTGTGAAGTAATGGGAACAAACCTCCTGGATACATACATATTTCTTTGGAAGTGAAATGTATTTGAAAAGATTGAAACTATTCTGTTTTTGTCATTTTGAATAATTTTAAGTAAACAACAAAAAATGGGGGTGGAGCATGCTATGGATGGTATTTAATTAATTTTTAGAAAATTGTTGTCAATGTTGAAAGGGAGTGTAATATTGAGACTAGAGCCCAAAACTCTGGAAGACCTAGGTTCAAACTCTGCCTCTTATGAATTGGATTTAAGACCCTGGGCAAGTCAGTTCACCTTTTAGTCCTCTGGGCAGTTCTTTAAGGGATAAGTTGCACATTAACTGCAGGTTTCTATTAAGAGAAGCTTTTCACTCCTCTTCTGAACAAATCATAGTTCTGGAACCCTACAAAATCTTAGTGTGTTACTCTGGTACCTTGAGCTTAGTGTATCCTTTATGACCCCTTTTTAAATCTGCCAGCAAAACCCACCGTTCAAGATTTGTTTTTTATTTGCCAGCATTGCTGCTTCTAACTGTTAAACACAGTAGGGAAATTTTATTGTCCAGACCTGTGATTTCACTGGTGTAGTGAACTCACAATAAGGAAATTCCTTTTAGCAGTACTGTTTAGCACCTATTTTGCAATCATTCAGTGAGTAAGTATTTACTAACTGCCTACTACGTGCTAGGCACTGTGATACTAGAACAAAGATTGAAGCAATTTGTACTCAAAAGGAGCTTATATGAAATGAGAAATATTTGTATACATACAATATAAATATATAGTGAATAAATACAAATATATACAAAGTAGTTAAATACAAGGTAGTTTGAGAGGGAGGGCACTATCAATTGGGATGGTCAGAATTCATATATATATAGGATGATACTCAAGGTATGTCTTTTTTTTTTTTTTTTTTGGTGAGGCAATTGGGGTTAAGTGACTTTCCCAGGGTCACACAGCCAGTAAGTGTTAAGTGTCTGAGGCCGGATTTGAACTCAGGTACTCCTGACTCCAGGGCCAGTGCTCTATCCACTGTGCCATCTAGCTGCCCCTTGGGGTTTTTTGGTTTTTTTTTTTTTTTTTAAGGTAAGTCTTAGGAAGAGAGAGAGAGAAGCAGAGTTGGAGAGGGAGTTTATTCCAGGTATATGGGATAGCCAGTGCAAAGGTATGGAAATGGGAGCTTTGTGAGGAAATGAAAGGATGCTAATCTCATTTGGCTGGATTGCATAGTGTGGTAGGGTGAGTAATATGCTGAAATGGGGCTGGAAAAAATAGATTGGGGCTACGCTTTTAAAAAGCGAAACAGAAGAGTTCATATTTTATTTGGGGACGATAGGAAGCCACTGGAATTGATTGAGTAAGGGAGTCACATGGTCAGACCTGCACTTAAGAAAAATTACTTTGGATGAGATGGATTGGAGTGGAGAGATACCTGAAGCAGTTAGACCAGTTAAGAGGCTGGTGCAGTAATCTAAGTGAGAGGTGATGAAGACCTGAATTAAGATGGTAGCTGTATGTGGAGAGAAGGGGTCAGGTGCAAGAGATGTGACAATTTCTGTTGAGTGATGAGTTCAGAAATCACATTTTAAAGGATCAAAAAGGGAGTGGGAGGAAAGAATTTCAGGCACCAAGTGTAGGAAGTTTTTTCTAGGATTTTGGCTCAGAAAAGGAGGAGAAATACAGGATGATAGCTTAAGGGAAGGGAAAGTCTAGTGAAGGGTTTTTTCAGGGTGTGGGAGATTTGGGCATATTTGATAACATTAGGGAAGCAACCAGTACATAGAAAGAGATTGGAACATAGAAGAATAATCCAGGGAAGCAGTCTTATGAAGACAGAAGATTGGCCTAAAGGCACATGTAGAACGGTTAGCCTTGAAAAGGAGAATGGCCATCCCGTTATCAAAAATTGGAGCAAAGGAAGAGAGTGGTGATTTTTGGAATAAAGAGAACAGTGGATGAGGAAGATTATGTGGAATGGCCTCAATTTTCTCAGTAAAGTAAGGCAATGTCCTGACTTGGCTAAGATGGAAGAAGGAGGGAAAAGAGTGAGGTACTTGTGGAGGGAAAACCAGGTTTGGAAGAGCTTCTATGGGAAGTGAGAAAGGGAAAAATAGGGAAGAATAAAATGACTTGTGAAGCATTGAGGGCCCAGTTGATTGAATGGTTGCTACTGGTTTTCCATATAAATGTACAGAGAACATAATGAGTCAGATATACAAATATATGTATGTGTATATATCTCTGTCTCTATGCCTATCACTCTCTCATCTATCTATCTGTCTGTCTATCTATCTATCTGAAGTAAGGAGCAAAATCTTAATTTAACCTTCCTTGTTTATTTCATCTTTTCTTTCCTGGAGACAACCAACCCAATCTTGTTTGTATTTGGTTTCTTGATGAAGCTCTAGAGTGCTAGCCAAAGTAGGTCTGTTGAGCAGAGCTGCTAGCTATTTCAGCCCATCTAAAAGCCTATTTCCCTGGCGGTAGGTATCTCTAGCCTTCAGAATGAACAACTTTGGGGGCAGCTAGGTGGCACAGTGGTAAAGCACTGGCCCTGGATTCAGGAGGACCTGAGTTCAAATCCGGCCTCAGACACTTGACACTTACTAGCTGTGGGACCCTGGGCAAGTCACTTAACCCTCATTGCCCCGCAAAAAACAGAAAAACAAAACAGAATGAACAAGTTTTCCTGTTCTCCTACAGAGTCCTCTCCTGGGCCCCAGCCTGTCTTCCACACACTTTGGAGTCCTATTTGTTGCTGTTAAGCTTGTTGACTGACTGGGGCCTCTTGTTGAAGTGCCTTCTTAAACCTGTGTTTCGTTGGATGTTAAAGTCTTCCTCTGGTATTCAAAGAGTCTTCAAAGATCCATGCTGTAAAACATTGACACTGCAGTTATGTCCTTTACCATGCAGTAACTCCTTTTATCCTGGAGATATAAATGGCTCCCAACCCTGCATGTTCTTTCTCATACTAGGCCGATTTCTCTTTGCCCTGGTTTGTTTTCCGGAAACACTCACTGGTTAGTTTATTTGTGGTAGAGGAGAGGAAAGGTAGGAATAGACTAACATGTCTTAGGTTGTGAGATACCACATTCTAAAGGGTTCAAAGAAATGACAGATAGACTTTCATGGCCTACAATTCATGGGATCCTATATTTATAACTGGAAAAGACCTTAGAGGGCATATTGTCTCTTCCTCTCATTTTACAGGTGAGGACAATTAAGTCATGGATACTCACTTCCCAGGGTCAGTAAGTGACATCATTGGGATGTCTTCTGATTAGTCTTCTGACACATCCCACATTCTTTCTACAAAGGAAGTTGGCCCAAGAGAGATGGGAAGCTTTCAAGAATGAAATTCTGAAGCCACAAAGACAAGGAGAAAAGGAATTTAGCACTTGTAGTAAGGAATATGAGTGTTTGAATCCTACCTCTGATACCTACTAGCTATGCAATTCTGGACAAATCACTTCACTTTCCTGACCTCCATTTCTTCATCCATAAAATGAGGATGGTAACAACTATAGCACCTACTTTAGAGTGTTGTTTGGAGTCTCCAATGACATAATTTATAAAGCCTTTTACAAACTTTAAAGTGCTCTATAAATGTCATATATTATGAAGAGATGACCATGCTTCCAAATGATATCAATCACCAAATTAGAAGCTGGGGAAGGCATCAGAGGATGAATATAAAAACACAGCGTAGCCTTGTAATATAATTCTGTTAAGAGGCAAAAGGTTTAGATTGAGACTAGCAAGAAAAATAGAGAAATGAAATCTGAAAGAGGAATGGAAAGGAGGTGATAGGACTACTGCGTGGGGTCTGTGAGCTGGTAACATGATAAAGTTAGAAGGCAGAGCTTCTCACTTCTTATTTTGTTTCTGATTTTTGTTTGTTTGGTTTTTGGGGGTTTTTTTTCTTGTTGTTTTTTTGCCAAGAAGGTAGCAGGGTGTAGTGGGAAGAGTCCTGGATTTAGAGACAGAAGCCTGAAGTTAAATTCTCCCTCACTATTTAGTAGTTATGGACCCTGAGCAAACCATTTAATATCCTTCCAGGGCCTTTGGTTCTTGACCTGCAGAATAAGAGGATCACCACCTCCCTTCCCAATTAGAAATTTGTGTTCCTAAAAATAAATAAATTAATTAAAATAAATTTAAAAAAGAAAGAAAGAAATTTGTGTTCCTTCTACCTGCCTTTACTGCTCTTCAGTCATCTTTGTTAGCTCTTTATCCGGGTCATGTCCACTACCATCGATGTCCCCTAAGGCTCTGCCCTAGACCCTCTTCTCTTTTTCTTCTGTGCTACCTTGTTGAATGATTTCATCAACTCTCGTGATTTCACCTCGCATTTCTATGCCCACAATTCCCAGAGCTATATATCCAGCCTTACATTCTTTTGTCACCAACTGCCTTTTGGACACCTTGTCCTATAGGCATCTCAAACTCAACATGTCCAAAATAGAACTCATTATCTTTGCCACCAATCCTTCTGTCTTCCCATCTTTTCTGTTACTATTGAAGGAGCACTACCATCCTTCTAGTCACCCAAATTTGCAGCTTTAGAATCATTCTTAATTCCTTAATTAATTAATTCTTAATTTGCATTCATTTCACATAGTAAACCAGATAGTTTATTGGCAAATCATGTCATTTCTACCCTCATAACAGTCTCTTACACATCGCCTTCTTTCAGTTCACATAGCTACTCTAATATAGGTCCTCAACATTTCTTGCTTGGACTGTCGTAATAGCCTCCTAATAGCTCTCTCTCTGCCTCAAGTCTTGCTTCACTCTAGTCCATCCTGCACTCAGCTACCAAAGTGATTTCTTAAAGCATATGTCTAACTACATCATCTCCCCACTCAGTAAACTCCAGTTGCTCCCTATAGCTCCAGTATTGAATATAAAGTACTGTGTTTGTCATTTAAAGTCCTTCGTGACCTTCCCTTTCCTACCATTCCATTCTTTGTACACTATACAATCTATATACTACTATACAGTCTGGCTACATTCATTTTTGCCACAGAGTAGGTGGCAATGCCTAACCGTATAAGTGTTGTAAAGGGCCACTAGGACCTCTTCCATCCTTATCAAGAGGAGTGCTAACCTCCTCTTCTTTCATACAACACTGGCTACATTCATTTTTTTGTTTTGTTTGTTTTTTTAGTGAGGCAATTGGGATTAAAGTGACTTGCCTAGGGTCACACAGCTAGTAAGTGTTAAGTGTCTGAGGCCGGAATTTGAACTCAGGTACTCCTGACTCCAGGGCCGGTGCCCTCTATCCACTGCCGTCAATCTAGCTGCCCCGGCTACATTCATTTTTAAAACCCCATGTGTGAATTGTTTTCCTGCCTTGCCCTCTGCCCCTTGGCTTCCCTCAACACTCAGCTCAAATCCTGCCTTTTTCAGGAGGCCTTTTCTGGTTCTACTACCCATTGTAAGTAACTTCCATCTTGAGATTATATTCCATATATATCTATATATATCTTGCATACTTATAGTTAATTGAATATTGAATATTCTCCATTAGAATTTGAATTCACTGGGGCTAGGGACTGTTTTTGCCTTTCTTTATATTCTTAATTCTTAGCATAGAGTCTACATATAGTACTCACTTAATGAATTCTTGTTGATTTTCTGGCTAACTGATTAATCCTGACATCTGGGGCCGCTAGGTGGCGCAATGGATAAAGCACAGGCCCTGGATTCAGGAGGACCCGAGTTCAAATTTGGTCTCAGACACTTGATACTTACTAGCTGTGTGACCCTGGGCAAGTTTACTTAACCCTCATTGCCCCCCCCCCCATAACACATTTACAGGGGCAGCTAGGTGGCACAGTGAATAAAGCACCAGCCCTGGATTCAGGAGGACCTGAATTCAAATGCAGCCTCAGATACTTGACACTGCTAGCTGTGTGTCCTTGGGCAAGTCGTTTAACCCTCATTGTCTTGCCCGCCCCCCCCAAGAAATCTTGACATCAGCAATAAAATGCTGAATAGAGTTGGTATTCAACATATAGAGAAAGAGGAGATCATTTAGTTGCCCTAGATAGGCTCTGTTGAACTACATTGATGACTATTCAGATAACTCTTAGATGTGTTTGCTGATCTATTGTCAATTATCTTTGAAAAATCACAGAGATATAGAGAGCAGGCAGGATATTGAAGGACTGGAAAAAGAGAAAAAAACCTAATTTTCCAAAAAGAGAAGAGAATGACATCTACAAACTATAGATCAGTGGGCTTAACTTAATTCTTGGAACAATTTTAGGTCATTGTATTAAAAGTATGGTGAGAATATCTGAAAAAGGAAGTTATAATCACAAAAGAACCAGCATGGTTTCATCAAGAACGGGTCATGCCAGACTAACCTCATTTCCTTTTTTGATAGGTTGATAGACAAGTGGATCAGCAGATTGTTGTGGATGTAACTTATCTATGTTTTAGAAAAACATTTGACTGTTGTATTTCACCAGAGTTTTGTTGTTTCTAGGTGTTAGTTTTATATGTTGTTGATGTTAATATGTATGTTTTTCTTTTGTCTCTATTTTCATCACCCTATAGCATCTATGTAGGCTTTCTCATGTTTCTGTGAATTACTTTTATTTTTCTTTCCTTACAATAATATGCCAATAATTCCATTACACTTTTATACTATAATTTATTAGCCATTTCCCTATTATTGAGTGCATATCTTGTTTCTAGGTTTTTGTTACAACAAAAAATGTGACTATGAATATATACAAAGTATATGTATGGAGATCCTTTCTTGCTGTCAGTAACCTTCACAAGTAGTCCCAGTGTTGTAATCTCCTAGTCAGAGTATGAACAACAGAGAGTTGTTGTTTTTTTAATAAGTATGATGTTATAGTACATTTTGGTATCATACTGAGAGCCCTCCACTCTTTTTCATAGTTTCTTTTTCTTTCGTTTTGAAATATTTTGTTCATGCTTATTTTTCTTTGCTATCATTTCCCCATTATTCCCCCATAGAACCCTTCCTTGGGAAGTACAGTTAAGCAAAGCAAATCTTTATTTATTTTGCCCTAAGAATTAAGTCATGATTTTATCTAATTCTGTGAAGATACCCACGGGCATTTGGATTATTGTACCATCTCCTTTTATCTTTTCCCTCATTGTAAGGTAGAGGGATGTACAAACAGAGGATGTGCTTGTTAATAGTTGACTCTCTCTTAGAACTGAGCAGTAATGGGCCGTGTTTTATAAAGTACTGGACATAGCTGGGAAAACCAGAATTCAAATTTGGCCTCTGACACTTACTACTACCTTTGTGACCCTGGACAAGTCATTTAACCTGTCTACCTCAGGTCTCTCATTTGTAAATTGGGGATAATATTAGACTTCTCAGGATTGTTTTGAGGATAAAATGAGAAATCTGTAAAGTACTTTACAAACCCCAAAGTGTTACATGAATGATAGCTGTTATTATTTTGTTTATATTTATTAATGTTATATTGTACATGTTTCTATATATACATGTCTTCATTTGAATGCAAATTCCTTGCAATTGGAGATTATTTCATTCTTTGTACTTGCTGATTGATTAGTAATCCTTTTTCTGCTTTCCTTTTTATGTGAAAATGTCCCTTTTGGAGGTATTAGATTAAGAATAAAAAATAAAATTTCTAAAAATATTTTTCTTCCTTTCATAAATAAATTTCTAGGAAAAAAATGCCTATACTTGTTGCCTCCTCTTCTCCTCTCATTTCTCAATCTTTTAAGCCTCTGCTTTTGAACTCATTAATTAAAACTGTTGGGGCAGCAAGGTGGTGCAGTGATTACAGAGTCAGGCCTGGAGTCAGGAAGACTCATCTTTATGAGTTCAAATCTGGTCTCATACACTTACTAGCTGGGCGAGTGATTTTATTCTGTTTGCCTCATTTTCTTCAACTATAAAATGAGCTGGAGAAGGAAATGGCAAACCACTCCAGTATCTTCTGCCAAGAAAACCCCAGATGGGGTCTCAAAGACTCAGACATGACTGAAACAACTGAACAGAAGATTAAAACTGTACTCCTCAAAGGTAGTAATGATCTGTTAATTTCCAGTATGATTTTAATCTGGGTGTCCCATAAGCATTTCAAACTCAGTATGTCCAAAATTAAGCTTCTCTTTCCCCAAAAGTCCACCCTCCTTCTGAACTTAACTATTTCTGTCAAAGGCAATATCAAGCTTCCATTTATCTAGGATTACAAACCCAGTAGCATCCCATTCTATACTTTCTCACTTTTATCATATCTAGTAATTTGCAAATCTTATGGTTTCTACCTCCACATCACCTCTTATACCCCTCTTTTTTCTGTTTATGTGGCCAAAAGCCTAGTTCAGGCCCTCATAATTTCTTGCCTGGTCTATTGTAGTAGACTCATAATTGGTCTCTCTGCCTCAAGTTTTTCTGTTTCCATGCCATCCAAACACATACTAGGTGTTTTGTCCCAGCCCAGTATGATGGCTCGCTCTCTCACTCTCTCTCTTGCTCTCTCTCTTTCTAGTAAATATTTTACTTAAAGTTTATACTTCCAAATTTTATCCTGCCTTCCCTTCTTCCCTTTTCCCCTCCCTGAGGTGGTAAGCAGTCACATGTAGGTTATACATGTGCAGTTATGTAAAGCATTGCCATATTAGCATTTTGTACAAGAAAACTCGAATAAAAGAAATAAAGTAAAAAGTAGCACGCTTCAGTCTGTCTTCAATCAATATCAGTTCTTTCTTTGGAGGCGGATACTATGCTTCATCATTAGTCCTTTGGGATTGTCTTGGATCATTTTATTGCTGAGAATAGTTAAGTCATTCACAGTTCTTCATCAAGCAATATTGCTGTCACTGTGTACAACGTTCTCTTGGTTCTGCTCACTTCACTATACATCAGTTCATACAAGTCTTTCTAGGCCTTTCCAAAATTGTCCTGTTTGTCATTTCTTATAGAACAATAATATTCTATCCCAATCATATACCACAGCTTATTTAGCCAGTATGGCATCTCTTGTGCTTACCTCTTATCTTAATTTGTGGAATAAAAAAGAACTGAATGTGGATATAATATTTGGAAGAAGTAAAATGGCCGGATCCCACTCAGGCTCTTGTCTTATTCCCCCAAGGTCTACTTTCTTTATTTCTTTATCCAAAATATGAAACATAGAAACATACATGGTATGATATTATATAGTGTATAGTACCATATACTATGCCTCAAGTGATTTTCCTAATCTATCTGATAAACTCAAGTGAATTCTTATTTCCTACAGAATCAAATGTAATCTCTCTTTGGCCTTTAAAGCCCTTTATAATCTGACCCCCACCCCCTTCTAGCCCTCTTCTACCTTACTCCTTTCCTTATTTTCCATGATCCAGCCGAATTGGCTCCCTTCCTGTTTCTCACACAGATATGCCATTTCCTGTCTCCATGCCTTTGCACTAGACACCCATCATGTTGGTAATGCACTCCTTTGTCACCTCTTCCTCTTAGAATCCCTTGTTTACTTCAGCACTTGGTCTAACCCCACTGTTTGTAGGAAGCCTTTCCTGATGTCGTTTTCCTTGCTGTTAGTTTCCTCTCCCCCGTCAATATTGCCTTGTATTTCTTTCATACATACTTATAAATGTATGTATTGTCCTCTCCTGCCCCAATATAATGTAAGCTCCTTGGGATCAGAGACCCTTTTATTTCTGTTTTTAGAAGCTGTGTCTCATATTGTAAGAACATAATAAATGTTTATTCATTGATGAATTGTTGAAGCTAGGTCAGGAGTGTCCTCATATGCTTTTTTTCTGTTTATGTGGCCAACAGCCTAGTTCAGGCCCTCATAATTTCTTGCCTGGTAGTAGACTCATAGTTGGTCTCTCTGCCTCAAGTTTTTCTGTTTCCATGCCATCCAAACACATACTAGGTGTTTTGTCCCAGTCCAGTATGATGGCGCTCGCTTGCTCTCTCTCTCTCTCTCTCTCTCTCTCTCTCTCTCTCTCTCTCTCTCTCTCGTAGCAAAACTAATTATTGTTTCACGTGTTTTTAACTATACTGTACTATACCATGTTTGTCTCTGTATTTTATATTTGGACAAGGAAGGAGAGAGGGTAGACTTCAGAGAGAATAAGACAGTAGGGCCTGAGTGGAATCCACTCATTTTACCTCTTTCAGATATCATATCCACATTCATTTCTTTTTTACTCCACAAATTAAGGTAAGAGATAAGCATAAGAGATGCTATACTGGCTAGGACAAAATACCTAATATTTTGCGTTTGATACTGGTGCCAGAGACTTTGTGATTGGAAGGGGATGAAAGGTGCTCTCCAGAATATGACTCATGAAAGTTTGTATCTGTACCATAGAACCTCATAAAACATCAGATTATGCTGGTTTTTCCTTGTCACTTATAAAGTATGCTGAAGGTCTGCATGCATTTGAACTTATAACAGATCTTTAAGTATTAAGTATTCAAGGGAAATTTAATCTTTTTTTTTTTTGTCTTGTATCTCCAGCAGTTTTCAAATTTAAAAGTTCTGAGTCGCTCCCCAATGTCTGATGCCTCTGTCACTTGTGAGTACAAGTCTCAGTCTTCATTTGTTAGCAGCACTGATAAAGAAGAGAAAATTACAGATTTGGCCAGTCACTGTATCCTTGAGAAGGACCTCTATCCAGCTGAAGATGCTGATCACCTTTTTCCTAGGAAAATGACATCCCATAACGGGATGGAGGACAGTGGAGGTGGAGGCACGGGGGTGAAGAAGAAACGGAAGAAAAAGGATCCAAGTGAACAAGAGGCCGTAGAGAAAGGAGTCAAGGATAAAGAACCCAAACCAAAGAGGAAGAGAGAACCTAAAGAACCAAAAGAACCCAAAAAGGTCAAAGAGCCTAAAAAGCAGAAGGAACCGAAACAGAAGGAGACTGTTAAGAAGTCTAGGAAACCAAGGGAGCCCAAACTGTCCAAGGATCCTAAAGACAAAAGGGGCAGCACAGATTCTACACCCAAGATGAAGTCCAAGAAGGCCAGGTTGGCATCTTTCTTTCTAGTGATCATTATTCCTCATCTCTTTCTCTTTCAAGTCTGGGAATGTTAAGCGCTGGGCCTTACTTTAGCATATGAGGACTACATCTAGACTGTGTGAAAGAAAAAGGAGTTGAAGTCTCTTTGGCTTTAATTTTCAGGATCTGACCTAAGGAGACTTTTTTCTTCCAAGTAGACCAGCAAATCTTGAGAAGCCTTTTGCTTACAGTAAGCATAAGAAAAACTTCTATTTTGATGAAAAACTAAAAATCTGATTAATATTCTTTTGGTGTTGGGGGCCATGATATCTGGGTTTTATCTTTTGTTTTTGTTTTTGTTTTCTGCCAGACTTTAATTCACATTTTCTGAACCACTTCTCAGCCTGTGTGTGCATCTTGAGTAAGCAGTCTTATCATCTATGTGGGCATTTGATACTAGAGTTTTAAAAACTGCCCAAGAGATTTAATTCATTATGTCAAGAAGTTTAACCCTTAATTTTTCCTTGTAGCAAGGAGCAAGGACCAACCCCAGTAGAGAAGAGGAAGAAAGGGAAAAGGAAAAATGATCTATCAGTGGAAAACTTAGAGCTGGATCAGGGCCTACTCAGTCCATCTCATCGGAACCCAGAGGAATCCGCTGAGTCTGCTGACAGCCAGGTATAGCTATGACTGAGAACCACTTGGATGACAGCTTCTACATGAGATCTCGCTTATTGCCATTTTATTACTCGTTTATTCCTGCCTCTTCTTTATTTCTGTAAATCTGAGTCCTAGGACTTGGTTGGAGATACAGAGAGTAGGGCCTTTTCTTAGTGCACTCTTGGGAGCAGCGTTCTTTTCAGAGGGAGTTGCATCCTTCTAAGAATTTTGGGGTCCAGGTTATTGTCACTGTTTTGTACAAGTAATTTTAAAATCTGAATGCTTTAAAATGTTGATTTAGAGAAATGAATGTGCTCCTTATTCCAGGACAGTTTGGGAGGTTCACCAAAGCCAATTTAAAGCCTAACTCATTCTCATTCCTAAAAGCAGTGTCCAGGTGAATGCTGCTTTAGGTAGGACTTTCCCCCCTTCATGGATTGAGTTGTCTTTTCCCTCTTTGGTTCAACAAACCTTCACTAGTAGTATGTGTAGGATGCTTTTTTTTTTTTTTTGGTGGATATTAGGGATACAAAGACAAAAACAAACAAACAAAAACCCAGCTTGTCCCTTGGTGGAACTTTCATCTTCAGCTTGTTTTGAAAGTCCTAGAAATACTAAATTTCTTGAAGTGCCCCCAGCTGCCTAGTTGGGCTTCTCTTTTTAATGGACCATCTATGATCCTACAGTTCCAGCCTTTCGTGGACCTTTTCTACATCTCAAAGCCTCCTAAATTGGGAGGTCCATTGAATCATGGATCTACAGACAGAAGGGGGACCTTAGAGAGCAGCAGTAGGTCAGCATCTGAGGATAATCAGCATTCTGAAATGCCCATTAAAAGCACTGCATATACTGGGCTAATATGAAGAAAATTCTTTGTCAAGTTTAAGGTACATTATTTAGGTTATGATGAACAGGATACTATTAGAAAAACCTGGAAAGACCTACATGAACTGAAGCAGAGTGAAATGCACTGTATACAAAATAACAGCAATAGTGGGGGATGATCTGCTGGGAAGCATGTGGTTATTTTCAGCAAGGCAATGGTCCAATATAACCCTGAAGGACTTATGAAAATGGCAACCCATCTACAGAGAAAGAAGTGATAGTATCTGAAAATAGATGGAAACACATTTTTTTTTCTTTTCTTTTCTTTTTTTCTTTTTTGGTGAGGCAATTGGGGTTGGGTGGCTTGCCCGGGGTCATGCGGCTGGTGGGTGTTGGGTGTCTGGGGCCGGATTTGGGCTCGGGTGCTCCTGGTTCCAGGGCCAGTGCTCTGTCCGCTGCGCCACCTGGCTGCCCCTGGAAACACATTTTTTAAAAAAATGTTTTTTCCCTTTGACAATTCCTCAGTCTGAAGTTTGGGGAGTTTTTTTGACTTTTTTTCTCTCACAACCTAGCTAATGTGGGAATGTTTTCCATGACTACTCATGTATAATTTATTTTGAAATGCTTGAGTTCTAGTGGGTGGGGGTGGGTAGAGAAGTTGGAACAATTTTTTTAAAAAATTGATGTTAAAATTTGTTTTTACATATATTTTGGAAAATAAAATTCTATTCCGAAAAAAAAAAAGCACTGCATATAAACTAGGAGTGCATAGATTTTTTGCAGCTACAGTCATGGTTTCACAATTTGTATATCAGATAAGAAATATTTAGGGTTAGCAAACAGGAAAGGCAAGGCTAAAGAAGGAGAATGGTGAACATATGAGGGTTATAGAGATTGGTGGGGCTTAAGATTCATAAGTCTTGTAATCTTCATGAATCCAAAAGAGAACATAGTCAATGAGATAGAGTAATGAGAATGGTTTTCAGATGTGGCTTTGGGAGTTAAAAAATTACTTTATAGTCATCTTGCTTAGAAGAAACCTGACATTGGCGGGGGGGGGGGGGGGGCAGCAGGGTGGTGCAGTGGATAAAGCACTTGCCCTGGATTCAGGAGGACCTGAGTTCAAATCTGGCCTTGGACACTTGACACTAGCTGTGTGATCCTGGGCAAGTCACTTAACCCCTGTTGCCCTGCAAAAAAAAAAAAAAAAAGGTAACCTGAATTAGACAGAAAAGAATTGTTTGACAAAATGTAAAAACACCAATTTTGTGAAGTCTGATTTTCTTGTGTTGGGTTTTCCTAAGGAAGAGCACACACACTTGAAATAGATGTTGGCAAAACTCATTAAATTCTTTTGTGCCATTCTGAAAAAGAAATGGAACTCCTCTCCTAAATCATGTGGACCTAACGTCCCTGAAATTTGGCTTTGGCAAAAGGAACAATTCCTCCCTGATAAGATTTATTTGTTCTGTAGAAACGGCGCTCAGGACGACAGGTGAAGAGAAGAAAGTATAATGAGGACCTGGACTTCAAAGTGGTGGATGATGATGGGGAAACAATTGCAGTTCTAGGGGCTGGTCGCACCTCAGCCCTCTCCGCTTCCACACTGGCCTGGCAAGCAGAGGTATGGTCACCAGAAATAAGATCTGACCAATTAGGGCATTTGAGTTTCAGGTTTCTTTCTCTCAGTCCTGTTTTTGTGACCGGACCTTGAGAGAGGAAACCTACCATGTTCCTAAGCCCTCATTCCACTTTCCTATAGCTCTGATATAACCTAATACATTACTTTTGGTAGGATTAGGAACTGGGCATTTGCAGATATTAGTAGTCACTCTTCTACCAACCTCTTTAGACCCCCCCCCCCCCAAATACAGGCTGCTAGTCTGTTAAAGTAGGCTACCTTTATCCAGCTTATTATGAATGACCATTTCCATGACAATTGGATTTTCTGGAATTTTTTTTCATGACAATTATTTCAGACACATTTTTTTCCTCTACCATTTGCTTTTATGTTGAACCTACTACACTATAGATTTGAATATCTGCAGTATTAAATAACCCATCATAATCCAAAATAATATTTTGGCATGCTCTGTTAGACTGTGATTCCTTCACACCCTTGTTTTAGAAGAATAAGATACAAACTTTGCCAAGGTTCTTACTTTATACAATCCTAGGATTTAGAGCCCAAAGGGAATTTAGCAATCAGCTTCCTTCATTTTAGAAATAATTTCCATTTCTTGTTTTCCTTAAGTGACTTTGCCATGGTCAAACCCAGGTTTTATGACTCAAGTATTGTGCTTCCTGTTGTTGTGCATTTTTGTCCTCCTTTACCTCACTTCCTTATACTTTTTTCTTTTTCTTTCTTTCTTTGTTGTGTTTGTTTTGCTAAGGGAGTCAAGAATTAAATTAGTATTCATTCACATCTTCTCATACTCTTGCTCTCTGATATTGGGGTCAGAGATAAACCCATTCGCCCTGTCTTATCTAGGCTCTTTATCTTCCCTCCTGACTGTCACAGAGTTCTACACACATTATGTTCTTAATAAATTTGTGATTTACGTTTAATTGATCAATTTTGATTCAGACTGATTTCACATCTTCCTTTTAGATTCTTGTGACATATTCTTAATAGGAACCAAATTCTGATAGCAGATAATTTCTGTATCCCATGGAAAATAATCTTTCTAAGCATTAGGAAAATGTAAAAGAAACAGAAGTGACAAAGTAATCAGGAAAAAAAGGTTGTGTGTATTTGCCTGTTGGCAAATGTATGGAGCAAACACTTGGGTCCTAGAGATAATTATTAGCTGTAAAATTAAATGCGTGGCAAATATGTCAGAGGGTACCCAGTCTCCCCTAAACCCATCCTGTTATTATGTTCATGCCTCGAGCCCAAGTTTCAGGTTTTGGCCTTCACAGAGTATGAGAGTAGCTGTGGCAATGGCCTTGATGTCATGATATGGTGCTGCACTCTAGGTTCATTGTTGTTGGCTATTAATTGATGATGGAATTTTTCTAGGGAAATGGTCTGAAACATCCAATCAAAGTTTGTTGAATAATGAATATGTGTGTGTGCATAGAAAGATCACAAACTTTTGCATTTACTAAGTTGCGATCTAGGCAGCCATCTCTTTTCCATCTGCATTTGGTAGTTGTAACACTGTTCACTCCAGGCTGGATTTCCTTGCCTTTTGTATTACAAACTCATTCTAGTCTATAGCTTCTATTTCATCTGCTTCTGAGATAGTCACACCTTTCCCTTTGTTATGCATAAGAATTTTGACAAAAACAAAATATTTAAATATGAAAAACAAGCATATTTTAGTTCACTTGTATGATAGACTTGTATGGTAGACATTGCTCTGTGTGTGTTTAATTTGTTGCTAACTTATTATGTTCTAAGCTTTTAGCAGGCAGGTTATAACTACACTTTGGATGAATTTGGAATTCAAATTCAGCAGTTTTAAACACTTTTAAACACTTACTGTATGCAAGGCCCTATGCTAGACACTGAGGTTAAACTGTCAGAAACAAATCCCAAGCCTTAAGGAGATTATTTTTGATATAGTGGGAAATGATGGTGGGGTACGGTTTGGGGTTGGTGGTTCTTGGAATTCCTCTTTAAAGAATTACACCCTCTTGCACACAAAACATAGTTAGAACAAGGTGATAGTTTATTTAGGGAGCAAGGGACGGGAAGGGTGGGGGGAGGGGAAACCATGAAAGAAGAATCCTTAGACTTTTTCATTGGGAGATTTGGCATAAAGCACATGGCTCAGAGGTACCAAATCTCCTCGAACAGGAGACTGGAAGGTACTTTTATAGAGGCCTGATGGGGGTGGACCATCTGCCTGTGGAAAGTTCCTTTAGTGAAGGTGGACCATCCCCCACTAGTAGTGACTAGAGGAATTGGGTGAGGGGTGGCTACGGATCCCTCTTCTGGACACAAAGGCCGCAGTCACACCCAAACTTATCTCCCCAGGGTAAGGGAGACCAGAATGAAGGGTAGGAATCCCAAGCTAGCTCAGTCCGATTTGGTTTCTCTAGGCGTTATCTGTCCTCTGGTTTAGTTTCTCAAGGAGAAGATTCCTCGGTGTGCCCCAGAGAAATTCTGGGGTGCTCTGCGCCCCATGACATTTTTAAGTAAAGAAAGTATATTTTTTTAAAAAGTAATCTCAAAGTAGCACTCGACTCTATCTCATGTGTCTAAAGATTACTTATGTGATGTATAAAAAGTCCGAGAGACATTTCTGGGTAATTAACAATCATTTTATTATTATGGCTGGCAAATAATTAACAAAAGGACAGTCATATAGCTTTCTCTTGTAAACCAAAGATGACTCATGGAGGCCTCTCAATATTTATATGCCCTTGGAAGAGTGGGTGTTCCTGATGAATGGAAATCAATTCAGATTGGTTAACAATGAAAGAATAAATATTATAATGAGAGATGGACCTATTCTAATGAGGGGCTGGAGAATGGAACTTGATTATGTTACCTTTACCCCTTTCTACTCAGACCATCCCCAGACTTGGGTAATCTAGGCCCTAGCTTCTTAAACTGTGGGTTTTGACCCCATATGGGTTCAAGTAACTGAATGTGGGATTCACAAAAAATTTGGCAACAGTAAAAGGTTATGAATACCTATTTTATATTACCTATATACTTGGGGGTCGCCTAAAAATTTTGCAAGTGAAAAGGGCTCTCAGGTAGAAAAAGTTTAAGAAGCCCTGATCTAGACAAAGGGATCTGTCTCTACCTAAGCTTGAATGAATAGAACACAATGAGGCAGAATTCACCTAGATTCCATTCTCCTTGTAAGGTTTTCTAATTGGGTAGGGTCCCAACCAGATATGTACCCTGAGGATTTAGACTATCTCATCTATCAGCAGTGTCCTTCAAAGACTTGCTGTATAACCTACAGGGATTTATTTCTGAATGAGGAAATAAAAAGGGGAAACCTTAATCTCAATTAATAGTTGGTTATTAATATAAGAGAGAAAAGTCATTTCTCTCACTTAATATTGGTTGACTTTTGTAGGCACCCTTATTAGACTCTGTCTTATGCTAATTCACTCCTCTAAGCCTTTTTTGCATCTTTTATACAGTAATAAGTACTTAATCTGTAACACTCAGGAAATTAAATGCTATGTGTTTGGTATGTATTACAAACAGTTGGAGTCATTACAGCCAAAAAATTGGTGAAATAAAGATAGTGACATAGATTATGAATATTTTTGAGATTTCCAGCCAGCAAAGTAGAGTGACATATGTAGTAGAGTCATTGTGATAAGCATTCTTTTACTATCAGTCTGAAAGTTATGGATATGAAAGTGTTAATCTGGCATCTAGGAGTCACCATTATAACCCAAACAAAATTTCTGCTGAAAAAATACTAATAGAATAAAGTACTAGAAAGAAGATAGCAAAAAGAAGAGCTGTCCACATATAATACATCCTTTTTAGGTTTGTCATTTCTCATACCAGTCAAATGCTGACAAACATTTTGCACCGAGGTTATAAGTGGATGGCAATTTAGGAATCAAGATGTGTATTCATGGGAGGAAGAGAGTGGTTTTTAATAGATATTTGAAATGACAAGGCAATTTAAGAGTGAGTGCTACAGGAAGCTACCACAGAAAGGTATGCGGAGGGGAAAAGCCCATACAGTTTTAGTAGTGGAAAAGAGTGTTCAGTAATATATGGAGAGATCGTAGATTAATGAGAGCTTAGTAGAAGAAAGAGACTAGGGAGACACTTGGTGAGTTGACCAGACCAGGTCTGAAGATATTTCCAAAAACATGGATGCTGTGCGCTGCAAATTTTATTCCTTCTGCCCTCCCTCCCCTTTCCTCCCCACTCCTAAGGCAGTAAGCAATCAGATATAGGAGAACAACCATTTTAAACGCAATTTGAAATTAAGCACTACTATTCTTAAACCCCAAGGAAGCCATTGAATAAAAAGAAGTCCTTATAATACACCAAAATATTTATAGTGGCACTTTTTTTGTGATTGGAAAGAATTGGAAGCAACGTAAATATTCATCAGTTGGGGAATATCTAAATAAATTTTGGTAAATGAATGTAATGGAATATTACTGGATTATAAGAAATTGTGAATATGACAAAGCATGGAAAAATCAATTGAAAATGAAAATTGCAAAGAACAAGCTTGGCTCCAAAAAATATGTGAAGACACCCTCCCTACTTGTTTGCAGAGGTGGGGGAAGAGTTGCTCAGATTTGGAATGTTTTTTTAAATATAGTCAGGTTTTCCTCATATACTGATAGATTTTGCAGTTTTTTTTCTCCTTTTTCTCTCTTAAAAAATTCCTTTGTTATAAGGTATAACATTCTACTGCCCCCATGTTTAACATTACTAAATGTTGTACAGTGGGGCCCAGCCAATAAAGTTTTAATGTCTACACCATTAGAAACTCTGCTTATTTTTCTGTGTTTGGTTTATTCACTCCATCCAGCACAGTAGCAGAGCATAGTTCTCAGAGATAGACCACTAGCACACAATTACATTCAAACTATCTTAGAGTCCTAGGTAACCCTGTTGAGGACAAATATACTCTCCTACTTTCCACTAGCACCAATGTATTTTTTGTCTATACAACAAGCCAATCACAGTAGTGTCTTTTTTTTAATTTGGAAATTCTGACTGGCTAATGAAGACTTTTAGATTTGATAAGATAATAATTTAATTAGCAGTAAGGCAAAAGACATAATAATATGGTAAAGCAGGTACATCCACAAATCCTCAAACCCGGATTACACTCACACCATTTTTCTAATAGCTATAGTGAATAGTGGGTACAAACTTATAGCAACCTAGCATGCAAATACTTGAGGGAAGCACCATTCGTGTAATTCACATAAACTCATGGTTGTAGGTGCGCCAGGTTTCAGTGTTATTCATTCAGGAACATGTGCACCACATGAAACTGCTTCTCTCCTCACTGCTTGACTATTGATCTGCACTACTCTTAATCTGGGAAAATATCCTCTTTACTTGAACACAGCTTTTATAAGATCTTTCAAATAAATATCACTCTAAAGAAGACATTAGAAAGTGTTAGCTCTTTTTTTTTTTTTCCAGGACAATGAGGGGTTAAGTGATCTTGCCCAGGGTCACACAGCTAGTAAGTGTCAAGTGTCTGAGGCTGGATTTGAACTCAGGTCCTCCTAATCCAGGGCTGGTGCTTTATCCACTGCGCCACCTAGCTGCCCTGAAAGTGTTAGCTCTTAATGTTAATATCAAGACTTGAGCCTGAGAAACTCCAGAGCTCTACAAAATACCCCTCTTTCTGGGCTCCGCAAAACAGCCCAGGCTAATACTTACTTGGATGTTGCATACAGTAAGTTACTTAATAATGCATTCCCTCACTCCTCATCTGCATGTTGGGTGTTTTCCACACCCTCCCCAAGAGTTTCACTACCCATTTAGAATAGAGTTCATAGCAACATGCTTCCCGCACACCTATCAAGCTGTCAAAGCAGCTGTGATGCACTTCTGCCTTTCCTTCTGAAGACAGAGGTGGTAGGAGAGAGCCACCTGCCCTTTTGAAAGCCTCATTTTGCTCCCACCTGGGGTGGCTGGGTGCTGGAGCTCTTGGCCAATGAATTCACTTTTTTCTGGCCAATCAGGATTCATCAGTTGAAGCAGTCTGTCCTAACTGCTGTTCTGTTCCATTGGAGCCGCTTTTCAGTCCCTTGCTGTCTTCTTTAGCTCTTTCTTTGAAGGTTTCTTTCCTTCTTTGTTGCCCTCTCTGCTATGATGCTTTCTATGAGAGCCTCTTCCCTAATTCTCAGTCACTCCTTTTGACTTTAAAAAATCACAACTCGGGGGCAGCTAGTGGCGCAGTGGATAAAGCACCGGCCCTGGATTCAGGAGTACCTGAGTTTCAAATCGGCCTCAGACACTTGACACTTACTAGCTGTGTGACACTGGGCAAGTCACTTAACCCCCATTGCCCCGCAAAAACAAAAACAATAGCAAAACAAAAAATCACAACTCCCAAATTCCCCCATCAAATCAGTAGTCCTTTTTAAACTTACAAACTTCTAAATTCATCTCAGTGTCCAAACATTTATTTCTTCATTTCTTAGTTTCACCCCACTAAACTTATGTAAGAGATTTGAAATTAGCTGAGGTAGCCTTAGTTCTAAAGTCCTCCCTCTTCATTGTCCTTGAGATTGTCATTTTTCACTATCCTCTTTCTCTGCTTCTTCATAAATAAATAAATAATCTTTCTCTGCTTCTTTATCACATTCAACTGTTCCCACACAAGCATGACATCACATCCATATTGTTGACAGCAAATCTAATCAGTCCACTTTTGTGCAGATCATTTTCTCTGTTCTTTTCCATTAACTGCCCTTTATGAAAGGAACCTAAAGAGATAGTGTAATTTGTAACTCAAAATCTTACAAAAATGAATGTTAAACTATCTTTACATGTAATTGGAAAAAAAATTTAATAAAATAAAAAAATATATAAGCGGTAGTATACCTTACAAAGAGATGACTCTCAGGAAGGAGGTGACGTGCAGGGGGACATTTAAGCAATGTAAGAACAAAAGATCAATAAATAGTATTTTTTTTTAAAATGAGTAGCCAAAAGTTTAGAATACCCTCTGCTAGGGAAGCCAGCTTGGGTAGGTAAACAAGCCAGCAGTCTGCTAGTAATATGACCAGTGATGCTGTAGGAGCACCTAAAACCTGTCATACTTATTCTAAGGGAGTCAGAAGCCTGGAGTGCCTGGATGATGAACCGTTTTGGGGGGTGGGAGGGGTGTGGAAACAGCACTCTGGGGAATGCAGGATGGGGAGTAAATAAATGAATAAGCACTTAGTCCACTAAGTACTGGAGATGCAAAGAGAAAAGCAAGACTATCCCTACTCAACAAATTCATATCCTAATGGGGAAGAAAACACATATGAAGGTTTTTCAGCTGCAAATCAGATGTAAAAATCCCATGGTTCTTAGGGCACATTAACAAAGCAGAGGTTAGTGCTTCTTAATGTTATTTACATTGATTTGACTTTTTAAATTTGATTTTTCATATGCAGTTTCTAGTACTGAACTGTTTAATGGTGGCAAGAACTTTCCTTCAGTAAATATGACTGTAGCACCAGCAGTACAGTTGCCAGCGCTGAATCTCCATAGGGATTGCTTTTCAGTGCTCTTGGGCTCAGGATCCTTAGCTGTCTCCCTTAGGATCTGAGGGGAGATGGTGGTCAAGGTAATGGTGATATTAGGTCAGCCCAGGCTGAGGGGAAAATACACAGCACTCTAGCAACAGTATGCCCTGACTAGGAAGCTTCAGGGAGGCTCAGAAACCTACAGCTCTAGAACAGTGGAACAGAGCTGAGGGCTGGCAGAGCTATGACCAGGAACTGGACTCTCTCTCGAGGGCCCTGAAAACCATAATACCCTGAACCCAGACAATCCAAGTGTGCCTGAGCCTGCCAAACTGAATTCAGGGCCTGACCATTCTGTCTAAGAGTGTGGGATAGGACAGAGTTTGACTCTGGCCCATTCCACAAGTTTGGCTAGTCACATAAGCAAACAAAAGACAACACTATAAAGAAACAGAGAAAAAGTAGTGGGAAAGGAATGTACCAGAGATAAAGTGAGGAACAAGGATGTGGAACCTTCAGTTTCTCATCTGAAAAGGATATACAAATGTAGAAGAAGGAGCAGGGAGAATGGGACTCTAGTCAAAAAGATAAATGATGGGTGAACATACATACTTGCACAAAAAAGTTGGTCTAGAAAAATCATTAACCTTCACAGGGAAGAAAGAATGAGAATGGGGAAAGAGGATTTAAGAGTGAGGCTAAAGTCTGAATGGAGTAGTCATTGGCAAACAAAACAAAGATCCACTCAGAGTGGAAATGAAAGGGGGAAGGGCAATTAAAAGAAATAAAATATAAGAACTAGTGAGCTGAATCTGGATATAAAAGAAGAAAGGTGGGATAGTTCATTAGAGGCAAACCACTTAAGTATAGATAACTAGTGTAGGCCACCTTCCTTCTCTCTCACCTCCTTTAAGATGATGGGGAAGGGGCATACGATGAAGGGAAATACATGCATGATTTGTAAAAACCATGAACAGAATGGACTCATCATAAAAACAGAAAAGGCTAGCAAAACAGATTAGAAATCTAATTCAGAAATTTCTAGGAAACAGAAAGATTCAGAGTTAAAGGAGGCTGGAACAATTTTTATTGTGCTTCAAGCAAACTTAGAAAAGCAGCAAGTGGCAGTGAAGATAAGGGTAACAGTAAAATAGACGTTAGAAAAGATAAACTACATTTATGGAAACCTACATTATGTGTAAAGGCACCATAGATAAGGAAATAATATCAGTATTTAATACATGGTACTGAATACTTGGCTTCTAAGTATTTAAAGGGGAAAAACCAATGTTAGGGGAAAATAGACAGCAAAACTATAGTTAAAGACCTCAATGGATCCCTTTCAGACAAATCTAACAAAAGATAAAAAAAGAAACAAGGACTTGAATAGAATTTTTAATCAAGTTAGATGTATTTGGGCAAATATTAGATGTAAACAACATAAATAGAAATATTTCCCTGCTGTGTGTGATGCCTTTACAAAAATTAACCATGTTATAGAACTAGGCATATCAAACTCATAAACAAATAAACACTCATACCACCAATACAATAAAATTTATAGTCAGTAAAGCACCTTTAAAGATCCAAATTTAGATGGACATTAAATAATTTAAACAAACTTAAAGCGTTATTAGATGAAAGTACGAATTTTAGAAATAATAAACAATTTCATCAATAAAAATGACAATGATGAGGCAGTTTATTAAAACTTTGGATGGAGGGGCAGAGCCAAGATGGCAGAGTATAGGCAGAGACTTTGCCTGAGTACTCTCAAATTTCCCTCCAGACAATGTTAAAATAATGCCTCAAAAACAAAATCCAGAATGGCAGAACCAACAAAGGACAGGGTGAAACCATTTTCTAGCCCATGACAGATTAGTAAGCTCAACAGGAAAGGACTGTGTCTCATTGGAGCCAGAGTGGAACATAGTCCCACACAGGCCACACCCAGCAAACCAGCAACAGGCCTTGGAGGGCAGCTGAATCAATGGCTGGAAACTCTCAGGCCATAGATGGTAAGGGGGTCGCACAGCTGTTCAGATGATTGATTACAGGGGACCCTTTGCTGGCTGGGAAGAGGATTCTCTTGCATTGCCCATACAAAGTTCTGGGAAAAGTGAACCACTAAAGCACTATTGGTAGAGTTGTAAACTGATCCAACCATTCTGGAGAGCAATTTGGAACTATGCCTGCATATATCCTTTGACCCAGCAATACCACTACTAGGTCTGTATCCCAAAGGAGTGGGGGGAGGGGGGAGGAAAAGGACCTAGATGTACAAAAATGTTTATAGCAGCTCTCTTTGTGCTGGCAAAAAAAAAAAAAAAAGGAAATTGAGGGGATGGCCATTAAGTAGGGAATGGCTAAACAAGTTGTAGTGTATGATTGTGATGGAATACTACTAAGCTGCAAGAAATGACAAGCAGGATGCTTTTCAGAAAAATCTGGACTTAACGAATTGATGCAAAGTGAAGTGAGCAAAACCAGGAGAACAATGTACACAGTAACAGCAATATTGTGTGATGACTAACTGTGAATGATTTAGCTAATCTCAGCACTACAGTGATCCCAAGACAATTCCAAAGCACTTATGATGAAAAATTCTATCCATTTCCAGAAAAAGAACTGATGGAATCTGAATACAGTTGAAACAAACTTTTTTCTTACTTTCTTTATTCTTCTTGGGTTTTTGATAGTGGACAGGGAGGAGGTATTTGTTTTGTTTCACATCATAACAAATATGGAATTATGTTTTTGCATGACTGCATAGGTTTTGTATAACCTATATCAAATTGCTTGACTTCTCAATGAGAAGAAAGAGGAGAGAGGCAGAGAATTTAGAAGTCAACATTTTAAAAAACAAATGTTAAAAATTGGTTTTACGTGTAATTGGGAGGAAATAAAAGATTTTTAACACATCAGAAAGAAAAAGTAAAAGAAAAAACTTTTGGGATAGAGCAAAAAGAAGTCCTTGAAAATTCATGTCTCTTAAAAACTTTAATCAACAAAAGAGAGAAAGAATAAGTCAGTGTATTTATGGAGTATTCATCTAAAAAAAGTTTAAAAATTAAATAAAAAATCTAAACAACAAAATAGAAATTTTAAAAACCAAAATATAGTATAACAAAATTGAAAACAAAGAAGTCATTGAAATGTTAGATAAAACCAGAAGCTGATTTTAAAAAGAAAAAAGGAAAGAAACTAACAAAATAGAAAAAATAGCTAAAATAATTTTTTTAAAGAGAGGAAAAGCAAATGTCAGCAATGAAAATGGAGAATTCACAACAAAGCAAGAGGAAATAAAGTCATTATGAACTCTTGCCTAATTACTGGTTTCAACAAAAGTGATATGAAATGGTAAATATTTATGAAAATGTAAAATGTGCAAATTAATAAAATAAGAAATCAAGGTTTTAAATTACCTAATCTCAAAAAATGAACTTGAACAAACCATAAATCAACTCCATGAAGTGAGCAAACAAAAAACAAAACAGGACCACATAGATTGATAAACTCTATCAGACGTTCAGAAAATAATGCATTCCAACATTACATTAAGTTTGCAAAAATCAGAAGAAAAGGTAGCCTGTCAGATTCCTTTAATAATAGAAATATGATTTGATCCCTAAACCAAAAAGTGAGAAATCACAGAAAACTGTATACTGATATACATAATGAATGTTGATATAAAATATTAAAGTGACTATAGCACATTATTAAATTTTACACACCATGATGATCAGAGACTTATGAGCTATTAACAATTGGTTAAATTTTAGGAAAACTAATTATAATAGGCCATATTAATAATGAACACTTTGAATAACTTGATTATCTCAACAGGCATATAACATAATTATTTCAGCAGGTAAAAAGAAAAGCTTTTGACAAAATAAAATCCCCTTTTCTATAAAAAGCAAAAAACAAACAAAAAATATTTAAAAGCATAGGAATAGGTGGGCCTTTTCCTTGGTATAATGAATAGTATCATTTTCTTTTTTTTTTTTTGCAGGCCAGTGAGGGTTAAGTGACTTGCCCAGGGTCACACAGCTAGTAAGTGTTAAGTGTCTGAGGCTGGATTTGAACTCAGGTCCTCCTGAATCCAGGGTCAGTGCTTTATCCACTGAGCCACCTATCTGCCCCTTAGTAACACTTTAAAACTAAGCGCCAGCATCATTCCAGTAAGATCAGTGGTTATGTCCATGATTAAATCAACACTTTTATTTGATGTAATTCTAGAAATGCTAGCTATAGATATGATGGACAGCTAAGTGATACAGTGGATAGAGTGCTGGGCCTGCAGTCAGGAAAACATATCTTCCTCAAACCTGGCCACAGACACTAGTTGTGACCCTGGGCAAGTCACTTAACCCTATTTGCCTCATTTTTCTCATCTATAATATGAGCTAGAGAAGGAAATGGCAAACCACTCCAGGATTTCTACCAAGAAAACCCCAAAAAGGGCCATAAAGAGTCTGCCACAACTAAAAAACAACTGAATGTATAAGACAAGAAAAAGAAATTAAGGTTATAAGCTTAGGGAGAAAGGAAACAAAATTTTCTTTTTTGCAGATGATATGGTATTTTACTTTGGGGACATTGGAAATTAAACTAAAAAGTTGATTAAAATAATTATCAATAATCTTAGCAAAGTAGTTATATATAATAATATGTGTATAATGTGTATATATATATATATATATATATATATATATATATATATATATATAAACCACTTTAATCCTGTGGCCTTTCTGCCATATCACAAACAAAACCTATCAAGAAGAAATAGAAACAAATTCTATTTAAAATAGGTACAAAAAAATTGAGGAATCTTTGAAAATGTTTTCTATAAATACAGAGCTAAATATTGGAGACATTAATTACTCATGGCTGGTCTGTGCCAATATAATAAAAATGGTAATACTCTGAAAATTAACTTACTACCTTAATAACCATACCAGTCAAACTACTAAAGTGTTATTTCATACAACTTTGTTAAAAGGTAACAAATTAATCTGGAGAAGAAAATATCAAGAATTTCAAGGGAAATTTTTTAAAAATAGAAAGGAAAGAGGTCTACTATTACCAGGTCTCAGGTTATACTATAAAACAGCACAGCAATCATAAAAAACTATTTGGTACTGGTTAAAAAATAGAAAGTTGGTTAGAGGAACAAATTAGGCATTCAGCATCCAGAAGCAAACAAACAGTAGCATAGGGTTTAACACATCCAAAATCTCCCTGCTGAGGCAAAGATTCTCTGTTTAGCAAGAACCACTGGGAAAACTGGAAAACAGCATGGCAGAAATGAGTTTTAAATCAAGATCTCCCATCGTATGCCACATTAAGCTCCAAATACATGACTTAGATATAAAAAGTCATGTCATAAAATTTGAGGAGCAGGGAAGAAGATAATATTCTGTAACTGGATATTGAATGCATTCTTGACCAAAGGATAGAGAGTGTCAAACGAGATAAAATAAACAATTTTCTTTTTGTCTTTGCATATAATCTTTGACCCTCTGATACCACTGCTAGATATAAACTCCAAAAGGCTCAAAAAAAGGACCCTTATATACAAAAATATTTGTAGCAGCACTTTTTGTTTTAATAAAGATTTGGAAAACAATAGGATGCCCGTCAGGGAAATAGCTAAACAAGTGTAGCAATGAATGTAATGGAATACTATTGCACAGTATGAGATGAATGATTCAGAGAAACCTGGGAAAACTTGTATGAACTGGTGAATATTAAAATGAGCAAAATCAGGAGAATAATTTATGCAATGACTACAGCTTTATAAAGAGAAGCAACTTTAAAAGACTTGAGAATTCTGACCAGTCACAATTCCAAAGGACCAAAACTGAAGAATGTTTTCTACTTACTGACAGAGAGGTGATAGAATAGAAGTGCTGAATGAGGTATATTTTTCTTGAGCATGACTGATAGTGCAAATTTGTTTGCTTGATGGCCTGTTTGTTCCAAGGGATGAGGTTTTTATTCTCTTTTTGCAGGAAAAGATTGTTGGGAAGCAGGGAGCTAGTAGTAGGGATACCAACAATAAGGAGAAACAGAAAGAAAATAGTCAATGAAACTTTTAAAAGAAGCTACACAGTAGAACAAAAGGAGGTTCAGAGGGAGAAAAGCAGGGCAGCTTTGAAAATAATATACTAGAATATATTATATATAGACTTTAAAAGGTAACAAACTTGACTTTGCACATAGTCACATTTTCTTATCAGTCCTGTTTCTAAAAGAAAAGAATATTTGTTTGAATTCTATAAGACATGGACTCATGTGCCAGGGCTACCACCTACCTATTTACTTCCTGGCGAGAAAGGAGCAGACCACTTAACCACTTTGGTCCTCCATATATTTGACTGTAAAATGGGGTTAATATTACTTATTCTACCTATATCCCAGGATTCCTATGAGGAAAACTTTTTAAACTATAGAGGGCTATAGTATGTAAATGTGAGCTGTTGCTCTTATTATTAGAATACTCTTGTCCCATTAGTACCATAGGAATTTTCTAATAATTTATATGATTAACTAGGGATTTTTTTTCCCCTTTCTGGGGGACTCTTTGTGATTTTGAAGCTTTCCAATGAGTGCTGTCTATTCTGCTTTATGTTCCGTCATAGTTTTATGCAGTCCTCAAACCCTTCCAGTAGAGTGATACTGTTGTAAAAGGTTATTTTATAATAGTGGTACACACTATGTCCTGCTGTTACTGATGACTAGTAATCTTCTAGCTGAAACTGTGCCCGTCGTGGTGCTTCTGATGACATTTGCCTTGATATCAGTAAAATAATGATCATTACTTTAACCTTTATCTTTAGGAGCCTCCAGAGGATGATGCTAATATCATTGAGAAGATTTTGGCATCCAAGATGGTACCTAAGGAGGTTAGTGGCTTATGATTTCTAATTTTCATCTTATTCAGCCACCTGGAAATGTGTACAAGTTTGGAGGAATGGGAGCGGGGCAGAGAGGAGAAATTGAAGGAAGACTGGGGGTGTAATGCCTTGCTGGGACTGAGAATTATGACAATTTTTTTTGGCATTTATCATCCATTTGTCCTTCATAATAAATTTTGGGTCATATAACTTAAGGGAAAAACGTTTTTCCCTTGTCTTTCTATCTATAGATAGCTATTCCATAATTGCTACCTTCATTAGAGTTCAATTGGGGGCCAAGATTGAAGACAGTAAGTAATATACCAGAGAAGTCTTGGTTTGGTTAGTTTGAAGTAAAGTATCCCAGAATTAGCAGGCAGCGTCTCAGGAAGAACACTTTTAGAGACAGAAGAATATTTGGGAAGGATGTCAATGAGGATTTATTTTTCATCCTTAAATATTTAAGGAAGTCGGGACAGCTAGACGGCACAGTGGATAAAGCACCAGCTCTGGATTCAGGAGGACCTGAGTTCAAATCCAGCCTCAGACACTTGACACTTACTAGCTGTGTGACCTTGGGCAAGTCACTTAACCCTCATTGCCCCGCCCCCCCCCCAAACACCAAAAAACAAAACAACAACCACCACCACCACCCACAAATATTTAAGGAAGTAAGTTTCCTTTCTTTATCTTGAATGCCACAGATGATTTATTGAGTGTTATAAGAAAAATTACAAATCGAGGCATACTTTGTCTGATGTTGTCAGGCAAAGTAGCATCTCCTTAGGTCTAGGATAGTTAGTTCATAGCAACAATGGGAAGTCAGCTTTATGGAGTTAGAGTAAGCATTTATTCAAATGAATTGGGGCTTAGGGTCATTGCTTGTTGATGATGCTGTTGCAAAATAATGTTGGCTGGATCATTGCTCTGTAGGGTGTGGCTATATACAAGTATTCCCTTTTACTCTAGATTTATCCTAAACATCTATGCTAGTTGTGTGATCTGAGGCATAAGATGAATCTAGTTCTAACTTGAACTTGCAAGACTACAAAGATAATGGAGCCTCAATCCATGTGGTTTTTGTTGTTGTTGTTGATGTTGTTGTTTTTCTGGTTTTTTTGGGGGGGAGGCAATTGGGGTTAAGTGACTTGCCCAGGGTCACACAGCTAGTAAGTGTCAAGTGTCTGAGACTGGATTTGAACTCAGGTTCTCCTGACTCCAGGGCCAGTGCTCTATTCACTGCACCTCCTAGCTGCCCCAATCCATGTGTTTTTAGCTGTGTTTCATCTCCATTAAACTTGGTCTTTAGTTGTCAGCAAGAAGCAAAAGGAGTGTGAAAGTGAAATTTATCTTAAGTAATCCTTGCTAAAAATTTATGGATTTTCATTTAGCACATGAGTTAGTCATACAGAGTAGCACCTGGCATGGGGACTGAACTAATAATCTGCGTGTTGGCTACAGGTTCACCCTGGGGAGCTTCCTTTTGACATGGAGCTGTTCTACGTCAAGTACAGGAATTTGTATGTATTCACTTGTTTACAGCTTTTCATTTCTTCCATTGCATTTCTTTCACATAAAAGTATGCTTTCCCCCCATTTTTAACAGAATGTCCCATGTGGACTTCTTTCACAATGTTTTTAGGATGACCCTTTTTTTATCTCCTTGAGTGTTCCTGAAGTGTAATCTTCCTTCTCTTCTTGCTCTTCCTCTTCTTTCCATTTTCTTTTGCTCCTCTTTCGCCCTCAGTGATATACATTATAGTCTGTACCCACCATTGCCTTGTTAGCATCAGTTCTTATGTGGACATAACTACTTGTAACTTGGCCTGGCTTTTCCCTCTCCTGAAGGGCCCAAACCCACTCCTTAAAGACACGAAAAGTCAAAAAGAGCAAATTGGTACAATGACAATCCTGAATCTTGGCATCAGAAACGAAACTCTCATCTTAGACAAAACCAAACAGCTGCTTTTATGTTTAATAGTTTGATTTGTAAGCGGTTAAAACAAACAATACGTTTGTGTAGCTATTCCTGGATTAAATGTTCCTGTCTCTTTGGACAGTTCCTACTTGCACTGTAAATGGGCAACAATGGAAGAGCTGGAAAAAGACCCTCGAATCTCTCAGAAGATAAAGCGCTTCAGAAATAAGCAAGCACAGATGAAGCACATTTTCACTGAGGTAAAATGACATCAAATAATTAATGTGGCCTCAGTTATTCTTTAAGTTTGGAAAATCTAGCTCAGGGATTTGAGAGTGATTTATTCCTCAAAGTTGAAGCTCTCTGTAAATCCACTGTTTCTCTCAAGTTGTTGAACCTGCTATTTTCTGCTATAATTAGTCCAACTTAATGCTAAAGAAAAACAGTGACCCAGTAGTGTATTTAAGTGAATCAGTGCCCACAGAAGGTTAAAGAACATTGGACATTGCCAAGTAGAATGTGAAAACTCAATAGGACATTTCTTCAGAATGGATGTACAGAACAGTAACAAAGTGAGAACAATTCGCATGCTCTTTCATCAAAAAAGAGTCACATTCTTGCTTAACTAAGTGTGAAGTCTGTTGCTTTCAAATTGGAGGAAATTTTTATACAAATGTTTGAGTTCACTTTTTGATTTTTAAAATTTCAAGGGAAACAATATACAGTTTTGTTTGGTTTTTTGCGGGACAATGGGGGTTAAGTGACTTGCCCAGGGTCACCCAACTAGTAAGTATGAAGCATCTGAGGCTGTATTTGAACTTAGGTCCTCCTGAATCCAGGGCTGGTGCTTTTATCCACTACGCCACCTAGCCGCCCCAGCAATATACAGTTTTGATGAGTTTTGGTGAACTGTTGAAAAGCCTTGTTGATGATGCAGAGTGAAGGAAGCAGAATCAGGAGAAAAATTATACAGTAACTACAACATTGTAAAGAAAAACAAAATTGAAAGACTTAAGGTCTCTTATCAGTGCAGGGGACTGATGATGAGTCCTGCTACATACAGCCTGACAAGAGGTGGAGAGTGGAGAACTCAAGGAGTAGGTTGAGAGGTATATGTTTTAATTTGGCCAATCAGTGGATTTGTTTCGTTTGACTCTGCTTATTTTGTACAAGGGTGATTTTGCTTTGTTTTGTTTGGAGGGATGGCAGTTGGTAAGGGGAGATCAGTGATATCAATGATCATGATGCCAGAACAAAAAGAAAAGTGACAAGAGGGAAGTTAAGGAAACTCAGACAAGCGGGTCAACTCTGAAACTAATGTCTGGAATTTATCCTATAATTTTTTAAAGAAATGCAAGCTGTATGCTGTGGAGATGTGGGGATTTATATGCAGACCTCTCTCAGTTCTTTATATATGACAGTGCTTATGTTTGTCAATATTGGTTAAATTAAAAATAAAATTTGAAAAAAAATGTTCCTTTTTGGAGCAGTGATCTCCTAGCTGCTGAAAATGTGTAGAGACAGATTGAATGTTCCTCTGATACTACCTGTGTGACCTCAGGCAAGTCATTTCATCATTCTCCCTTGTCTCCATTTCCTTGTATGTACAAGGAAGAGATTATAAGAGATGGCATCTGAAGTCCCTTCCACCTCTAAATCTATCCCCTAGGATATGTCAGGGATTCTGTAAAGGGAATCCTAGGGGATTAAGAGGAAATACAAGGATCCCTTCTTCCATATGCATGGTGTTACTTTGAGTCCTATATAAAGCACCTTAACGAAAATATCCTTTGCCTTCATGAAACTTTTAATATTAAAGTGGCAGGACCTGAATTGTAATAGGAGAGATCTTGAGAGAAGAGAACTGATGTTTGTTTGCTAACTTTTAAAGAAATATCCCTCTATATGCAAATGGATGGGCTTTTTTGGCCTAATGGCATTTTTAAAAAAACATTGATTGTTGGGTGGCTAGGTGGTGCAGTGGATAAAGCACAGGGCCTGGATTCAGAAGAACCTGAGTTCAAATCTGGCCTCAGACACTTGACACTTACAAGCTGTGTGACCTTGGGCAAGTGACTTAACCCTCATTGCCCAACCCCTTCAAAACCAAAACAAAACAAAAAAGACATTGATTGTGGGGCTTAAAGGGATCAGGGAACTCTTTTTAACTGCATTTCTCTGTTTGCATTAGCCTGATGAAGATTTATTCAATCCAGACTATGTAGAAGTTGATCGTATCTTAGAAGTGGCCCACACCAAGGACTCTGATACAGGGGAAGTAAGTGCTTCTGTACCCTGTAGTCTCTTTCATTCCTGCTGTGTATTTGGGTGGTACTTATTCCATCAAGGTTAACTTCGTAACCCTTCTTTGAATTCCACACATCTGTTATCTAATTGCAGTGATTTTCAAATACCTGGCCAAGGTAGGACCAGTCCTAGTCCCTGTGTTCTTGTGGTAAGTGACTCGGATTTCTCTTCTCTCCTCTTTGCTCCCAATCAGGAGGTGACTCATTATTTAGTGAAGTGGTGTTCCCTGCCATATGAAGAAAGCACCTGGGAATTGGAAGAAGATGTTGATCCAGCTAAAGTGAAAGAATTTGAGTCTCTTCAAATTCTTCCTGAAATTAAACATGTGGTAATATGCCTCTGTTTTTCACTTAAGTCCTTTAAATAATATGTTTAATAGGCACGTGGACTTATCAATCATGAAACATAAAAAAGCAGTCATTTGTATCTGCATATGCAAGATGGGTGTGGGCACCTGTGCATGTGTAGCTTTTTAACTGGAGAGTTTATTTTTCTTCCTGGCCCCAGATGGCCAAACCAACTGTTTTCCTTACCTCATCATCAGACATGTTTGGCAAAAGTAAAACTCTTCCCCATTTCTTTGAAGCTGTCTTCTTTTCTTCACTTGTTACCCTTACTCATGCATGCCACTATTTCCCTCATCTGTCAAATTGTGAATTAATTCATCCCTTTTCCTGTGCTGAAATTTTCAAATTTCATTTCCAAATAAAGGTGCAGGCATCCACATAAAGTTCCCTAGCAATATTTTTCTAATTAAACTTCACCTAAAAAGACCAGACCTGGTTCCCTGTATAAAAATGTTTGGTTTTTTGCTTGAGTTTTTAAAAAATCACAAAGATGTTAAGTAATTGTATAGTGAGTTCACTTTAATAAAATTAAAAATTTTTTTTTTTTTTTTTGCGGGACAATGAGGGTTAAGTGACTTGCCCAGGGTCATAGAGCTATTAAGTGTCAAGTGTCTGAAGCCAGATTTGAACTCAGGTCCTCCTGAATCCAGGGCTGTTGCTTTATCCACTGTGCTACCTAGTCAGTTCACTTTTAAGGATCTTACTTTTACCTAAGAAGACCTATTTACAAAGTAAGCACTGAGTTAAATTGTCTGCCTAGAAGCTTCAGGAGTATAAAGAAAAGGGTACAGGAAAAACATTCCTTAAGATTTAAAAAAAAGTTTTAATTCCATTTTCTTCACATTAGAGGTCATCGTTCTATTAATTGCTATACTTTTCCAATCACTTGAAGACAGTGTTAGGAAATCTTAGGGCCTGTCTGATCAACTGTGGTCCTGCCAAACTTTGCTTTAGGTCTCAGTACTTTTCCATTGCTTTTTTCCTCTGGGGAGAATGGGTCATTCTTCCCTAGCTGTAGACAATGAATTTTTGTTGGGGGTAGAAATGTTCATATTCATGTGAGAGTTTTTATCTTGAGTGAGATAGGAAGCTAGAGTGCAGGGTATTCTTATGCCAGAGGAGTTATTCTTCCTCATCCCCCTTCCTGGATGTTGTTTGATTTTCTTCTGCTCTTCCTGAAACCAGATACTCCCTTTTCCTGCCCTCACCCTATTATGACCATAAACTTCAAGGGGTCTATCTGATGACCGGGTATCAAATTTCAAATCTTTTATGCTATCAGTAACCCCAACCAGACTTAGCACTGTCAGTTAAATCTCTGTATAGGCCAATTTAAGCTTTTGTTGTCCACATGTTGGCCACCTGGGAACTAGCTTTCTTTCATAATATCATTACTAGGTTCCCCAGCAAATTCATTTTATGCTTTCACAAGTCAGTTATGTTAGGTGGGGCATGACTACTGGAGCTGAAAATAAAAGCAGCTAAAACAGGAGTTTTGTTGGGGGTTTTTTTAAGTTGCCATCCTAGCAAGGATGATGCTTATCTCAAAACTTTTTTTGAAAAAAAAAAAGAAATTAATTTAATGGGCAGAAAAGGGTGTAGATAAAAGTCTTCTGGTGAAAATTTGTTCAAGGAAGGAAGAAAGGGAGAGAGAAAGAAAAGAGGGAAGGATGGAGAGAGAAAAGACTTTTTCTTTCAATAAGGGAGGGAAACTAGTGATATCAGTAATGACAATGCATAGGGAAAGGTAGTCAGGAGCCACACTTTTCCACTCCATCCCCCATCACCTTTTGCTTGCATCTTTCCTATGCCCCAAGTGTCCTTCCCTGCCTCATCACCCCCCTAAAAGCCAAAACCAAATGTTACTTCTTTCTTAAGTCTTCCCTTTACACATGCATGTATATATACATCTTGGTCTTTTCCTCCCCTTCAAGACTCCATTAGCCATGCATTTTGTTTGCCCTTCTCTGAGGCAATCATATAAATTTTCTCACCCCTTCCTTCATTGCAGTCCTCTTCCTTGATTGTATGCCCCATGAAAACAGAGAGTCGTTCTGGAATTTTGTCATCTGCCTCAGCCTAGCAAAGTGTTCTGTGAACAGTAGATTCTTTTTTTTTTTTTTTTTTGGTGAGGCAATGTGGGTTAAGTGACTTGCCCAGGGTCACATAGCTAGTAAATGTCAAGTGTCAGATCTGATTTGAACTCAGGTCCTCCTGAATCCAGGGCTGGTGCTCTATGCACTGTGCCACCTAGCTGCCCTGAACAATAGATTCTTAATCAATGTTTATTGAATAACCTCTGAAGATCAAATTCAAATTAGTGACAACTGGATAGCTCTAGTATGATAATGTACATCCTGTAGTTTGCTCCAATTAATACTGATTCCACTGCATTTTTCAGTAAGAGAAACTTTCACATGAGATCTTGGATCTTATGCTTTGTAAACCTTGAAACAAAATATCAGTATTCTTTTCATTAAATCTTCACAGCAAATTCTACAGAAAAGGCTGTGTCAATAACTAGCAGGGCCCTAGAGCAATAGAGTAGCCTTTTGCTTGGTTTCCCTGGTTCTAGTCACTGCCTCCATCATTCATCTGCTAGATTGATATTCCTAAAGCACGGTTAGGATCATATCACTCTACTGCTCCAGAAGCTTTAGTGGCTCTCTAGTGTTCCTAGAATAAAACAAACTCTTTTCATTAATATTTAAAGCTTTTCACACTAACTCCAACCTACTCTTCAATGTTGATTTCACATTGTTCCCTTCAGGCTCTATATTCTAGCTAAATTGGCCAAATGTGGCATTCTAACTCCTACCTCATTGTCTGTTCTGTTTCTCATACCTCATTTCTTATGGAGGCTTTTTGGAATCCCTATATCCCTTTAAGGTTCTGGTCAGGTTCCACTTTACTCACAAGGCCTTTTCTTATCATCCCACTTGTTAATGCTCGAGGCCTCATTTCACCCTACCCCTCAGCAACTGCCTTTGTACTTAGTTTGCATTTGTTTATCTTTATATATCTTGTTCCCCTGAGTAAAATGTAAAATTCCTGAGAACAGGGAACATTTTTTTTTCAGTGCTTGCTGAATTTATTTGTAGTAACTTAGAGAAGAAGAGTCTTGAGTATACTAGAGAATCTTACCTTTGCTAGGATCAGAATGGAAAAGTTAGTATAAGCAGAGCAGAAATATTTAATGATTTCTCCTTGAAGATAAATTTTTTTGTGGAATGCATTTCTTCTCATGAAATCCAAATAACCATAATTATGAATTTTGTATGATCTTGTTAGAGAGTGCCTTGTCATACTATGTATTCTGTATTATTAGATTCAGTCATGTCCTCTGAGTAAGTATTGATGTATTATTGCACTTTATTTGTTATAACAAATAAAGTATGAAAGCTCATAATTGGAATGCTGTACTTGTTACTTAATACCAGCTTTTTACTGAGTGGTTTAATTCTGTCCTAGATGATTTTAGTTAAAAATTATTTTGTTAACAGTCCAAACTAGAAGTGCCAAAAGCCTACATGATTGTTTTGTAGTCCACAGTTCAGAAAAGCCATAATCACCACATTTTTACTTAAACTTTTCAAAGTAACTATAACTTTAGGAAACTTTGAAGGTTGATTGTGGCAAAGACTGGCCTTCAAATGAAGTAACACAATTTCCATTGCCATATTTTCTAGCTGCTTCCTCCAACGGAGCACAAACCCCATCTTATCTGGATTGAATAAAAGTTAGGTTTTTATCACTGATGTAAGCCATGAGTCAGTGATAAAGTGTTTCATGTCTACCATTAAGTATTGCAGTGCATTGGATACATGATATCTCATTTGTCCCTCACAGCAGACTTGTGAGAGTAGGTACTGTTGTCTCCATTTTACCAGTTAAGAAACTGAAGCTTACAAAGGTCAAATGACTAGCATAGAGTCATAACCTTCTCTGTGGCCCTTTGAAAATAGACATAATTGCTGCAAAAACCTCTGTCTGCTGGATGGCACTAAGCAGATAGCTTTAACCCCTTCTGATTTTCATGTCAAAGTCTATCACTGAATATAAGTATTCAACCATTATTCCTTCAGGAAAATAATTTACTGCTCCCCAATAATTTACCGTTCCACATTGATTTATTGCTCAACCCTATACTGTTTTTCTACTTTAACCTCTTTAACAGTTAAGAGATTCTGAATATCCAAAGAGAATATTATCTATGCCCCCTTTCCCTAAATATGGGAGGAAATTCAGCAGTAGATGATTTGTAAATCATGGGGTGTATCTGCTTTGCCAATGATGAATCTGTTTCTTTTATTGTCTTTACCTTTTAAGGAGGACAGGATCTGTTTTATAAGTTGTTGCTTATTTCCAGTACATCCCAAAGCTCATAGAATACCAATAAATAAAGTCCATTTGCAACAGTGCTTTTTAATATTCATTTGTGTAAAGTCCCTTCTCCCCACAAGCAATTGGAAGAATCCTGTGAAACCTTTCTCAGAATCCTGTTTTTAAATGTGTAAAATATGATACAAGACATTACAAAGGAAGTCAATTCTATTGAAATAATTATGAAAAGTTCATGTCCTCTGTGTTAAGAACCCCTGACTTAGGGCAGCTAGGTGGCACAGTGGATGGAGCACCAGCCCTGGATTCAGGAGGATCTGAGTTCAAACCCAGCCTCAGACACTTGACATTTACTAGCTGTGTGACCCTGGGCAAGTCACTTGACCCCAATTGCCTCACCAAAAAAAAAAAAAAAAAAAGAATCCCTGACTTAGAAGAAAGGGCAAATACTTTGGCACAAATCAGTTAATATGATAAATATGGAAAACTTAGGGCAGTAAAAGATATATTGTATAGGGAATCTTATGAAATAAGATCTTACATATACCTTGCCATTAAACAAGCATACTGGTCTGTGTGACACACCAAAGGGCAAAACTTGGTCACACTCTGCTTTGATCACCACTTCTGTAATCACCATAGGTTAATGAACCTTCCTTCATACATTTTTCTCGTCAGAAGTATTTGACATATAGATTGTAAATGACACTAGATCATTAGCTCTGTGAGGACTAGAACTGTGACTTGTTTAGCACAGGGCTAAGGACACATTAGGTACTTAATGAGAGTTAATTGATAAGTATCTCTTTTGTACCACTCAAGTTGGTTTACTGCATACATGAACATTCATAAAAGTACAAACTATATGCAGGTAGTTATCCTACACATGGCCCACTTTTTTCCAATTTAGCATATATTTAACTTAGAAATTCCATATTTTTATTACCAGAACCTAATCATTTTCCTTCACATTTCTGTGAAGTCTACTAGTTGGCTCCACTCTGGATCAATCCCCACTGCCACCATCCTTCTGTCTTTCTGAGTCTTCCCTAAGCCCCTGCTATTCTCAGGAAGTAAGTCCTCTCATTTGTTCCCCAAGTCTGACAGCATTCCAGGTCTTATTTCTCTTCATTTTCTGAGCTACAGACTTGTGAGTGCCACTAACTTTCACAAAATTCTCTAGCCTGCCTCTTCATTCTTGTTTTATTCTGTTTTTCCTTTTGACCTAGTCCTAATGTTGCATGTACAAAGTAGTTTTTTTTCCTTTTCTTTTTTTCTTTTCAGGTGGACCAATGTGTCTGAGCTCCACGGCCATTTTTATAGTCTTGTGTTTTTACTCTTCTTCCTGAAACACTATTGAACTTTCCATTTGTACCGAGGAAATTTTTGTCCACATTACTGTTTTGCATTCAATTTTAGAAGTATTTTACTAATTTTTCTAGTTCTAAAAACTATTATCAGGATACTTTTAAAGGGCAAACTAAATGAGTTAAATTAAAAACTTATCATTCTGCCTTTGCTAATGACATTTCCTTCATTTCCTCCTCTGTTCTCTTCCACTATTCTAGAATTATTTTCTCTTATTCTTTCCAAAAACATTTTCATCAGGCAGCTAGATGGCTCAGTGGGTAGAGTGATGTGCCTTGAGTTAGGAAGACTTGAATTCAAATCAGGCCTTAGACACTTACTAGCTGGTGACTTTGGGCAAGTAGCATAACTTCTGTCTGCCTCAATTTCCTTATCTGTAAAATGAGGATAATAACAGCACCTATCTCCCAGGGTTGTTGTGAGGATCAAATGAGAAAATATTTGTAAAGCATTTAGCTCAGTGCCTGCCATGTAGTAAGTGCTATATAAATGCTAGCTATTGTTATTGCTGTTATTTTCATCTTACTCTTTGTCTTCTTCTTCTTCTTCTTGACTTCTATTCAGCTCTGGGGACTCTTTCCCTTTGCCCTGCTCTTGGAAATCAGAATAGAGCAAGTTTCTGTCCATATATATATATATATATATATATATATATATATATATATATATATATATATATATATATATATATATATATATAATGTTTGAACTTATCTCAGAAATACCATAGATAAAATGTCTCTTGAGTTCTCTTCCATCTCACTTGCCATTTCTTCTTTTAATCTGTTCCCATCTTTCTCATTTATCAAGAAGTATAATATCTACTGTAAACTGTAACTTTTATCTCTTGGACCTAATTCTGTTTTCTAAAACTACATAGACAAAATGAGTAATCCTCCCTCTATGAGGCATTTAAATATTTGAAGAGAGGAATTGTTACCTCACAAGGACTTCTTTCTAGACCTAACATATCCTAGTTCCTTAGAATGTTTATTGTATGACCTTTCAAGATCCCTCACAACCCAGTTGTTTCCTTCTGGGTATGTTCTAGTTTTTCTTAAAATATACCACCCAGAATTGAATTTATTTTTTCATAGTCTGACCTACCCAAAGCTAAATGTGACTGTTATTTAAATGGTGTATATAAAGTGCTTTATAAAAAGTATGGTAGCATACAAATATAAATTATTGTTAGTGTTCTTACCTCCTTTAATATTTTTAGTAATTCAGCCTCTGTTGTTTTGCTGTGTTAGCTTTCGATCACTTTGGATCATGTTGAACTTATAGTTCACAAAACCCGTAAATCTTTTTTATGGGAGCTGCTCTCAGCCTCAGGGAGTTGTTCTCAGGCTAGGAATTCATAAACATGAAATAAGAGTTTGTACTAGATGACCTCTAAAACCTCTTCCAGCTTTAAAATTCTGAGTTCTCTTATGGTGATTTGAAGGAATACATCAGATGTTGCAGTTACCTAGAGTCACTTCACCTGGTGTGAGGAACCCTTAACTGAAACAAATGTATAAAAGTCTCACTTTTTGCAAAATGCTCTACTTGCAGTCAGATATTTTCCTATAAGGATGGACCTGAGGCTCTTCAGTCAAACCCAGGAGTATACAAGTGTGTTTTTGAAATGTGACTTGGGAATTGTTAGAGAATAAGCCTTAATAGTCCAGTTAGTAGCCTAACTATAATTGGCATCTCTTTGAGATCTTCACATGTAAGAGGTATGTTACAAAAATTCATTATGTTCTGAGTTTTGTTTTGGATTTTTTTTCTTTTTTGACCAACACCTAGCTCCCTAGGAGTCAAGAAGACTATGGTTCATTGTATATTGCCTGTGTTAAGTGTGTTTGGAGTTGTGTAAACTTTGAGCAAATAATTTTACCTCTTTTAAACCTTGGTTTCCTCCCTTCTAAAATGTTTCTAAGGCTGTTCCAGCACTAAAATTCTGACATTTAGTGGGTACTTACTAAATACTTGTTGAACTATTCAAGATAATATCTACCTCACTATAAATTCTACACTTTAGTCCCAATAATACTCTGTAGATCTATGTAAAATAAATAATCCCTCTTCTTTATGACAGCCTTTTAATTATTAGAAGACAGAAATCTTCTGATTTCAAAAATAATGGTTCTAAAGCTTCTTCATCTTGCCAAACTGATTTTTTAAAAACTAAAAGTAAGACCTTATATTAATCCCTACTACATTTCTTTTCAGGAGCTTAAGCCCAAATCTGACAAACAATACCTTTTTAATGTCTTCATCTAATTTATTGAAAGAATAAGCCAAGTTCATGGCCATGTGGCATTACCCCCAGTCTGATCGCCTTCCTCTGTCTTACCATTGGCCTAGTGTTCAATATCTTAAAGTATATTTGTTAGACTAATTGTAAATGTACCTAATCATACTCTCATCTAGTTTCTGTTTTACCATTTTATCCACAAAATATCATAGGAGTTTTGTTGAATGTTTTGCTGACATTATATTATATTCTTTGTCTGTGGCATTCCCCCTTATGTACCAATCTTAGTTAACTGTGCCATAAAAAGGAAATAAGGTCAATCTTTCACTATAATGAATTTCAAGTATTCCCTTCATTACTTACTCCACAGTTCCCTGTAAGCTTTGCACTTACTTCCCTGTTGAGTCTTACTTAGAATGTTTCTTTTTATAAATGGTGTCATTTCTTCTTTTGTAATTTAAGGAATATCTGTTGACAAGGAGGTGATGCCCCCATTAAGTAAAATATCAGTCTTATTGCCTCTTGTTTCCATTAGGCCCTATGCAAAATGTTCATTATCTCTTAAGATTCAGCACTTCAGACTGTCTTGAATTAATCGTGTATTGGGAAGCTATCTCTGGGGTCTGTAATGTGCACTTACATGTATATTAGCTTAAACTAGGAAAAAGACTCCATTTGGATATAATTTGGAAGACTCATTACACTCTTCTGTTGTTGAGCAAACTCAACATACATAGTGTTTTCCCCAAAGCTGGTGAACTGATGCACCATGCTCAAAGAAGGAAACCACCCCCAAGTAGGCAGAACAGATTGTGAAAATAGAATCAAATAAAGAAAGTCAGTGTTGGCCCCCTGAAAAATAAAATAAAATTAGAAAAGTAGTAGGTTAGTTTCAAAAGTTTATTTACATAAAGAGAGGCAGCATAATATAATTCATTGAGTTGGTTTGTGAGAAAGACCTGCCTTCAGGGGATCAAGTCCTGTCTTTTTAACCTATTTCCTTTGTGAGACAGCACAAGTCATTATAAATTGCAGAGAGGGCACCGGTCTTCATCGATAGATGAAATTTTATAGAGAGAGCTTCCTAAACTGATAAAATTACATCTGCCCCTCCTCCCTATAACCACACACACACACACACACACACACACACACACACAGTAAGATAGCACAACACATTCAGAGCTAAAATAATCTCAGCATCGTTTTGGGAAGGGGGGGAAGCAGCTGAAGCCCAGTACCCTTCCTAACTGATTTGCAAACTCAATTAGGAATGTTGAAATTTGCTTCTCTTGATCTTTTCTTGTATCCTTATTCATACTTGTGGAAATCCCATAAAGCATTGTCTTTCCACGCATTTTGCTCTCTTTGTTTATTAGGAGCGCCCAGCTTCAGATTCGTGGCAGAAACTTGAGAAATCTCGGGAGTACAAGAACAATAACCAACTTCGAGAGTACCAGCTTGAGGGGATGAACTGGCTTCTTTTTAACTGGTATAATAGGTGAGGAGCCAGAGCACATGTGCCATCTCCCTGAGCTGTGCCTTTTCAAAATGTACATAATTAGAGGAATGACCGATCTCAGCTCCTTAGTCTGACTAGCTTGGAATTAAAAGTATTACATGGAAATGAATAGCAAAAACTTTTCCACTCAAGTATTTAACACACTGGACTTTGCACATAGTATTTGATTAAATGATTGTTGAACTAATTAAAAAAGAAAACTAACAAAGATAAATTTTAGGGTCACAATTCTATTCTCTATGGTATGCTTTGAGACTTATTTTGGTATCATATGGCATTTCAGTGATATGGGAGATTTTTTCACAAACTATTTCCTTTATTAAAAAAAAAAAAAGCTTTGCTTTTCTGAATTGCTTAGAACTGAAGGTCATTTTCAAAAAATTGAAGATAGAGAATAATCCTGGGAATCCTCCAAGCTGATTGTCTCTTAGATCTTTCTTCAGAAGGAGAATGACATTAAAGGGGCTACTAGGCTTGTCACCTTGGATAATTAAGTTAGCCTCTCTTGGGTCTGTTTCCTTACCTGTACATTCCCTCACAGGGAAGTGTCAAGATCAAATGAGGTAATGGATGTTAAAGCGCTTTGTATGCTATGAAACACCATATAGTTTTCTTAGCTTAATGAGCCTCTATAAATATATGGAAGGGGGGGACTGAGTTCCAAGTGGAAAAGATTCTCTTCTGTGGCTGACAGTATCTTTCAAAAGCCATTGCTAGTATTGTGGGATGAGGGCCTCAGACTCCTAGATTAGAAAATGAAGGCTTCAGTGGCTACTTAGTTAGAATCTTTCAAAAGATTTTCAATTCTTTTTAAGGAAGAATTTATTAAAAGGGTAAATACTAAAAGAATGGCGTTCTGTAAATTTCTCATTGTTAGTAGGGTTCAGACCTCCCCCCCACCCATTTTAGAAGCTTTGTCCATTATTGCCTCTCAACTTTCTCTCTGCTGTATTGATAGTAAAACATGTTTTGTTTCCTTCAGAAAAAACTGTATTTTGGCTGATGAGATGGGCCTTGGGAAAACCATTCAGTCCATCACATTTCTCTCAGAAATATTCCTGATGGGAATACATGGTCCTTTCCTCATCATTGCTCCACTATCCACCATTACTAACTGGGAGCGAGAATTCCGGACATGGACAGAGATGAATGCCATTGTGTATCATGGCAGCCAGATTAGCAGGCAGATGATCCAGCAGTATGAGATGCTCTACAGGGATGCTCAGGTAAAATTAGCATACATTACAAAGTTATAGCAGTGATAACCTACAGAGTAGAGTCTTAGTAGAGTCTTTCCTTCAGTTGTTTTCCTACCTAGCATCTTGAAGTTGGGTTTATCTGTGTCTTGGGTCACTGGCCTTTTAGAGAGCATTTTTTTCATCTTTCTGATATTGTATTATTAATAATGATATTCAAGGCCGTAGAGCATTTTTTCTATTCACTGTGATATTTCAAAGGCCAAGAAGCCTAACTTGCAGGCTGGCTCTTGAAACTACTTTTTAATTATTGTTATTTTTAAAATTTGAGTTGTATGCTATGTAGACTACAAGCAAAACAGTCTTTTTTGGATAGGCAATGAAATTTCAGAAAGGGAACTAGAAATTAATTCTTTTTTAAGAATCAAATGGGGGGCAGCTAGGTGGCGCAGTGCATAGAGCACTGGCCCTGGAGTCAGGAGTACCTGAGTTCAAACCCGGCCTCAGACACTTAACACTTACTAGCTGTGTGACCCTGGGCAAGTCACTTAACCCCAATTGCCTCACTTAAAAAAAAAAAAAGAATCAAATGGAAGCTCAGTCTTTATTAAATAAAAACAAAGCATTTTTTCCCTTCTCTTTAGTGAGAATAGTCCACTGAATATACCTAGGAAGTATTATACATTGGGCACCGATTTTTGTAATAAAAGAAAATGAAAATTAAATTAATGGAAGGCTACACTGTGCCAATGCAAGTCATTATACATTATAGAGATATTAGCAATTGCACTGCCTCTGACTTATACAATTTGAGTTGTCTGTTAGAGTTATACGACTCAGCCAGAGTAAGTAGCAATTTGTACAGTTGATCTCATGGACTTCTCATCTTCTTCACACTGGCATTCTTTCTCTTCATTTCGCTTAGTTTAGTGAAATCTCAACTAATGTTCCATTACAATGCCTTATCGTTATATGTAGGCAGTTCACTTTAGGGATAGATAAGCCACTAGAACACAGATCTGTCAGCTTCTACCAAGGTGAAAAGGCTTCAGTTATAGGCCAAGTAGCTAATCTGTGTGTCTATTGTCCAACAACCAGTCTTAGTATAGAAAGGCTTATCCTCAGAAGGATAAAGTGAAAAGTTTTTAGGCCACAGCAAATCATTGAACCATTGATATCTATCAAGATACTGAAGCCATTGCAGCAAAATAATAAATCTTTCAAGTATTATTTATACATGGTGAGGGTACAGTACTTTGTATTAGGCTCCTTTGCAGATATACATACAACAGTGTGTTTTGACCTTTGACCTGTCTTGTTAGTAATGTTAATGTTGATCCTTCCATAATCATCTAAGAATTTACTCTGCCAAAAAGTTCAGCAATACCCATTGATAGGGTCCTATAGCTGTTTTTTATTTGTTTCATCCTCAGGGCAACCCGCTCTCTGGAGTCTTCAAATTCCATGTTGTTATCACAACATTTGAGATGATTTTGGCTGACTGCCCAGAGCTGAAGAAGATCCATTGGAGTTGTGTGATCATTGATGAAGCACACAGACTGAAGAACAGGAACTGCAAGCTTCTGGAGGGACTGAAGCTCATGGCTTTGGTGAGAGTTTGCAAGCTTATAAACCTGAGGACATTCAATGATTACTCAAGGTCTCCAGTCCAAGGAGCCTGCAAGCAATAGAGAAACTGTGACAAGGGATTTCTTAGCATTTGTTATGGGAACCAAGCCAGGAATACTAACTCCAGTTTGATTTTATGCTTTTTACACTCAGAAAATTGCCCTTTGTATAGAGGCACTATCATATGTAGTAGAAATATAACTGAACTTGGTATCAGAAGACCTGAGTTTGAGTCACGACTCTACCACCCAATTTCTATACCTTGGCCAAGTCAGTTTAGCCCTTGATTCCTCTTCCAAGAATTGAAGATTACAGAACTCGATCTCCTATTTCACTGGGTATTTGTTTGGAAAGCACTTTGGATATTTTAAAATAGCCCAGATAAACGTCAGTTACTATATTTTTTTATCACCATTATTGTTAGTCACACCCTCTTTTTTTTAGAGAAGTGTAACAGCAGGGCTTGTAAAGAACGTTATCAGCCCCGGCATTACATTGTCCCCATGAATCAGGGCTTAGATGCTCAACTGTTCTCATTGTGTGTTTTAATTTGTATAGGAACACAAAGTGCTGCTGACTGGGACTCCCTTACAGAATTCTGTAGAAGAACTCTTTAGCCTACTAAATTTCCTGGAGCCATCCCAGTTTCCTTCAGAGACTGCTTTCCTGGAGGAGTTTGGCGATCTGAAGACAGAGGAACAGGTCAGTGGGAGCCTGAAGAAAATGAGAAGACATAGCATCAGCCCTTGCAGTGTGCTTTTCATTCAAGGAGTCAGCAGAACTCTTTGGAAAGAATGATAAACAAATTTTTACTCAGCCTTACTGTGAAATTATCGTTTTTACCTTTTCTAAGTGAGGAAACAAATTAACAGTAACTAAAATGTCCCAGAAAGTTTATAAATCAAGTTATAAACAAGAGCCATTGACAGCATGGCAGTTTCTTGGTCTTCATCTCTACCACCTGAGGGCTTCAAGATCTTGCTTATGGCTGCTTTAATGGGAACAGAACGCTCCCTTAATTCCTGTGTCTGTCCTTATGATAACAAGTACGAAACATACTTAGGCCAGTATTCTTGAATGCAACCAAGAAGTATTGCAGAGGGTGAGGAACTCTGAAAGTACAAATGATTGTGCTGGTAGGCAGTTATAGGTACAGAGAGTAATTGGGCTACTTTAGTTCTAAGTTCCTTAGCACAATTGTTGCTTGGGTTGGGTTTTTTAATTGCAATGTCCTTGTATTCCCGGATAATATGACCAAGTTACCTAATTCTAGTTAAGTTACTCTACCTCAGCAGCAGGTCTTCTCTAGTCCCTACCTTTTGCTGTATTCACTCCTGGGGTAAGGAACTGTGAATATGGACTTTTTCCTGCCTCCCTCCTGGACCTTTTGACCTGTTGCTCGCTAAACCCAGAGCCATCTAGTGTTTCCTAAATGAACAAAGAGGAGGACTTTTCTTATGCATTACAATTATTCTTTTGACAATTGACTATCTTATTTTAATATTTAAAAAACCTAAAATAACATGGGTCATACCACAGAAATCATATACCTAGGCACATGTAGTAAGCTCTCACTTTCTGTTTGCTTTGTATAAATGTTCTAACCTTGTTTTCTCTCTTTCTTCATATTGGGCTCTATAAATCTTCTCTACTTAAGATAGATAATCTCTGGTTCTGTGCTAGGTCATAGGGCAGGTAGAGAGTTATAAAAGTCTTCTTTCTACCTCCTTTCATTTTTCCTCATTCTCCCACTTTTTGCTTTTAATTGCTCCCACACTCAGAATGATGTCATGGTCTAACTCTGGGCCTTAAAATTGACCCCTGGCTCTAATACCCTCTCAGGGTCTGAGTCCCTGAAAACTTTCAATGACCAAGACTCTACAAGTACCCATTATGCCATCAAATAGTTCAGTTACTTCATGGCATTAGGAATCACACTTGAGAAGCATGAAATAAAACCTCTTGCTTGAATCTCCTTGAAAGCATGGACTCTCCTGACTTCATCTTTTTATCCCCTAGTGCCTAACACTATGCTTTATACCTCATAGGCACTTAGTTAATGTTTGTTGACTTGACTGTAAGCTAGTTCATGTCTTTCTTTCACAACAAACACAATGATGAAAGTTGTTTTTGTACTTTTTCTTCTCAGTGGGCAGAGACTGTGGAGTTCTAACTTGATTTTAGTTTGTTCAGATGTTTAGAATACATACACCTAATGCCGAGGTCACAAGCTTAGGTAACCAGTTTACCTTTAGTCTTCTTATGACCGCACTTTATTCTTGACCCACCCCATTCTGCCACCTCATGCTGTATCACAATGGGATTGGTTGAGAGGATATAGATAGCTCAGTGTATATTTACAACTATACTGGAAAAAGAACTCAAATTCATCTTCTAAGAAACCATCTTTTTTATATGGAAAAGTTAGCCATTTTTGCTTGTCATCTTTTAGCAGACATAATCTTTTGATTGTTTTTTGGTGGTAGGTGGCACTTTTAGAGCAGCATTATTTGTTGAATTGCTGTAAGCCACCCACTTTGACCAGAAATGAGAGAAGTGCCTCAGGATAAAGGCACTGTTTTGTATCTGGGGGCTCAGTGAATGACCTTCACTAGCTTTTTCCCATCAGTGTCTCTCTTTTCAGCATTCTGTGTCTTGACTCCCTTTGCAGGTTGTAAATTCTCTAAATGCAAGGGGCCCATCCGCTCTGTTAGTTCCTTCCATAGCTGGTATTCAATATATATTTGTTCATTATACCAATTCGGTTCGGCAAACGTGTATTAGTGCTAGAAAAATCTTGATGCTCACTTCATCCTGGTTCAAAGAGGTAAACAAGTCTCATTTTCCTGGGCAGGTGAAGAAGTTGCAGTCCATTTTGAAGCCCATGATGTTGCGGCGGCTGAAAGATGATGTGGAAAAGAACCTAGCTCCCAAACAAGAGACAATCATTGAAGTAGAGTTGACCAATATCCAGAAAAAGTATTATCGAGCCATTTTAGAGAAGAATTTTTCCTTCCTGGCCAAGGGGGCAAATCAGCATAACATGCCCAATCTCATCAACACCATGATGGAGCTGAGAAAGTGCTGCAATCACCCCTATTTGATCAATGGTGAGCCAGGGGGGAGCAAGGTAGGGTTAAGTCTTGTCACAAACCCCTGAGAGCAACAAGTTTGAATTAAGTAAATCATTCAAGGCCAGATGAACGCATTGTTTGTATGCCCTCTTAGGCCCTTTGACTGAGCATATGTGCATGTGGAGACAATTACTTGGCATTTTGGCTCTCTTAATATTGGGGGTATTTCTGACTTGTTCCCTTGGAATAAATGGTTTCTGTCCCTACTTGATAGACCCCATTTTCCTTTTACTTAACTAGACCTGAATGGATTATCAGCACCGACCTCCAAGAATCAATAACTGGTAGAGAATAAAATAGAAGAGGGTAGCTTCTTTGCAGAGAGGAAATATAATGAAGCTAGGAGAGTTTGGGGTCAGAAACAACCCAGAAAGTGAATGGCGATTTTGAAGCAGACTGGAAATGGGGAAAAGCAGCAGTGGTACATCTAGGTCTGGGGACAGAGTGGTGGTATGTGTAAGTTGTTTCTCTCCAGCATCGTTCTGCCATGGCTGGCTTTGGTTAGAACGTTGTGCCTTTGCTTTCAAGTATGCAAGATCAATGCATGATTTTACATTTCCTAAAAACCACAGAATATGGGACTGGAGTAGCTGAAAGAGGGAGAATTAACTTCATTGGAGATGGTGCTTCAGAGATCCAGTATGGTATACAGTGTGTTCACAGGTGGGTGTGTGTACATGTACACAAGTCAGTTTTTAGTTACAGATGCGGGAAGCTGAACTGGGACATAGTGAACTCTGGCAATAATGGGCAAATTTTTGCTAGATAGTGAGGAAAATATGAGGAAGTTCTAGGAAAGGTGGCATTATAGTAAAAGGGTGTTTGGTTGGATCGGTGGCATATTTTGTCAAGACGTATGGGCATATTAATGGATTACATAATATGCAGTGAGTGACAGTTTGAATAAGAAAGCTGCAAAAGTTGACTCTTAATCATCTATGTTAAGGGGGGGTGAGGGGAATAGAGGTACGTCATTTTTTATTTGGTTTTGGAATGTATCCTCATACTTTGAATATGGTTGTGTCTGTTCTTGGAATTCATGACACTTCAAACTAAAGAATGGAGCTATGCTGTGAAAACCAAACTCAGGAGCTGGAAAAATCTCTGGCTTTGTTTCCTCTTCTCCAACTAAAACCTGTTGTTATGATTATTGTCGTTATTACTGCAGTGAAACTAAGTTGCATTGTGTCTTACAGTTTACACAGTTCTTTATATCCATTATCTCCTTGATCTTCTTACCTCTATGAAGTTTGTAGTACCAATGTTATTATCTTCATTTTACAAATAAGGAAAACTGAGGTTCCAAGTAGTTGTGACTGGCCATGTGACCTTGGACTAGGTGGCAAAGCCCTGATTTGAACCTAGGTCTTCAGACTCCAGGTCCCAGTGCTTTTTTTTCCCCCAAGCTGCCTGCCCTTATACCAAAGAAGTGTCCTATTGCAAAGGTTATTGAAAAAAATGAAACGAGATGATAATGCCTGTACAGATATATTAACTGTTGGTGAAGATTTACCCATTGAGAATTTTCATAAAGAAAAGTCCTGAGAACTTGGTAAAACAATATTTGGTTTGAGCTCTAATTGGTTTAGACTTTCTGAGATCAAAAAAGGTTATAATAGAATTTCTTGTTATCTTTCTGTGAAGCATTTTTCATTCTCACAGGAAAGCTTAGGATGTGGCATCCAGAAAACTCTTACTAACTAATAAAGAGTCCTCGTGTAGGGAAAGGTGCTAGCCTGCAAGGTTGACCCTGCTGCTGCCCAGGTTGAATCTGTTCATTTTACTTGGATGCACAGCTCTAGAGGATTTGGGACTTGATACCTAGAAGTCATCTTTTCAGATATTGCTTTATTTTTCCCCTTTGGCTTTTGAACTGTTCTTTTCCAAGAAACAGACAATCTCTTTCATCCTGGTAATTTGTGCAAAGAATGGTTTTGTTCTTTTCCTTTTTAGGGGCAGAAGAGAAAATTCTGGAAGACTTCCGTAAAACACATAGTCCTGATTCTTTGGACTTTCAGCTGCAGGCCATGATTCAGGCAGCAGGCAAACTGGTGCTAATTGATAAACTGCTCCCCAAGCTCATTGCTGGTGGACATAAAGTGCTCATCTTCTCCCAGATGGTGCGTTGCCTTGACATACTAGAAGATTATCTCATCCAAAGACGGTGAGTAGTATCCTGAAAGAGCTGCGGGACAGGTACCGTTCACTCCCTTTCTTTTGTTCATTTGATCACAGAACGTACAAAATAGGATATGGAGTGAAATTAAGAGGATTTAAAGCTATTGAATAAATGAATAGAAGAAGGAATGAGAAAGCATCTGTTAAATACTCACTATGTGCCGAGCATTGTACTAGGCACAGGGGTACACGCAGAATTGTTCTCAGTGAGCTCATATCCTGACAGGGGAAAGCATATATGGGAGAATTGGGATGTAAGACATTTGGGAAGTCCCAGTGGTCCTAAGGCTACAAGGGTAGAATTAGGTGGTATTACATCTTCTTTTGTATCATGTTCATTGGTTAAAAAAAAAGTATACATTTCTGATGTTGAACCATTTGATAGTCAAGGACTTGAATGTTGAAGACTTTCTTTCCCCAGTCTTCAGTATTTGGAGCTACTGAGTACACAGCTTTTACAGAGGCATTTGTGAGGTTAAGTCTCTACCAGAGTTGCTCTTCTGACCAAACTGCAAACAGAGATCTAAGCAACAGTGCTATTTCTGGGGCTTTGGGGTTCAGGGTCCTGTGCTATCTCCACAGGGGTTCAAAGGGAATTGGTGGTCAAGGCAGTGGCAGTGGTTTGACCTACCTCAAACATCCGCACTCCTGTCTCTTCCTCAGGATACTTTGATGCTTGAGCTAGACTAGCTTCCCAGGTCCCTGTGTAATAGTTCATCAGCCACTGGTATTGCCTTGATGGCATGCCCTTCTCCATAAAGGTTGTTTCTTTGGGCAATGAAAAGGGATGATGAATTCAGAGAAACCTGGGAAGACCTGTATAAACTGATCTGGATGTAAAACAATTATAGATTAATTCACAGAACTATTATCAGCTATACATATGTTTGTGTGTATGTGTGTTTATTAACAGAGTAAAAGTTTCTTGAGTACATTTACCACATCTTATGTATCTTTGTGTTTAAAGGCAAACAAAAAGCTTTCTTTCTCATGTTATTATCCTTTGTGGCTTTCTGACTTGAGTATTTCCTATCATTAATACTACATGAGTTTGCTAAAACAACAAAACAAAGCAAAACACTAATTAGAATTCCCATTTAAACAAGGCCCTTTTATGTATATGACCTGAACTGATCTTCTTAGTTAACCCTGTGTTACAAACAGGGAAGAGATTTTATCCCCTTTTTACGGATAGAGAAACTAAGACTGAGAGAATCTGCCCATTTTTCACAAGGTGGTGGCACTGGTAATTGAATATTGGTCTTCTGATTCCAAGTCCAATACACTTTCTGCTTCTCACATTATAAAAAAAATAAAAGTTCGTGCAGTGAATCAGTTGATCTTCCTTATTTAAAAATGATTAACCCTTGGGGGCAACTAGGTGACACTTACTAGCTGTGTGACCCTGGGCAAGTCACTTAACCCCCATTGCCCCGAAAAAAAAAAATTAAAACGATTAACCCTGAATTACCAAATTGATGGGCTATATTAGCTCTTAAAACAAACAAACAAAACTCTGCACAGTATTGATAAAGAAGTATTAATTGCAGTTTTTTTCATACTAAATTAGACCTCAAGGTTTTTTTTTCTTCCTGTTTTGAGTTGAGTTCCCTCCTGTTTAATGTTGTACCAGACTTTGAGGCAAGTTTTAAGGAATACCAGAGGATCTGCCAATCACACAAGTAGTTTATTAAGCTTCTCCTCTGGGCCAGGTGCTGACCTACGTGCTAAGGATTCAAATACAAAAGTAAACAGTTGGGAGCAGCTAGGTGGTGCAGTGGATAGAGCACTGGCACTGGATTTAGGAGGACCTGAGTTCAGATTCAGCCTCAGAAACTTAACACTTACTAGCTTTGTGACCCTGGGCAAGTCACTTAACTCCAATTGCCTCACCAAAAAACAAAAAGTAAACAGTTGCTGCCTTCAGGAAACTTCCAGTATATAAGGGACTTACTTTAGCCATGTTTTTGAAATTTTTTAATTATGTGAGATTAGCAAGTTAGTAATTTTGACTTTTTTAGCATTAGAGAGGTTTTCTTTCCTAGTTTAGTGATCATGTCATGCTCATTGATGATTTCTTATCATCCTCAAAGGCTGTAAAAGTTAGCATCATATCCATGTTAATATCCATCTCAGGAATCTCTCTTAAGAATGCACCAAGGGTCCATTTAAAGTAACAGTAGATAATATAAAATACTTGGGAGTCTACTTGCCAAGACAAACCCAGGAACTCTATGAACACAACTACCAAACACTCTTCACACAAATCAAATCAGATCTAAATAATTGGAAAGATATCAATTGCTCATGGATAGGCAGAGCTAATATAGTAAAAATGACAATACTGCCTAAATTAATTTACTTATTCAGTGCCATACCAGTCAGACTACCTAAAAATTATTTTATGCAGCTAGAAAAAATAATAACAAAGTTCATCTGGAAAAACAAAAAATCAAGAATATCCAGGGAAATAATGAAAAAAAATTCACAGGAAGGTGGGTTAGCGGTACCAAACCTGGAGCTTTACTATAAAGCGGCAGTCATCAAAACTATCTGGTACTGGCTAAAAAATAGAGTGGTAGATCAGTGGAATAGGCTAGGCTCAGGAAATGCAGTAGTAAATGACACTAGTAATGTAGTGTTTGATAAACCCAAAGACTCCAGCTTCTGGGATAGGAACTCAGTATTTGACAAAAACTGCTGGGAAAACTGGAAGATAGTATGGCAGAAATTAGGCATAGACCAACATCTTACACCTTATACTAAAATAAGGTCAAAATGGATACACGATTTAGACGTAAGAGGTGATACCATAGGTAAATTAGGAGAGAAAGGAATAGTGTACCTATCAGATCTTTGGAAAGGAAAACAGTTTTTGACCAAACAAGAGATAGAGTATATTATAAAATGCAAAATGGATGATTTTGATTATATTAAATTAAAAAATTTCTGTACAAACAGAAGCAATGCATCCAAAATTAGAAGGGAGGCAGAAAGCTGGGAAACAATTTTTGAGGCCAGTACTTCTGATAAAGGCCTCATCTCTAAAATATATAGGGAACTAAATCAAATTTATAAGAATCCAAGTCATTCCCCAATTGAGAAATGGTCAAAGGATATGAACAGGCAGTTTTCTGATGAAGAATCCAAAGCTATCTATTCCCATATGAAAAAATGCTCTAAATCTCTAATGATTAGAGAGATGCAAATTAAAACAACTCTGAGGTACCACCTGACACCTATCAGATTGGCTAAAATGACAAAAAAAGAAGATAATAAATGTTGGAGAAGCTGTGGGAAAATTGGAATACTAATTCATTGTTGGTAGAGCTGTGAACTGATCCAACCATTCTGGAGAGCAATTTGGAATTATGCCCAAAGGGCGATAAAGCTGTGCATACCCTTTGACCCACTTTTTGATACCACTTTTGGGTCTTTTTCCCAAAGAGATCATGGAAGGGGGAAAGGGACCCACATGTACAAAAATATTTATAGCTGCTCTTAAGTGGTAGCAAGGAATTGGAAGTTGAGGGGGTGCCCATCAATTGGGGAATGGCTGGACAAGTTGTGGTATATGAATACAATGGAATACTATTGTGCTGTAAGAAATGATGAGCAGGAGGAGTTCAGAGAAACCTGGAGGGTCTTGAGTGAGCTGATGATGAGTGAGATGAGCAGAACCAGAAGAACATTGTACACAGTATCATCAACATTGAGTGTTGACCTACTGTGATGGACTATATTCTTGTCACCAATGCAATGGTACAGAAGAGTTCCAGGGAACTCATGATAGAAGAGGATCTCCAAATCCAGGGGAAAAAAAAAAAGAACTGTGGAGTATAGATACTGATTGAACCATACTATTTCTTTTGTTTTGGGTGCTGTTGTTTTTTTTCTATTTTGAGGTTTTGCATTACTGCTCTGATTTTTTCTCTTATAACAGAATTAATGCAGAATAGGATTAATGTTATTATGTGTATATGTGTGTGTGTGTGTGTGTGTGTGTGTGTGTGTGTGTGTGTGTGTGTGTGTATATATATATATATGTATATAGATATATAGATATAACCTATATCAGATTACCTGCTATCTAGGGGAGGGGGGGAGGGAGGGGAGGGAGAAAAATCTGAAATTGTAAAGCTTGTATAAACAAAAGTTGAGAACTATCTTTACATGTAATGGAAAAAATAAAATACCTTATATGTTAAAAAAAAAAAGAATGCACCAAGGGACTTAAGATTAATAAGCTATCCTTCATTTAAATATATTGTTCCAGGGGCAGCTAGGTGGTGCAGTGGATAAAGCACTGGCCCTGGATTCAGGAGGACCTGAGTTCAAATTAGGCCTCAGACAGTTGACACGTACTAGTTGTATGACCCTGGGCAAGTCACTTAACCCTCATTGCCCCATTTAAAAAAAAATTGTTCCCTAATATCTCTAAACCTTTTTTTAAGGTAATGTTTTCTGCTTTGACTGTCTCTTAGCATAATGGTTTTTAATAAGTTTAGTATCTATTTTGTGACATATTTGCTCTACATATTGTATTTTTTATTTTAGTGGATATCATTTAGTTTTTAATATACTGGGATTTGGTGACATTCTTGCTTATCCTGGCCCATACCATTTTGTAAGTTTTTAGTCAGTTCTCAGTTATATCCCCTTTCCACTTTTGTCTTTCCAGTCTGAAGAGTTTTAATCTTTTTATTCTGACCTCACATGAAGTTGTGCTACCCCATTAGTCATGTGATAATTTTAGCCACCATTCCCTGTGCCTTTTCCAATTCTTCTTTAAATTTCTTAAGATGCAGCTTCCAGAACTACACACAGAATTCTGGTTTAGATGCATCTTGACTTTGTACCAGAAGTAGAAGAAGGGAATAATGACTTCTGTTTTGATGCTGATTTCTTTCCTAAGGATGTCCAATATTGTGTTGGTCTTTTGGGCCAGAGAGATAAGTTAGACATGTATCTTAGGAGAATGTAGAATTATAAAGTCACAAAACATAATAAGTGGAATGGCCTTGAAAGGTCATTTATTCTAATTGCTCATTTAGTGTAAAAATCCTTTATAAAATCCTTGATCACATAGTGCCTGGGTTTGAATATTTCTTTGATAGAGTGTAAAGCCAGAACTAGCATAGGGCAAATGAGGCCTTGCCTCAAGGCCCCAACATGGGAGTGGGGGCACAGTCAGAGTTGTGACTACATTTAAAATATGTTCCTTTAGTAATAATATTTGTGTCTCTTACCATTTTCCTCAGCCAATTGCTCTTCATTGTGCTTTTGCCCTCTGGTTCATAGATTTTCATAGAGACATGATTTATTGACATGTAGTGCTATTTTTGCACATGTTCTGTTATATGTATTTATTTAGAACAAGGTATAGGAGCCCTTCCATTATGATTTCCATTCATGAACTCCTTTCTCATTCATCATTTTTTGTTAAAATTATACATTTACTTTGTTTCTGCTATCCATATTCTGGGCATTGCTTAACATCTTGAAGGCCATTTGTGTTCATCCTGTCTTCATTGGTATTTTTTCCAAAGAATTATTGAGAATTACCTTCACTGTTGATCTTCCCATTTTATATACCTGATGTCTTCCTGGAACCTGCTTTTAGAGTTTAATCTGATAAGTTTACAGTGATTCTTTTGCTGTTTGATAAGTAAGCTCATTAATCTTCAAAATTTGATTTGGATTATTTTTTATTAAATGCAGTGTCTCAGCCCAGCCCACCCCCTTTATCACATTGGTATTCATCTGTCGTTTTTCTACCCACCCACACAGCCTTAGAAAATCATCTACTCATATATCTTTGAAAAAATTTATCATCATTTGAAGACTTAGGGCATTTAGTATATACTTTCTTCTTAAATTATAAAGTGTATTAGGGTAACCAGGGACAACCTGATAATGACCAGCTCAATCTAAGTCACACAGTGAGGCATCTGAGTAGATCTTGAGTAAGGTCTTGGTAGGAAGTGATTATCATTTTCAAGCAACCATAAAAGGTGGTAGGGTTTTGTTTAATTATTTAAGTTTCATTGACCATGAATTTTTTTGCTTAATATTAAAAGTAGTTTCCTGAGATTGTGGTTGTTGCCTGACTCTTATGATCAGGTTTAAGTCACATCTTACTTTCCCTTAAAAGAAAAATTAAACTGAGACTTACATAAAATCAAGCCACTGAATATACTTGGGATTGACGTTGTTGTACAGCCTTTCTAAAGTAGATAAATATTACTTCAGTTCTTTTTACCTGCCCTCTTTCTAGTTTTGATACTAGTATTAGTTAATAACTGATGTTTCAGAGGAAGATATTGTTACCTAGTGTGATACTGGGTAATAACTGTTATATTTTACCAAAAAAAAAAAGATTTCTTTTTGGCTGTTGTGCTATTTGTGTACATATAGAAATATAAACTTTAAAGTCTTAACACAATAAATTTCCTTTGTTTTTAGCTTATTCTCCCTTTAAAATGTGCTTATTTTCTTAAATGCTTAAATTCTTAAATTCTTACTCTCTTTGGGTACCTCCAGGTACACATATGAACGGATCGACGGCCGAGTACGAGGAAACCTGCGCCAAGCTGCTATCGATCGTTTCTGTAAACCAGATTCAGATCGTTTTGTCTTTCTCCTGTGCACCCGAGCAGGAGGCCTTGGTATCAATCTCACTGCTGCTGACACTTGCATCATTTTTGATTCAGATTGGAACCCACAAAATGACCTGCAGGTAACTATACTGTAGATAAATATTCCCCATGGTTACCCCTAAAAATTCTATAAAATTAAGGTATTAGGCCCAAATTCTTGCTATAAAAAGGGTATTGCAGCGTAGTGTTTTAGTGAGCAGTAGCTATCTAGGTCAGTAGTTTCTGTCAGATAGGAAAATTTACAATGGAAACATTAACCTTTCCAACTAAATAAGATTTATTGCTTTCTTCTTTGAATTGCAGCATTAGTTCAAGTTGACTAATTTTTTTTTTAATCCATGATTTCATTGATGTGGTTACTCTTTCATCAACACAAATTCCAACACTTCCATAGATGATGCAGGGTGGCTGCAGTTGGAGTCAGGATCATTTGAGTTCAAACACTGCTTCAGACACTTACTAGTGGTATGGCTCTATCTAGACAAACCATATAACTTCTGTCTGCCTCAGTTTCCTTATCTATAAAAATGGAAGTGATAATAGCATTACCTTATAGTTTCTGTAAAGGTCAAACAAGTTGACATAAAGTGCTTTTTTCAAGTTCAAGTGCTATAGAAATGTGAGAAAGTAGTGGTTGTCATCATTTTCTGAGTCATCATAGATGACTATTTCATAAATGTGATCAAAAAAATTCATCACCTTCTGGCCAGTTTTCTGATAATGAAACTTGCAAAGCTTAACTAGAATCCTTAGACAGGAATTAGTTTTTTGTCAAGGCACATATTCAAAACCACTTCCATCTGGAAAGGACCTGTTAGAGCTCCTCTGGGAGAGCTTTCCTAAGAGCCCATAGTTACCTCCATGTTACAAGGAAGCATTGGAGTAGAACTTTGGGACAAGTTCATTAAAGCTTCCTCGAAAAAAATCTTTTGAAAATCAGTTGATGTTTACGTCAAAGTTGAGTTTTTCTTGTAAGCTGTCAGGGTTTTGAATTTGGTATCCAGATCCTTTCTGTTCTCCCAATTCTTACAACACCCAAATGGGGCAGCTTGGTGACTCAGTGAATAGAGCACTGGCCCTGAAGTTGGGAGGATCTGAGTTCAAATCTCACCTCAGCCGCTGGGCTGTGTGGCCCTGGGCAAGTCACTTAACCCCAATCGCCTTAAAGCATCCAGTACCACCTCCAGTCATCCTGATATATATATATATATATATATATATATATATATATATATATATATATATTTTGCCACTGGACCCAGAGGTTGGTGACCTTGCATAGCCCTCCTTCACTTAAATCCAGTTCACTGCAAGTCATGACATCACCTCCTGATGTCATGGTCCTCTTTGAGAATGAAGGACAAACAACAACAGCACCCAAATAAATTAGTGAAACCAATCACTGTTGCCTTCTGGGTCCTGATTTTTAAATATATTTTATTAATTCCTTTTGTTTTTATGTCACAGTCATGTCCAGATAAACAAACCCACCTTAATTACTGCATGAGTCCTCTCTTGTAACAGGCAATAACAGTTTTGCAAAACCAACAAATTGACTGCTTCAACAATATACATACATAGTGTTCCCTACCTATAGTTCCCTATCTCCTGGGACTTCCTCTTCTTTTCTCCAGAGCCAAAGTGGGTCATTACAAGCACTCAACAGTCAGCTTCATTTCATTGGTTTTTTTGTTTTGTTTGTTTATGTTATTATGATCATTGGTTTTTTTCTTTACTCTAAATAAACAATATTGCCAAGTGGATAAAGAGTTTGCCTTAGAGTTTAGAAATCCTACCCTTGACACATACTACTGTGTGACTTTGAACAACTCCTTTAATCATTCAATGATAATTCTTCTAATTTTTAACTGTTTATCCATTGGGGAATGGTCCTTAATAGTGCTGACTTCACACTGGGGCCTGCTCTCTCCTGACTGGTGACTCTCCTCCCTATTCTCCAATATTTGCCCACCTCCTTGCTTTCCAGCTCCATTTTATGTTTTGTCTTCCTCTGTTAGATAGAACATAAACTTTTTTTTTTTGGTGGAGCAATGAGGGTTAAGTGACTTGCCCAGGGTCACACAGCTAGTAAGTGTCAAGTGTCTGAGGCCAAATCTGAACTCAGGTCCTCCTGAATCCAGGGCTGGTGCTCTATCCACTGAGCCACCTAGCTGCCTCTGAATGTAAACTCTTGAGAAGAGAGACCATCTTTGCTTATATTATATTCCCAGAACTTAGTATAGTGCCTAGCTTATATGATATAGTAAGTTTTTGATAAATTATTTATCTGTCACAGCCCACTGTTAATATGCCTGCTAAGAAATGACAGTATAGAAGACTTTTGAGCTAGAGAGTAACATGATCAGAATAGTATTTTAGGAAGATTATTTTAACATTAGTAAAGATTAGAGAAGGGGGGAAACTGAAGGAATGGAGCAGTCCAGTTAGGTGATCAGGTTGTATCATGAAGGAAGAAATAGAAAGGAAAAAGATGAACCACCTGATAGAGGGTATAAACATCAGTGGAACTTGGTACAGGTTAAAATATAATGGGGAAGCTAGGTGGCTCAGTGGATAGAGCATCAGCCCTGCATTCAGGAGGACCTGAGTTCAAATTTGACCTCAGACACTTAACACTTACTAGCTGTGTGACCCTGGACAAGTCACTTAACCCCAATTGCCTCACCCCCCCCCAAAAAAAAATATATATATATATATATAAAACAATAAGATTTTAAGCCTAAGTAAATGAAAGAATGATAGTACCACTATAAGGAATAGGGTAATTGAAAAGGAAAATGGGACTGGGAAAGCACAGCAGAATAATTTTTATTTTAGACAGTTGAAGTTAGGGCAGGATTAGGAAAGTAGAAATATATAAAAAGAAGATGAAATTGTGGGAGTAGAGCTAGGGAGAAAGGTCAGGATTAGAAATTTAAGTTTTGGCAGTCTTCCCAATTACTGGACTCAAAAAAAAAGTTAAGATTGAATATAGGTAGGTATTAAGGCAGTTATTAGATGAAGTTCTAAGCCTTGGACATTGGTAAAATGTCAATATTTTAAGCAAAGAAGTTTGGAAAAATTATTATGCCTGGTGGTCAAGTACCATAGAATTTTAGAGTTGTTCAGCACCTTAGAAGTCACTTTTTAGTGGGTTTTTTTTTCGTCCTTGCTTAAAGACTACAAAAACATATCCACATACTGTGTCCTTGGGGTTTTAGCTACTTACTACCCCCTTTCAGTCATCTGTTATTCCCAAAGAGAAGTAATAATTTGCTATTTTGACATAAGTCGTTTGTTCTACTTCTAGAAATCATCTTAGTCATTTAACATAATCAAAAGATAGAATAATGAAGCTGTTGGATCATAGTGTTGTCTGTGACCCAGAGAAGAGTATACTGCATTAAATAAGGACTCCATGGCCATAGAAACAACTTTGTTTTGAAGACCCTAAGGGTTCAAGTTTAAAACAATCCAGAAGACTCAGGGGCTCTAATGACACCAAAGTAGTTTGTTTCTAAAGCTACTTCAATTAAGAGCAACCTTGGGAGATCTTAGAATTCTGTATACCAATTTGCAAAGCACTTTGTATACACATTAGCATATTCTGTCCTCTCAACAACTATGTAAGGTAAGTAAAGCAAGAACTTAAGGTACTAGGTGGCACAGTGGTTAGAGTGCCAGGCATGGAGTTAGGAAGACCTGAATTCAAATCTTACTAGCTGTGTGACCTTGGGCAAGTCACTTGACCCTGTTTGCCTCAGTTTCCTTATCTGTAAAATGAGCTAGAGAAGGAAATGTCAAACTATTCCAGTATCTCTGCCCAAAATGAAACAAACAAAAAAACCAAACCCAAATATTGGGACACAACTGAACAAAAACAAAAACGCAAGAACTATTTTTCTCATTCCACAGACAGAAGAAGCCTGAAGCTCAGAAGGGTTAAGTAATTTTTCCCAAATTGTGCAGCTTCTGAATGACAAAGCTAGGTCTTCACCAAATCAGATATTTTAGAATTAACAGGGACCTCTGCAGCAATCTAGTCCAACCTATACATGAAAAGAGTCCCCATATAGCATACCTGACTGGTTTGTTAGCATAGAATCTGTGCTTGGAGATATCCAGTGACAGGAAATATATTTATGTAGCTCTAATTGTTAGAAGGGTTTTCTGAACATTGAGCCTAAATTGCTGATTTCCACCTATTTGATCTCATTCTTTCCTCTGGTACCAAACAGAATAAATCTAATCCCAGTTCCCTGTGACAGCAATGTCAGAATAAGGCCAAGGAGGCTTTCTACTGATGTTGCTCCCGGGCCTTCAGATACTAAAAGGCAGCTAGCTCTCCATGGATTACCATTTCCAATATATCATCCTGCCTTTCTGTCCTAATCTCTGCTTACATGTGGTCTGTGTTTGTTCTCATGCCTGGTTCTGCCTGGTTAGGAGGTCCTGGAGAATCCCAGTGGGAGGGCCAGCCAGGGGTTCTTATTCACTCCAGAGCAGAACTTGAAGTGGCTCTGAGATGTCAAGGATTTGTTAGATCAACAGATGCATCTTGAAAAGATCTGATTTTCTAAGAGACATTATTCTTCCCGCATAGGTACCTTTCTATATATCCTCTTACCTCTCCCCCAGCTTTGCAGTTCCCTTTAACGTGTTGACTTCCCCCCCAGAGCATAAGCTTCTCAAGGGCAGAGGCTGTCTTCCTCTTTGCCTGGATTTGTACCTCCAGTGCTTAGCACAGTCCCTGCCATGTAGTAAGTGCTTAAGAAATGCTTCTTGCCCTGCCTCCGTCATTGGAGTGAGCCCAGAGATAAACCAACCGTGTATGTATGTATGTATGTATGTATGTATGTATGTATGTATATGCATGTGTATATATCATCCCCCCCCGCAAAAAAAAAATATATATATATAATATGTGTGGATGGATGGATGTATATGTATTATATATAATCCCCAAATATATATATGTATATCTTGTGTGTGTGTGTGTGTGCGTGTGTGTGTGCACGCGCTCATGTGCTTTACTGGAAAAATCAAATAAGGGTCATATCACAATCATAGCACTTTTACAATACTTTTCATAATTGATAGCAAATAGATGATTACTTGAGAATAGATTAAACTAGTACATTGTCTCTGATCCCATCTCACAAATTGAGTGCTACCTACGTCATAGTAACTGTGGTTAAGCAACAATAGATTTTGTTTAGTTCTTGCTTTAGTAGTTTGTCTCACACAGTGTATATACTCACATCGGAATTCATCTTGAGCTGTCATGCTGCAGTAGCTAACACTGGGAGTCAGAGGGGAAGTAGCTGTATAGGGCATTAAAGACATTAAAGGTATTAGAACCCAGTCTCAGGAACTGGCTAGCACCAAATATGTGGAAGATTACAGTTCGTGCTGAAGGGCCTAAGTAATATTATTGGATTTTCTGGATGATACAATGTAAAACTTTGCACATTACATCATTACCATATTGGTGAGCATATGTCTCCTTTTTTTATATCTGCCCTGATCCTGAACAATGTTAGCTCTGCTTGCATCTGTTATGGATTCCACATATACACAAGAGACACCTTGTTTGAAAAGAGCCTTTTAAAATGTATTTTATTCTACTAAATCATGGGTCAATGACTTTTTCAATTTTGGCAAGAATGGGGGGTGGGGACTGTAATCAATATACAATAAATTCTCTGACAGTTGTATAACTGAAGATGTTTTCTGCTGTAGAAAAGCATTTACAAACACTGTAGAGAATAATCCACCTTTCCCCTTTCCATATTCCCATCCCTCAGTGCAAGCATAGGCCATTCTTACAGAGATGAGAAAGTACATAGGGGTTGGTATTTACTGATGCTTTCTTGGTCTCCTTGTTTTACTAATAGTACTATGTGTTATCTGGGCCCAGAATAGAATTGGATGGAGGATGTAAGGCCAGATCTTACTTGGGAAATTTTGCAGCATTTGGAATGATCCCGTGTTGCTCCTTGCCATAAAAGTCTACCTTTGCAACAGCAGTATCCTCTCAGTGATGCTGCTTAGCAAAAAGAATCAAATACCATGAGTTCAGAAGAACTACAATTGCAAACAGTCCAAAAGCAATGGAAAGACACGTAGTTGGATATAAACATCTTGCAGGGTGTTGCCAATTATTATTTGTGAATATGAAGTAATATGACAACATCATGAAGGTTAAATATAACCAGAAAAAAACTAGACTTTCATATGGGGGGAAATAGATGAATGGAGTATTTCACTGATATTCCCAAGATATTTTAAAAATCAGGTAAAATCCTATAGCTTCTTAGGTGGATCCTTTGTAGAGGACTTATGGAAAGGTAGATAGGAATCACAGCATAAGGGGATGTGGAAGTGGTATGACCTACACAGAAAGAAGGACAGATCCAAGATACTGATGAAATCTAGAAACAGATCTTAATGCTGAGATGAAATTATGTAAAGCCTGCAGAGTGTGTGTGTGTGTGTGTGTGTGTGTGTGTAAGTGTAAGTGTAAAAGAATTTAAATTTTAGTTTCTTGCCTCAAAGGAGGAATTAGCTGATTCAGCTAGCAGTATCCTCTTACTCAACTTCATAGTCATAATCCCTTCTGAGAAGTGGCAAGCTCTTGACCTTCATTGTTGTGCAGTTTTGTAAAAGGGAGAAGCTTCTTTTTAGTTGGTATCCTGCCCTCCTCTTCTTTTGTGACCTATCTTTTCCTTCCTCAGATGTCTATTTCCCTTTGGCTTCCCCTTTACTTCTCAGAAATCCTTACTCGAGCCTGATATGAACTTGTGGGTCTGCCTTCTTCTATCAAAATCTGTGTTCCCAGTTATCTGTCATCTTGGTCTGATAAACAAATGCATCTTTGGATGTTGGGTTAATTGCATTTTAATATTAACTTTAAAGGGCAAGTCATTGACCAAAATAATGATTTTTAAAAATAAAATTTCAGGCACCGGGGTAGCTTAGAAGGAAAGATAAATTTGGAGAAATTCCCTCAAATCATGTCACATAAGCAGTTACCACCTCCACTGTGGCATAATCAAAGATTGGAAGAAGCAGTAGAAATTCTGACCTAAGTCACTGATTTTTCTCTGTTTTGCTCACCAATACCTGTTTTGAATATCATTGCCTCTTTCCCTTAGTCTTCTTCAGTAAAGAATTGGTGAATGATTCTGTACTGTACAATGAAAGAAAAATTATGAGCCTATGAATGTGTACAGGCAAGATTATTAGACCCATACTGGCATCTTAAAACTGTTCCAAGACCCCTCCATACTGATTTAAGTATATTTCTATTCTGCTTTGGGGTTCATGCGCTGAATTTATGCCATATTTCATAGACTCTCAGAACTAAAATGGACACTGGAGGTTATCTAGTTCAGTTCTCTTGTTAATGAGGAAACTATGACCCAAGGAAATTATCCTAGGATTCATTTCTTTTGTTTTTTCCTATTTCATTGCCATATCTTCAGATTTAGAAAACAGGTTCTGTAGAAGTCTTCTATAACTTTAGAGATATTTATTTTTTGGGCTATTCCTGCAATAGCAAATATGTCAAAATTTAAACATTCAAATAAATATTGTCTTTCCCTTTATTCAACAGTTTTTATTCAGAATGTCTCAGGAGTGTGTATAGGGCCAATTTGTAGGAAGAAAAGAAAATCAGTCTCATTGCTTTGCAAACATATCTTAGTTTTGACCAAAAGATTGCTACCCAATTTGACCACTTACTTTTTTTTATACCAGATCTGTCTCTGACTTTTGACTATTTCCAAAAATCAAATTACATTCATTGTAGTTTCTTTTTTTCAGTCTTTTGACTTTGTTTTAATATTTCTCATTGTCTTTATTTTTATTATTTTTTATTTTTTGCGGGGCAATGAGGGTTAAGTGACTTGCTCAGGGTCAAGTGACTTGCCCAGGGTCACAAATTACTTTCAAATGATGAAGCTTTGCTACCACTTAGCAAATTCCAAAGAATGTGCCTCAGTCCCTGGAAGCATTGCCAACAGCGAAATTCCCCAAAATATTTTGAGCAATAGGAGTACTGTTAGAATAAGCATATGGCCTTCCAGAGTGATTGCTTTGAGGGTTCAGCTTTAATTTAGCTGCCTATGTTGAGTTTTTTTTTTTAATGAGGCATATTCTACATTAAATAACTCCTTGTAGTAGAAAATACTGCTTCTGCCTGTTAAGTCAATAAGCATTTATTAAGCACCTACTGTGTGCTAGGTTCTGGGGATTGAATGCTAAAAATGGAACCATCTCTGCCTTTAGGAAGCTTGTAATCTACCAAGGAAAGCCAAATCTATATATATGATAAATGCAAATTATATATAAAGTTAAATCCAAGGTAATATGGAGTCAGCTTAGGCACTGATAGCTAACAAAGATCAGGAAAAAGCCTCAGCTAAGCTGTGAAATAAACTAGGGATTCTGAGGCAGAGATGAGGAAGGATTGTATTCCAAGCATAGGAAACAGTCTGTTAAAACAAGACAGGAGATGGGGAACATAAACTGTAATGTTAATTAAGGAAGAGCAAGGCCCCATTTTGGCGGATCTTAGAATGCATGACTATAAGTAATGTATAATATTAATTTGGAAAGATAGGTTGACCCCAGGCCATAAAGTTTTAATTGTCAAAGAGGAGTTTGTATTTTGTCCTAGAGGAATGAGAGACCCACTGTTGGAGCTTCTTGGGCAGGTGATTGATACAAATCATGCCTGGGCTTTAGGAATAACATTGCCTGTGTCTGGAGGATGGATGGGGAAGGGGAGAGACAATGTAGAAAGACCAGTTAGGAGGCTATAATCTAGGTGAGATACGATGAGGGCCAGAACCAGGAAACATAGTCATGTGAGTAAAAAAAAAAAAATGGGCTATATACAGATGTTGTGGAGATAAGAGCTACAAGACTTGGCAGTTAATCAGATAAGGGAATTAATGTGTTCTTTGGCTTTCTTAATTCCACCAGGCTCAAGCTCGCTGTCACCGAATAGGTCAAAGCAAGGCTGTGAAGGTCTATCGTCTCATTACTCGAAATTCCTATGAACGAGAAATGTTTGACAAAGCCAGCCTGAAGCTGGGGCTGGACAAAGCTGTCCTGCAGGACATTAATCGAAAGGGAAGCACAAATGGGGTGAGTGTAACCACTTATGCTTTCTGAATATGCTATACAGCTACACTGAGTATTACAGAATAATATGGACTTTTCTTGGTTGTGATCAGGATCTCAGTAAGTCTGGCTCCTTGGTTCTAGGTAAGTATTCACCTGCATCATTTAAAGCATTAGTAGTTCTATGTAGTCAATCCCTGTATTTCTTAAGCTTCATTTAAATTAGGGGCTTTTAACCTTTTTTATGAGGTAGCTAGGTGGTATAGTGGATAAAGAGTTGGGCCCAGAGTCAGGAAGACCTGAATTCAAGTCCAGCCTTAGATAGACAAATCACTTCATCTGTTTACCTTAGTTTCCTAATCTGTAAAAGGAAGATAATAATAGCACATAACTTCCCAGAGTGGTTGTGAGGGTGAAATGAAATAATACTTAAGTGCGTAGTACAGTAATGCCTCAAAATATATTCTGCAGCCACAGAACCCACAAAAGGACAGAGTGAAATAATTTTCCAGCCCAAGACAACCTAAAAGGTTGGCAGGAAAAGTCTGTCACACTGGGGTGAGAGTAGAGCTCAGTTAAGCACAGGTTTTGCTAGCACAGACCAGGCCCCAGTAAACCAGCAGTGGGTCTTGGGACATAATGCCAGAGTGAGAAGAATGACTAACACACCAGAACTTGTGGCTGTAGAGGAGCAAGAACCCTGTTCAGAGTTCCAGAGTGGAAAGAATGCTGGTAGTTACTCACCCACCAGAACACATGCAAGGAGAGCAGTGACCACATCTCTCCTTAGATCATACTACCTTGGAAGAACTGAAAACTTAAAGATGACTCCCTGCTGAAGTAGCTCAGCAGCAGTGAGAAAGACCTCAAACTTAAGGCAGTGCCCCCTCCACTCCAGGAGCAGAGACTGACTTTAACATAGTGTTAAAAATCAGTAGGCTTGGGGGCAGCTAGGTGGTGCAGTGGATAAATCACTGGCCCTGGATTCAGGTGGACCTGAGTTCAAATCAGGTCTCAGACACTTGACACTAGCTGTGTGACCCTGGGCAAGTCACTTAACCCTCATTGCCCAGTCCAAAAAAAAAAGTCAATAGGCTGGGAAAACAAAGAAACAACAGAAGAAGACAACAACGACAAAGTTGCTACATCTAAAGTGTTGAAGAAAAATGTGAATTGGTCTCAGGCCCAACAGAAATTCCTGGAAGAGCTCAAAAAGGATTTGAAAAATTAACTCAAAGAGGTTGAGAGAAAATTGGGGGAAAAAATGAGAGTGATGCAAGAAGATCATGGGGGCGGGGAGTAGAAAGCTTGGCAAAGAAGGCACCAAAAAAAATACTGAAGAAAATAATATCTAAAAAAAACCGAATAGGCCAAATGGTAAAAGAGGTACAAAAATTCACTGAAGAAAAGAGCTCCTTTAAAATTAGAACTGGCCAAATGGAAAAGGAGATACAAAAACTCACTGAAGAAAATAATTCCTTAAAAATTAGGCTTGGGCAAGTGGAATCTAATGATTTTATTAGACATCAAGAAACAATAAAACAAAATCAAAATACTAAGAATAAGAATATAGTAGAAAATGTGAAATATCCCATTGGAAAAACAACTGACCTAGAAAATAGATCCAGGAGAGAGAATTTTAAAATTACTGGATTATCTGAAAGCCATGATCAAAAAACCCCAAAAAACTGGACATCATCTTTCAAGAAATTATCATGGAAAACTGCCCTGAATTCTAGAAACAGAGGGTAAAATAGAAATTGAAAGAATCCATCTGTATCACCTCCTGAAAGAGATCCCAAAATGAAAGTTCTCAAGAATATTATAGCCAAATCCCAGAGCTCCCAGGTCAAGGAGAAAATATTGCAAGCAGCCAGAAAGAAACAATTCAGATAACATGGAACCACAGTCAGGATAACATGAGATTTAGCAGCTTTTCTACATTAAAGGATCAGAGGGCTTAGAAGATAATATTCCACAGGGCAAGGAGCAAGAATTACAACCAAGAATCACCTACCCAGCAAAACTGACCATAATCCTTCAGGGGGAAAGATGGATATTTAATGAACTAGATAATTCCAAACATTCCTGATAAAAAGACCAGAGATGAATTTTTTTTAATGACTTTCAAATACACGGCTCAAAAGAAGCATAAAAAAGTAAACAGCAAAGAGAAATCATAATGCTTATAACTCCAAGAATTATCTGATTATTAGGACAGTTAGGAGTATACATAGATAGAGATCATTGATGTGAGTTGAATATGATGAGATGATATCTAAAAACATAATATTGGGGTAAGAAAGAGGAATGCAATAGGAGAAGAGGAAAGTGAGAAATAGAATGGAGTAAATCATCTCACATAAAAGAGGTGCAAAAGAGATTTTACAGTGTTACAATAGTGAGAATTAGTTAAGAAAGGAGACCCTGTCTAAAAAATTTAGTAAGTGATTTTTTTCCCCAATTACATGTAAAAACAATTTCTAACATCCATTTTTAAAACTTTGAGTTCCAGGGCAGTTAGGTGGTGTAGTGGGTAGAGCACTGGCTCTGGATTCAGGAGGACCTGAGTTTAAATCTGGCCTCAGACACTTTATACTTACTAGCTGTGTGACCCTAGGCAAGTCACTTAACCCCAATTGCCTCATCAAAAAAACAAACCAAAAAACCCCAAAACTTTGAGTTCCAAATTCTCTCCCTTCCTCCCCACCCCCTTTTGAGTAGGCAAGTAATGCAATGTAAGTTATACAAAACATTTCCATATTAGTCATGTTGGGGAAAAAACATAGGTTAAAAAAAACCTCAAGAAAAATAAAGTAAAAAAAAAAAAGTATACTTCAATCTGTATTCAGACACCATCGGTTCTTTCTTTGGGGATGGATAACATTTTTCATCATAAGTCAGGAGAGCCTTTTTTTTTAATACAAAAATTGACATAACTTCTAAAACTTAGCCTTCCTAGTCCACAGTTTCCTCATCTGTAAGATGAGATATTTTTTTTTAATTAATGAGATATTTTATTTTTTCCATTACATGTAAAGATAGTTCTCAACTTTTTTGTTTATAAATGCTTTACAATTTCAGATTTTTCTCCCTCCCTCCCCCTTCCCCTAGACAGCAGGTAATCTGGTATAGGTTATATCTATATATCTCTATACGTATACATATAGATATAGATATATATACACACACACATATATATATATATATACACATAATAACATTAATCCTATTTCTGCATTAATCCTGTTACAAGAGAAAGAATCAGAGCAGTGATGCGAAACCTCAAAATAGAGAGAAAAAAACCAAAACAACAGCACCCAAAACAAAAGAAATAATATGGTTCAATCAGCATCTATACTCCACAGTTCTTTCTTTTTTTTTTTCTTGGATTTGGAGATCCTCTTCTATCATGAGTTCCCTGGAACTCTTCTGTACCATTGCATTGGTGAGAAGAATATAGTCCATCACAGTAGGTCAACACTCAATGTTGATGATACTGTGTACAATGTTCTTCTGGTTCTGCTCATCTCACTCATGTAAGATGAGATTTGACTCAGTGACCTCTCAGGTCTCTTCCCAGCTCTGAATCTATCATCCTAATGGTCTTATCAATGTACTTTTTTTGTATAAATCACCCTTTGCTGGTTCATGTAACACATCTGGACATTTTAAAATCCTATATATTTTTTCTAGTTACATGTAAATATTTTTAACATTCATTATTAAAAATTTTGAGTTTTAAACTTTGCCCCTCTCTCCCATCCCCCGTCATTGAGAAGGCAAACAATTTGATATAGGTTATACATGTGCAGTTGTACAAAACCTACGTCTATATTATGTTATAAAAGAAAATTCAGACAAAAAGAACAGCAGGAAATATAAAGTAAAAAAAGTTTTGGTCTGCATTCATACTCCATCTGTTCTTTCTCTAGAAGTGGATAACATTTTTCATTATGAGTCCTTCAGAATTGTCTTGAATCATTTTACTGCTGAGAATAGCCAAGTCTGTCATAGTTGATCATCATACAATATTGCTGTTATTGTGTACTATGTTCTGGTTCTGTTCACTTCACTTTGCATCACTTCATATAAGTCTCTCCCATCTGGACATTTTTTAAGGATATTGTCAAACTGAAGAAATCAAAATGCCAATTCCGACCTTTTCAGGAATGTATTATGAATTTTCTTTTTTTTTAGTAATTTTATGATATTTGACAATAACTCAGATCCCCTGAAGCATGGGGCATTGTGTCATAGTCAGAACTTGTGTATATCACAAGTTCATAATTGAAATGATTGTGCAAAAACTTAATTCCTTTAAAAGGGTGCTTTTTCTTTTCACTTTAGTAAATGCCTTTCTTCTTTTTTTTTCTGTTTAGGTACAGCAGCTCACAAAGATAGAGGTGGAGGACTTGCTTCGTAAAGGGGCTTATGGAGCCTTAATGGATGAAGAAGATGAAGGTTCCAAATTTTGTGAAGAAGATATAGATCAGATCCTACAAAGAAGAACTCACACCATCACCATCCAGTCCGAAGGAAAGGGATCTACCTTTGCCAAGGTACAAGGCTTTCTTGCTAATCACCTAATTCCTCTCCTGTCCACTTGCCACTAGTCTTCTCTGGCTTGGGAATTTTTTTCTTTGGTGTTTACCAGCCAGGGTTCTGGTTCTCTAAACCTAAATGCACACAAAAAAGTATTGGAGTCTATATGAAGGTGTGTGGTTATACATAACTCATTTCAACCACAGCTCATTTCAAATTTCTGTTTCTTATGCAGTAGCAAAATGTAGTATCATAGACAAGAAGAACATTTCAAACTAAAGTTTTGTGTTCAAAACATCAAATATCTTGGTGTTATGGGTCATTGATATAGTCTAGCAGGGGGACAGTTGAATCATGAAATATCATATGAATGAGTATTTCTTGATTAATATCTAAGAATGGAAATTCTTTTGGACAGTTGAGTTCTAAAAATAATGAAGATTTGTATTGTATATATTCTTAATTCCATGGGAATGGAGATTTTGCCTGAGATGATGATATTGACATGATAATAACTTATATTTTTAAAGTTCTTTATATACATTTTCTCAAATGATCATCACAACATTTCTTATGAGGCAGGTGTTACATTTCCCATTTCACAGATAAGGAACTAGACTTAGCAATGTTAACTGACTTGCTCACCTGCCAGGTATGTGACAGAGACCAGACTTGAACCCAGGTTTTCTGACTTGTATCTCAGTGCTTTTTATACAATAGCAAGATAACTTCTCAGCTTTGTGTAGCTGTCCAGATCCCCATTTTTCTGTAACCCAAAGGAAAGAGCCCTTTCCTCTTAACAGTTTTAGATTTCTTATTTTTTATCAGGATACCTTGTGTTTTAATTTATCAAGGAAATGATAGTAATGCTTTTCAGTGAATATAGAAGCCAAGTAGGCTCTACCCTTTTGCAAGGTTATTGCCTCTGGATAGCAGCTGTCTTATTTTCTTTTTTTTCTTTCTTTTTTTTTTAAGTGAGGCAATTGGGGTTAAGTGACTTGCCCAGGGTCACACAGCTAGTAAGTGTTAAGTGTCTGAGGTCGGATTTGAACTCAGGTACTCCTGACTCCAGGGCCGGTGCACTATCCACTGCGCCATCTAGCTGCCCCTGTCTTATTTTCTTTTTGTGAGTAGCCAGGTGGCTCAGTGGATAGAGTACCAGGCCTGAAGTCAGGAAGACTTAGGTTACTGAGTTCAAATCTGGCTTTGTACAGTTACTGTCTTTGTGACCCAGGACAAGTCACTTTACCCTGTTTACCTCAGTTCCATGTCTATAAAATGAGGTAGAGAAGGAAATGGCAAACCACTCCAGTATCTTTACCAAGAAAACCCCAGATGGGTTCGTGAAGAGTCATACATGAACAACAGCAACAGAAATGGGTTTTTTTTCCTATTTGAAAAGTGATGGGTTGAATTTGAACTTCCAAATTTGAGTTACCATTCAGTCTATGAATCAAAATAAAGTTTTTTTTTTTTACTCTGGCTTTTAATAAGTGAATAGGCTTAAGCTCATCTGTGAAATTCTATTGAAAGTTTTTGTTTTGAATGTGTGTGAAATAACTTGAGTATGTTACTATTTCATGTTCTTTGATTGCAGTTTGTTGATTTACTTTTATTTTCTTCACAGGCTAGCTTTGTGGCTTCAGGGAATAGGACTGACATTTCCTTAGATGACCCCAACTTTTGGCAGAAATGGGCTAAAATAGCTGAACTGGACACTGATGCAAAGAATGAGAAGGTAGAGGATCAAATATATTTTTATTTATATTTGTGCATTTCTATATTGTCAGGAAAAAAGTGTACCCACAACTCAGATAACTATGGGAATTTCAAATCAGAATTTTAGTGCCAAAAGAGAACTTCAGTGATCATGTGGTTCATAACACCTATTCTCCCCCCGGCCAGGTACTTTTAATTGGTATCTTGTGTCTCAGTTTTTAAAGTTTACATTTTTAAATAAAAGTTCATTCTTTAAAGTTTACCTTTTTGAATAAAGTTTAGTTATCAGTTTTTAAAAGTTAAGTTTAAGTTTTAGCTTAGTTTATTTGATGAACAAAAATGACCTTTATATTTTAATATTCAATAAATGTTCTCCTTTAAAAAAAAATCCATGTGTATACACCCTAATGAAATGTTCTGTGCATGCCTTTGTTTATGGTTGAAGAAATTAAGTCCCAGAGAAGCTAAATGACTTGCCCTAGGTCTTAAGTCCAGGTCTTCTCTTTCCCAGCTCAATGTTCTTTACATTTTACCCCCACAATGTGTCCTACCCAAATACAACTACAATCAGAGTATTACTCAAGATTCCAAGAGGGTATCACAGCTGCCCACCTTTCCGTTTTCAGGTCCCTGAAAGGTGAAAAGATTTACACAGATTACCTAAAATACAGTTCCAGGTGTTCATTCATCTGATAGAGAGCTGAATTTCTTGAAGTGGAAAAAATGCAAGAAAGCCACTTCTCTTCGGTCATGAAATTAAAGCTGTAGAGTTTAAAGTGATCTTGGAGACCATCTGGTCCAATGTTTTCATTTTGCAAATGAGAAAACAAAGACCTAAAGCTACTAAATGACTTGTCCGAGGTCCAAGGGGGACAGTAAATGGCAGGGCTGGAATTTGAACCCATAGCCCATGTGCTTTTTCATTGTGCTCTGCTGCCTTTGAATAATGTTGAGGTTGACATAACCAGCCACCCAATGACTAGCACCCCTCTGAAAATATCTGCTTTGGGGAAGGAAAGGTGTATAGAAAAAGTGTGGGATTCTCTTTATAGCTTAACCCTGTGGTAGAAGTTTTCCAAGAGCTGCATTCAGGTGGATAACATAGTTAGCAAAGATATATTTTCAATATAATTTTTTTTATTTGCAGTTTTGTTATACTCACATAGACTGCATCTGTTTTCAAGTAATTTTATAGTTGAAGAGTTTTATTGCTACCGTCTAGCTTATTACCTGATTTTTTTTCTTTCTCACCAATCACTGTGATCAAACTAAATTCCTCATTTGGGTCAGGGGACATACAACACTAAGGAAATAGGACAGGGGTCTCCAGAGCTCACAACTAAGCCCATGGAAAAAGAAAATGCCCCAGGAGGAGCTTATGAACTATTGCTACCTGTCCTAGATGGCCTAGTAGCTTGCCCTTCATTGCTATTTGACATAGTCACTTAGAGTTTTCATGATGTAGTAAATTCTTCTCAGCTTTTTAAAGGGGAACCAGGAATGCATGTTTGTCCCAAGGGCCATAATTTAGTAAATACTACTCTCCTGATAATGATATGGAAGACTTTGCACCTCAGAGGTCAACTAATCCAACCCCTCTCCCAGCTATGAAGAACTAACTCCCTTCTTTACAAATATCTCTGAGAGAAGATCAACTAGTCCCTGCTTTCACACCTACTGTGACAGAGAGCTCACTGCAAAAATTAGGGTAGTGCATCAAGTAATGAGTTATGGAAAAGATTCAGGAGGAGGTTCAGCCCTTTTCTTTCTGTATATTAGTATTTATAAAATCTCTGTCCCTTACTTTATCAACTCACCTTAAATATAGTACACAGAGACAAACCTTCTTATACCTTGAAATATCCCTATCTACATCCACAACTGAGTCCATTAGACCCTTTCTGGACACATGAGAGAACTCCCTCCCTATACCCAGCCACCAGAAATCTCAGCCACCTGTTCATAGGACCTCCAGAATTATTCTAATCTAGTCTCCTTTCACCAAAGAAATGCACTTGAAATTTTCTATTATTAGGGATTTTTAAGAACTCTATTAAAGTCTTTAAAATATATAAAAGTAATTCACATTTACTCTGAGATTTACAAAGCACTTTCCTCACCACGGTACTATGAAGCAGGGCAAGTACAATCACATTTTCCTGAGAGTGAAACTAAGTCTCAGCAAAGAGAAATTACTTGCCTGGGGTCACACAGTTTGTAAGGGTGTTCTGGCTCCAATTCCGACATTATTTCCATTCCGCTGTGTGTGTTGCCTCCTTACTAAACTCACCTGTTGTTTTATAGTCAAGTTCCTCTCTCTTTGACATGGGGAGGAAAAAAACTTTTATGTCCTTAGTGACATGAAGCAAGACTTTTAGACCAGTATAAACAGTTTTGTTGTCCATATCTCAGTTGGTTTTAGCCATTGAGACCAGCATGGAAGACATTACAGGAACCAAGAGGGAAGATCTGAGCTATAGATGATGGGGATAGGAAAGTCATGCTGGCTGACCCTGAAGAAAAAATGTTTTTGAGGAAAATGGCCTTTGAAGCTATATCAATAGGTGAAATCCTGGAGCTAGAAAGAATATTTATGTTAAAGACTTTTATTATTATTATCATTGGAAAATGAATAATGGATCAAGATGAACAGGAAGTTGCTTAACAGATAAATGGCAGGGCAACGGATGGAGTCTCGAGTTCAGTTTGCTCCCTGCATTCTGAGCTGAGCAGCTGGGGCTCACCACTGTGGTTTCTGCTGGCAAGACCAGCCTGCCACTTTGGACCCCATGGGGACTTGATCTTTCTGAACCTCTGTTAGACTGATTACAGCAACAGCACTGGGCACTGGGGAGCACACTTATTTCCAGAAAACTCAAAGAAATTCGCTCTGATCTTATTATGGGGTGGCAGACATATTTGAGAGAATTCTTCCTACTCCTACCATGACAAGATTTATACTTTTGGAGGCAGGCAGGGCCCAGGGCTCTTGCCTGAGAATGGCTCTTTTAGATATGAAGAGGGCTGGCAAAGGATCACTGCTGTGTGTGTGGATGAGAAAGAGAGAGAAAGAGAGAGAGAAGAGGTGCTTCTCCCACAACAGCCCCCTCTCTGTCTCTAGGAAAGCTTAGTGATCGACCGGCCCCGTGTGAGAAAGCAGACCAAACACTACAACTCCTTTGAGGAGGACGAGCTGATGGAATTTTCTGAGTTAGACAGTGACTCTGATGAAAGGCCCACCCGATCGAGGCGGCTAAACGAGAAAACCCGGCGCTACCTCCGGGCAGAATGCTTCCGGGTAGAGAAGAACCTGCTCATCTTCGGGTGGGTATCTGTTATGCCTGCCTGTTACTCTCTGTCATGCCAATCCCCCAGGGTTTGTTGGGGATATCTAATAGGTTCTGTCAGCCCTGTCTTTGGGTTTTCTCTAAGTCTCTCTGGTATTCTGTTTCTTGTCAGGGAACTGTTAAGGCAGAACAGACTTGTCTTTTACCCTAGAGTTCCTTTGGGTGACTGTGAACTTCTCTTAAAGTATTTTACTCACCGTGATTTTATCTTCTTTCATTCTCACCTCCATAACCAGCATACTGCTTGGTTCTGTTGTATTTTCTTTTTCTATCTACTTTTCACCAAAGAAGGATAAATCACCCCATGTAACAGGTGCTAAAGTCAAAGGGAAAAATTCATACAGCCCTTTGGCTAGGGTGGAAAGAGAAAACTTTGGCATTTGTGTCTTTCTATGAGAGTACTATGCATTGTAGGTTCTTAACCTTGACTCTGCTTTATTCACTTGGGTTCTTTGTACTCACAACACTTTGCAATGTCAGTGTGGGGATGTTGGAGAGACTGGAGGCAATGAGGGGAGCCACTAGGAAGGTTTTGTCTTCATTTAAACCTGGTTTCATTGCCAGCCCCTCTTGTCTTATGGTTCTGATGGTTTCATGTGAAACTCAATGCATGATGTGTTGAACATCACAGTGATGTGCACTGCACAATTGGTGGGACCCCTCAAGCCCGAGTAAAAGAATGGCAAAAGGAAGCCAAATGACCCATTAAGAAACTAGAAGCCTTTTTTTGTCATTCGTGGTCTTCGAAGATTTTTCCCACCACATTGTGGCTCTGGGATTCTTGGTTTTTCATAGCTCATATTCCATGATTATTTCCATCCCACAGGTGGGGACGGTGGAAAGATATCCTAACTCATGGGAGATTCAAGTGGCATCTTAACGAAAAGGACATGGAGATGATCTGCCGGGCTCTCCTGGTATACTGTGTCAAACACTACAAGGGAGATGAGAAGATTAAGAGTTTTATATGGGATCTGATCACACCTACAAAAGATGGACAGAACCAGGCTCTCCAGAACCACTCAGGTGAGAACAGTCAAGGCCATACTAGTTTGGCTCACAAGTTCCCTCTTTCTTAGTATCTGCCTTTCCAGATGATCCATGCTGTTAGACAAGGTATGGGCTTTCTCACTATTAGCTAGTGCTACTCTGGAATTGGAACTGACTGTCACCTGTGCGATTTTGTACAAGTTCATTTAACCTTCACCTGACGTTTACCTGTCTCAGGCTTGCACAGTAAAACTGGGATGGTCAACTTGGTTCCCATTTCTGAGTCTGGATTTGCTTAATATGAATCATTCTCACCTTTGCTCTGCTGTCTCTTACCTCTCCTTCTCTTCCCTCATCCTCCTCCCCCCTTTTTTCCCCCTCCCCCCATTCTCTCTACTTATCCAAATTCTCCCTATCCTCAAGGCCTATATCTACCAAGTTATTTGTGATGATAGCTTTATCCTTGCACCCCCTCTCCCTGGATTCCTGCCCCATAGATGCCCTTCATACTCCTAAAGTGTAAACCATTATCTGAACTCCTTTGCACTTACAGACATAATTACACACTTGAGTTCATTTCTATTGTAATTGCTTTGTGTGTGTGTTTTGCCTTGATACCTAAATTTGAAGCTCTGTGAGGTTAGTGATTGTGTCATTTAATCAGTATCAAGCACAGTATTAATTGTTTAGTCCTGTAATTTTTATCTTCTGTTTCTACCAACTTAGAACTACATACATAACTCATGTGGAGTCACCAGATAGATTATGGACCAAGACTGTTGGGCCATAGGATATATTGTCTAATGACCGCTGTGTGCATAATACCTGTCTTTGCTAAGCAATTTCCTTATGCAGTCACCCAGTTATGAACCCTCATGCATTCTTGTGCCCTACACTGCCTATGTTTCAGGGTTATCTGCCCCAGTCCCCAGAGGGAGAAAGGGAAAGAAGACAAAGAATCAGATACTACTTCCCGAGTTAAAGAATGCAGACTGGTTGGCCACCTGCAACCCTGAAGTTGTCCTGCATGATGACAGCTACAAGAAGCACCTTAAACAGCACTGCAATAAGTAAGTATATCTGATCTGCTTCCCTCTTACCCCAGAGGATCTCTCCAACCTTAGCGATGCTTTGAGCTGGAGGGAAGGCCCCACAGTTCAGGTAATTAATTCCGGTAAAGAAGATCAAAAATGTTGGAGATATGTGCTGTACGTTGTTTGGAAATTCAGGGGTTAAAATGCTTTAATTATACTTTCTTTATGCCACCTCTTCCTGGACCCCCTGTCCCATATGTGCACTGTGTATTCTTGCAAATCTCCTCAGTATCTTTTCCCAAGTCCAGTGTTCTTTGCCTTCTAATCTTACAACTCTTGAAAAAGGTCTTGGAAGCCTCTTTTCATTACTTCACTTTAATTCATTTAAAAAGAATTTTTGAAGAATATATTTTTTTTTCTAAAATAAAAGTATTTTATTATTTTCCAGTTACATGTAGAAATAGTTTTCAACATTTGTTTATATAAGATTTCCAATTTCCAATTTTTCTCCCTCCCTCCTGTCCTCCCCCAGACAGCAGGCAATCTGATATAGGGTATATATACATAAAAACATTAAACATATTTCTGCATTAGTCATGCTAGAGAAGAATCAGAGCAAAAAGGAAAAACCTCAAAACAGAAAACCAACAGCACCAAAAACAAAAGAAATAGTATGGTCTAATCAGCATCCATATTCCACAGTTCCTTTTTTTTTTTTTTTTCTGGATTTGGAGAGCCTTTTCCATCATGAGTCCTTTGGAACTTTCTTGCACCATTGGATTGGTGAGAAGAATCTAGTCTATCACAGTTGATCAATACATAATGTTGATGATACTGTGCACAATGTTTGAAGAATATATTTTTCATTGTTCCATGCTTGGGGGGTTAAAAAAAAAAAGAATTAAAGATGCACTCCCCCCCTCCCAACCTTGTGGAGCTAACTATTTACTTAGATGATTAAGACCTACAAATAGAAAACTGATGACAAAGCAGCATAGGAGTAGATAGAGAATAATGTGACATCAATCGAATAGGGCATGGGAACTCCAAATTAAAAAAAAACACCTGAGTATGAATTTTGCATCTTGGAGAAAGTTAAATCTTGATTTGGACTCTGAAGAAATGCAGTGAAGAGGGAGACACCATACTTCCTAGGGTGGAAAAATATGGGGAAAGAAGCACAAAGGATAGCTAGAAAAAGCAAAATCTGTGTGGAAGTGGTGAGAGTCTTGACTGGCTGGCTCCCAAAGGTTGTGTTGGAGAGAAATGTAGAAGGAAAATGAGAGTGATTACAAGAAGCGGGAAGGGGCAGTTGCTTAGGGACCTTGAGTGTGCTCCAGAAAGACAGGATACAGGTAGAACACTGTCCAGGGAAAAGTAGCTCAGCTTCTCCTATCATTTTTCAGCCAGTTTGTCACTTGGGAACACCAAGTGCCATTGATTTTAACTCTCTTCTTACATACATCACAGATTTTCTTTTTTTTGTGGGACAATGAGGGTTAAGTGACTTGCCCAGGGTCACACAGCTAGTAAGTGTCAAGTGTCTGAGGCTGGATTTGAACGCAGGTCCTCCTGAATCCAGGGCCAGTGCTTTATCCACTGCGCCACCTAGCTGCCCCCCATCACAGATATTTTTACAGCAAATGTGTTGTCCCTTTCAGCTGAAGTAGAAATAGCTCTCTACCCCTAGGTTTCCATGATCTTGCTGTTACAGAAAATCCTGATGTGTGGTCGTGCTAGAATCTCAGGAGATGGTATCCTAAAGTCCTGTCTGTAGGCCAGAGAAAGCTTCAGTTCTTACGATAGAGCCTCTTGGCAACTGCTGCTACTCCTAAATGGCCTTGCTTTGTTGGTTCCCTCGGGGGTTTTTGTTTCTTAAACCTTTTGAAAATAACAATTACAACAAAACTCAAATCTTAAAGTTATTCCAGTTATGTAATTTAGTGAATAGGATATTAAAATATATTTCCATTCCCAAGGGTACCTGATTCTCTGGCCATTACAACCTCCAAGAAGTCCATGGATGACGACTTCAGTGTGGCACTTAATTTGGGACCAGTTTTAAGCAGCTCATAGAATAAATTTCAGAATGAGCTGATTTAAGGCAGTGCCTTTCATTCAGTTAACAGGTATTTTTAAAGTACTTCCTGTGTACCGACACTGTGCTTGGCAGTGTGGAAGACAGATATAAAGAATGGAACAATCCCAGCTCTCAAAGAGCTCACACTCTTTAAGCCTTGAGTCCAAAATTGTGTGCATATCAAACTACATATTCCTCCTTCCCCTAGCTAGTCCAAAACATGGCAATCTATTTTCTTTCTCAAATCTGTAACATATGTATTGCTCTTCTATTTTAAATTATAAGCTCCCTAATTTTAGGTATCAAATCACATACTTCTTTTCTGTCCCCAGCACAATGCTAGGCTCCTTTGGTAAACTTTATCAATTACTTTCTTCCTGAGATGAGCTCAGCTAGATTATCTTAGGTTATCTGCAGATCCTTAAGGAAGAAAGAAACAATACTTCCTGTGTCTGACTACAGAAACAATAAGATACAGTGAACAATGCTGACTGTGGAGTCAGGGGACTTAGGTTCAAGTCCCTTGCTCTGCCATATACTACCTGTGTGGCTCTTGGCAAGTCACTCAACATCTCTGGGCCTTAGTTCCTTCTTTTGTAAAATAAAGGGTTAGACTAGAAGACATTTAAGGTCCTTTGCTAGTGACTAGAAAAACTCATTTTTTGTCCATTAACAACATTCATAGGACCTGTGTTCTCATGAAAATTATATTCCATTCCTGCCTGTCAAATATTCATATAACTATTTGATGCTACATGTCAAATGTTGTACCACCATTTCAGCAAACTAGTCAACCTATAAACAGCCATTTGGAAGTCAGTCATATTTAGTAGGTATTTGTGACCAAGTAGATAATTTGTTGGAATTTGGGAGTGCAGGAGATCACTTCAAGCTGATATTATAATCCAACAATAACAATCTTCTAGCACTTTATGGATCCTTCTTTTTTTCTTCTGTTCTTGTCTCATAGGGTGACTGAACAGGTGTTTTTCTTCCTTTATAAGACAGAGGTAATCATAATGACCTACATTGATAGACTACTTTGTACTATTAGAAACATTTTCATATATTAGTGGCATTATGTTCTATCCAGATTATTAACAGAAGGGAATATAGAATATACCAAGGCACATGGTGTCAAAGAGCATAGAGTCGAACCAAATATTCTAGTTTGTTTGCATTAATCAGTTCATCTTTCTTAGGGTGCTTCTTCGAGTCCGGATGCTATACTACCTGAAATCTGAAGTGCTGGGAGAAGCAGCAGATAAAGCATTTGAAGGAACCCCTGCCAGGTATAACCACTGTAGCCAGGCCAGAGCTTTGACTATGTACACAATTAGCAAAGAACCATGTATGTTTTCTTCAGGACCTATACTTTTTATACAAAATATTACCCTTGATTATATTCCTTGTGACTGTCATCAGTATTCTTAGACATTTCTCTCTCTTGATTAGGTGATACTCTTATTGATACTCTATGGCCCATGTGATTTAACATAACTTATTAGTAGTAGTATTTCTTAGAATATGGGCCTTCAGGATAATAAGAGCAGGGCCACAGGTAGAGATAGTGATGTCAGAGCATCAGTACATAATAGTCATTTTTGGTGGAATTGGTAGCAAACCATAAGATGAGCCAACTTCTGCCTCTTGAACCTTCTCCTTGGGTTCTATCTTCTCTTCACCCTTTAGCATGTACAACACTGGGAAGAGACTGAATCAACAGAGCTCAGGACAGCAGCAGATAACAACCAACAAAATGAACTGAGCTCTCTTTTCTCCTATCTCCCCGTGTGGGTGATCATGGGAGCTGTAAAGGAAGAAAGGAATGAAAAAAATATGAAAACCACCCCCTGAAAACATCTTAGTTTATCTTGAGAGTGAGATTATCGTTTAGATTGGCTATTGAAGTAATTACCATTTTGAGTGATTTATAGTTAGGATCATTTCATATAGTAGACATAAAGAAGAGATGATGGCTTTAGGAGTAAAGCTTCCATTGTAACTAAAAATTTTCACTTTAATTTGAATCATTCAAGAAGTGCATTGTGCTTTGGCAGAATTTTTTAAATCACATTTGAATATGTTGTAGTGGGGATTTGTTGTTGCTGTGGGTATGGACTGTACATGGGGCCTTCTAAGATATTTTGAACTCTAATTCTGTAATTCCATGAGATAGTGAAGACCATACAGAAGCATATTCCCCAGATTAGGCTGAAAACATGTATTCTGGCTAGATTAAAGGTAGTCTGCTTGACAGAGTTTTGAGTACCTTACCCATAATTATGTCTCCTGGCCCCTCAGCAGCCAATCCTCCCTTCCTTACCATTCCTCCTCCAACTCCTGACCAGACTAGTACAGATGTTCTTGTTATATTAGTAGTGGTGTTTGTGATTTCCACTCTTTGAGCAGACTGAATACTGAACTTCTCATTTTAGTCCCATGCATTTGATTATGTACAACTTTAGCATGAAACATTCTGGCATAATTGAAAACAAAATGGAACTGTACAAAGAAGACTCTGTTCTTTTTTAACAATTGTTGCTTCCATTCTTAAGCATGATACCACCTGGGATATAGTATTAGATTGTTGGATATTGCATTTTTGTCTGTATACAGAAAAATGTCTATCCATGCTGTGTCCTCCACAGAGAGTTGGATGTTTTGCTGCCTGATATTGACTACGTGGAGATTCCAGTGGATTGGTGGGATGCAGAGGCCGATAAGTCTCTTCTTATTGGAGTGGTCAAACATGGTGTGTATTCCTAGGAGACTTAATTTTTTCCCAATAAATGATCACCCGAGGGAAAAGTTTGCTTTAGGAAACTCTGTTGTCAAAGAGGCTGCTAAATGAGTTAAGCAGATTTCCCTTGGACAGTTGTGAGTAAGGAGATAAAATGTGCATGGTCACTGGCCTTGGAAGTTTTTCATAAAGTTGCTATTGGCCATTTGGTTATTATCTAGTTACATTTTTCACTTTCAATAAAATTTTACCTCTAGATCTTGGAAATTAGCCCATATGGATGTACATGTTATGGTCATAGTGTTAATGTTTTCAATAGAGATTCAAAGGCTGGAAAAAGTTTATCACAGATAAACTTTGGAAGAAAAATTCAGTTGTGTAGGGTTGTATAAAATCAACCACATATTCCTTATTTTTCCAGTCTACTTCAATCAATCTGTAAATACGTATTAAGGACCTACTACATAAGTGCCAGACACTGTGCTAAGCGCTAGATATCCTTAGTCCTTTGGTATAATGCCTAGAGCTAAAATATGTCTGAATATAGACCAATATTTCCATGGTAACAATCCCATCTACTGCAAGAAATGTTTATTGGAGATTTTTATAATAGCCTGGGGCACATAAAATAATTTTTGAGTTGTGGGAGAGGTGTAAAATATGTGGGCCTTTTCCTCTTCCCTGTGTCCCATCAGGTGTCCCATTTGTGCTCTTGGCTGGTTGTCAACTAATCCGTGATGAGGTGTTTAATTGATGATTAAACTATAACCGTTAAACTATAATAACTTGAGATGTGAAGGATGCCATGCCTCCCCTCTAATAACCCCCAAGTGAATAAATGCACTTGGTATGTACATCACTTTCAAAAGATTGTTAGTTCTAGCATTTCAGTAACAGTTAATGAATGCTTAGGGGTATTAATCTAGCCTATATGCTGCTTGCATTCATTCTTTATTGGAAATTTCCTCAAACACAATTTAAAATTAAAGTATTTAATTTTCACTCTTGGAAAGTCCAGTGCCAGAGCTACTTTTAGAGCCTTATGCTAAGCTATTGGAAGTTACGATGGCACTTAACCCCAGTTTTAGAGGAGGAAGCATGTGATGTCTTAGGGACCCAGTGATATTGTAGTATGAAACCATAAAGAGTACAGGAGCTTGAAATTCTAAAGATAGACAGTAAGATATCACAGTATTCTGAAGGTGGGCAGATTTTAAAAGCAGGCCAGAATATAAAGTATGAGAAAAGACTCATAGTGATTATCTTTCCCTAGTAGTGTCCCGGTGCCTTAGTCATAGAAGGTGATTGTTTAGAGCATAAATGAATTTGGAAATTAAAGGGTCATTCAAATTCTGCTTCCTGCCTTGCTTCTTAATTGGCTTTCTTATTTCTATTGGTTTCAGTATTAACTAACACAGAACACAACCGAATGTTACATGAATATGATCATCTAAACCAGCTAAACTTGCCAAGCTATTGTTTAAATCATACAGAACACTTACAGTTTGTTTCAAAGCTGATCTAAGACTAATGCATTAGATAGTAGTTCAGACTATGCACAGACATTCCATTTGTTAATAGAAAATTTCGTGTAGCAGAACTCCTAATCTGTATCATACTCGTGATTGCTCATGTTTGGGTAAAGTGACTACTCCAGCTCCCCTCTCCCCCACAAGAGGCTTGGGTTCATGAAGATGAAAATCAGAGGTGTGAAGAATTGGATTATAGTAGTTTTATCCATTCTCTTGGAAAGGGACCGTGAGGAAGAAATTAAAGGGAAAAGGCAAGTTGTTCTTACAAACCTGCTTTCTTGCCTTTTTCACTTTTCATTCTATACTTTTTTTTAACCTTTCATTCTTCCTTGTCATTAGTGTTATATTACTAAGGGGGGAGAATATTGATTTGGAGCTTGGAATGACCTTAGTTTCCAACCAACTCATTTTAGAGGTGAGGAATTGAGGCCAATGGATCTTCTGACACCAAATCTGATGTTCTTTCCATCACGCCATGTTGCCGATGAAAGAGTTTCATGACAATGTTAACAAGTTACTAGCTGTGAATGAGCAATACTTGTTATGCTTATGGTGTCTTTAGATTAAGAGCAAAAGAGCCCCCAAAAGAAAATTGTTGTCTAAATGTATCATCATCATCATCTCCATCATTATCATCATCAAAAGAAATGCATCTTTCCAAAAGAGGTGCCAGAGCTAATGAGGAAACTAAGGAACAACAAATTAAAATCAGTTCTGTTAACCCCTGGAATGGTTCCAGGTACAACAAACTGTACATCATTCATAACAGGAAATTATGATCATGTGCTGGCAAGTACTTCAGAAAGAAGTACTTCTAGACATCTGTCATATCTCCTGGTGATTTCTATCCAACAATACCTCACTGGCTTTCTTCTTAATCTGCTTAGAAAAATAATCTTTTACCAGATTTGTGTTTTAGGAAACTTAGAACTAGAATATTTTCGGTTGTGTGGTATCATGTTTGATATCCTGCTTCTAGATTCGAAAAAATCTGTAAGATGTTTATTTTCAGAACTTGGTATAGTCTTTACCCAGTGAGTTAAATTTACTTCTGGCACCAATGAATTCAGTCATTGGGTCACTTTTAATTACCTGAGTAGGGACAGTAGTTAACTTTTTGCCCTTAGCCTTTTTATCACATAGCCAGACTTTTTCGTTGTAATCTGTGTGGTCCTATGGGTTAAAATGGCAATGATAAAGGAAACAGGCCTAAATTAGAACATAGAGTTTGCTACAAGGTGAAAAAATATGCAAAATGGGGAGTTCTAGAGCTAGATTCCTGTTTATCTGTCGACTTAAATAGTCATTAAATATTAAGCACCTACTGTGTGCCAGCCTCTGTTCTAAGCACTGAGGATACAAATACAACAGTCCCTGCCTTCAAAGAACTTACAGTCTAAAGGGGGAAGCCAACCCACAAAAGGAAACTGAAAAGCAAGGAGGAAATCCCCAACACGGAGCACATGGTGAAATCAGAGAAGCCCCAAAGTAGTGCAGCCAGGTGGGAAATGGAATCTCTGTCCTGGTACCCCTCTTTAAATGGAGGTTTTAGAATCCGATTCAGTCCTGCAGGATGAGATTTCCCACTGATGAGGTTCCTGGGGCATAATGGAAAAGTTAGACAAAGCCTTATAGTACAGCCAGGTGGGAAATACCTCCATTGCTCTGGTTAGCCAAAATCGTATGGATTTATACATGTGCCTAATGTTTGCTCATAGAATATTTGAAGAAGGTTTTTGTTTTGTTTTGTCTGTATTACCCAAAAAATTTTACTTCAAGTTAGGAATATTTTCCTGGCAGGAAGAAGAATGTGATGGTGGTTTATAGGTTTATGATCCTTTAAAGAGCACCATTAAAAGTCATAGCATCTATTTAAAGAAAGAAATTGAAGTCCTGGGGTGTAAAATGGAGGTAGACTTTGAGGTTTGATGTTATTTCTAATGCTCCCTGCTATCTTCATCCAGGTTATGAAAGGTACAATGCTATGCGAGCTGACCCAGCTCTTTGCTTCCTGGAAAAAGTTGGAATGCCAGATGAGAAGTCCCTTTCTGCAGAACAGGGTGTCACTGATGGTTCACAAGACATTTCAGAGAGGTGAGAAACCATATCACCCCCCTTGCAAAGGTAAAAATATGGCCTTTTGTGCCATAAAAACACAACTTCTCCCTGCTTTATTCAGCACCTTCCATTTTTACCTTATCATAATGTTCCAGTTTCTAATCTTTCTTTTCAAATCGTCCCTCACACTATGGGCAAAATTTTCTACCAAGTACACTGCTTAAATGAAGTTCTGCCCCTCAGATTTGTCCAGTGGCTCCTGGAGAGTGCTGGTTCAAATGCAATTTTTTATATGTGGGGATTGACCAAGATGGTCTGCCATGTTCCAGTGTATAGTACCTGACTACCTTTGTCTTTTGCTGCACTTGTCAGCTGATGACCAAGAAAGAGGAAGGGCCCCTCAAAAGAGACATAATGAGGTCACAGGTCTTCTGTGCTGAAGAGCTCTTTAGATAAGACAGTTCTGACTGCTCGGAATCATTAAAGGGCTTTTAAACCCCTTCACAACCTAGCATCTTCCTAACTTTCTAGTCTTGTTCTTTATCCTCCCTTTCACTTACACTCTGATTCAGCCACACTGGCCTTTTTGCTGCTCCTTCCACATGACACTCAACCCTCTGATGCCATGTTTTTTCACAGACTGTCCCTTGTACCTCAGTTATCCTTCCCCCTCACCTCAACTTCCTGACTTCTTCAACCATCCTTCAGTCTGCTCATATCCCACTATCTGCAAGAGGCTTTTGCAGGTCTATCTTTCTCCACCCACTGCTGGTGCCTTCCCTTTGCAATTACCTTCCACTTAAATTGTATATGTCTTTTATAGATGATTTTTTACATGTTATTTTTCATATTAGAATGTGAGCTCTTTGAGAGCAGTGGCTGTGTTCCTGCCTTTCTTTGTATACCAGTACTTAGCACAGTGTCTGGCACATAGTAAGCACTAAATAAATGCTTCTTGACTGACTGATTAAAGAACTTCACAAAATTCATCCAACAAGTTTAGTTCCCAGTCTGCGGCAATGCCCTTTTCACTGCCAACACACAAACGTCTTGACTTCCACAAGGATCATGTGCAGATGAGTGTTGTGGCATCCTCTTGGCTATCTTGGGGTTGTTTTTTATAGGATAATCTAAAACTGTGCTATTTTGGATATGAGAAAGTTCCATGTAGAACCCAAACAAAAGAAGAATTTATAGTATTGATTATGAAGTTCATCAAATGCCCCATTCACTCATTTGTAATAATTACTGATTTCATCTACTGAAACTACAAATTGGAGTTCAGTTTCACTATCCACACTGAGAAAGAAATGCATGAAATATGAAAAGTACACATTGCCCAGATTATGGCATGCAGCTGGATGAGCAGCAGTTCTGCTTAGTCTTTAGAATAAGTGTGCTGATGGATAATTAGCTAGACCTCAGAATTCAGTAAGAGGAAGAGATTAAGCTGGGCTGCATATGAGAAATCATGGATCACTTTTTGTGATCCCCAACTCTCTGGCTCTTTAAAAAGACTAACTGTAATACAAATAATCTACTGGTGATCTCATATGTCTGCAGAGCATGAATGAAAACAATTTCAGAAGAAGTAAAACTACAAATTACAAAAGGAAATGAAAAAAAATGGTGGGTGTAAGTATTTTCTCATGTTAATAAGGAGGGATGGGCAAACCACCATGGCAAGACCATTTATGACCATAAAAAGAGGTAGGTCCCCTGGGCAAGTCACTTAACCCCCATTGCCCCACCAAAAAAAAAAAAAGGTAGGTCATTCATTTGACATAAATGAGAGATGGCACTAGTGGTTTATTGATTCCATAAGGAGAAAGGGAAGGCTCCCTTTGAGTCATGTCCTTTGGAAAGATTTACAGGAGAAACAAAGATAAGAATGGCACAGGATAGAAGCAGGTGAGGAGTTGTGATATTTGTCAGTGCAGGAACCTTATTTTCTCCAACACAAGTTTCAAGTAGAATCTATTAACACCCAAAACCTTTAATTTTTTAAAAATTGTCAATTGAAGGTAAAATATGATCAATCCCTTAATGTATAAACCTTGAAAGTAGAAGAAAAGGGAAGAAAAGCTATTCTCTTCTTGCCCCTCAACCATAACACCTGTTGTATTGTCAATACTAAAACTTGTGACTGAGCTAGAAAAGAATAGTGAAGACTGTAAGGCAAAGCAATTTCTGAAAACCATAGCCAGCTGCCATCACCATTACATTGGCAGAGAACATTTGAGTAATGGCAGGGAAGGTGGCCAAGATTGTAGCACAATGGCAGCTCCATTTTCTTCTTAGACTCTTTCATTCACCAGCTTTTGTCCCCGGGTGAGAAGTCCTGCTGCTCTATCCCTTTCCCTGCCTTGCTGGGAATCGTTTAGGGTGGATTCAAGGAGATTTCACCAAATTCCAGAAGAATTAGTGACTCTATCTTAGTGGTATCAAACTCAAATGGGGCAGCTAGGTGGCACAGTGGATAGAGCACTGGCTTTGGACTCAGGAGGACCTGAGTTCAAATCCGGCCTCAGACACTTAACACTTCCTAGCTGTGTGACCCTGGGCAAGTCACTTAACCCCAATTGCCTCACCAAAAAAAAACCAAAACAACAACAAAAAAAACCTCAAATAGAAATGTGTTTTATTCTGTTAAACATTTTCTGATTATACTTTATTCTGGTTGGTTTGCACTTAGGAGTGTTGTGGGCCATGTGTTTGACACCTCTGCTCCAGCATATTCACAAGTTATATATAAAATATAACCCAGGTTTGCTACCTGAATAGTGATGGTGTTTATGTCCTGGTTGCTTGGAAGGGGAGAAACTTGATCATTCCAACGATAGATTTAAGAGACCTATGGTAGGTAGGTGCTTCCACAAAAAGACAGGACCAAGAAAATTTAATCATCTTGAAGATAAAGCTCTTACTTGTACTTACTTAGGAGGACTATTTAAGCACCTAGCTCATTAACAAATATATAATGGAACTTCAGAAATTCAATTTTGTATCTATTAAGCATCTATTTAAAAAACAAACAAACACTGCCCTAGGTAGTGGAGAGTCAAAGTTTTTTTAAAAGCACAAATCCCTCCCTTAAGGGACTTTGCAGTCTAATAGTGGGATAGATCATATATTAACAAATAAGCATTGTACAAAGTAGAATATGATCAGAACAAAGAACAGATCCAGATAAATTGCTCTAAGGCAGTTTGAAGAGGGGAGAACTTGATGAGTTGCAATCATAATTTTCTTTACCAAGGAGAAGACTTATGTTGACCTCCTATAATAATCATTTAAGACTTTAAAAATGTAGACACGGGGGCAGCTAGGTGGCACAGTGGATGAAGCACCGGCCCTGGATTCAGGAGTACCTGAGTTCAAATCCGGCCTCAGATACTTTACGCTTATCAGCTGTGTGACCCTGGGCAAGTCACTTAACCCCCATGGCCCCACCAAAAAAAAAAATGTAGACACAAATTTTGAGTAAAACCAAATCAAATTTCTCTGTGAATGGGTATCATACCAATAGTCTGCTATGCCCTAACATTTGTATTCAGCATGATATGCTATCTCCTCAGATCTCTCCTAAGGCAACCAGAATAGTGGCAACCATATAATATGTATACATAGCCATATTACTAGTGGGGAAAGGATGTAAATGTGAACTCTGCCCTCTTCCCTCTTAGCAGAGTTGGTAGGGTTCATCCAGACTCATATTGTCTCACATTATTGACGAGTATTTTTACACCAGTGTTACTTATTCAGAAAACAGCACTTTAGACAGGGTTTGTTTGGTTGTCCTATCAATGATTAACTTCCTGTGCTGCTTCTGTTATATAATACTTCCTTTGAACTTGCCCACAGGGATCTTGAAGCTGTCTTTGCTGACAGCAAAGATAAATAGGATGAATTATATTCCTATTTCATCTTCAGAGTTACTTGGTGGTCTCCAAGAGTTACAACAGTATCATTGCAATAACAGTATTGTGTTACAGAATTTATTAATCATTCTTTCCTTTGTTCAGTGAATTTTGGACTTATAGACACAAAGAATTTTGGGATTGTAATTGACTCCAGGCTCAAAACAATGTGCTATTGCAGCAAAAAAAAAAACCAAAACAACTAATGTGACCTTAGGCTATATTGAGAGAGGCATAGTATTCAGGACTAGGGAGATGGTCATCTTGGTATACTCTGCTCTGGTCAGACCAGTATTGGGTTCAGTTCTATAAGCCACATTTTTGAGAGCATATTTGTAAGTATAGGGTATCTAGAGAAGGGTGACCAGAATAGGAATGACCCTACAAGTCATACCATGTCAGAACTTGCTAAAGGAGTAGGAACATTTAGCCTGAGAAAGAGAAGCCTTAGGAGCAAACATGATCAGTGTCTTTCAGCACATGAAGGGTTGTCATGTCAGAGGAAGATTAAATGGATTCTCTTTGACACTAGAGAGGGAAGAGCTCAGACAAGTGGACATTGAAAAGAAGCAGATTTAGGTTCAATAAGAGGAAAACCTTCCTAAGCAATGGAGCTATCCAAAAGTGTTATGTGCTGCCTCAGGAGATAGTCTGCTCTTCTTCACTCAAGGGCTTCAAGCAAAATCTGGATGACAGTCTGTCGGATGTCTCTAAGGTCCCTTCCAACTCAGGTGCTCTGGAAACAGAAATGCCTCCTGGGTATTTGGTGATCTTTTCTCTGACTTTTATCTAGAAGCAATCTGGATAAAGAGGATAATACTGAAGACAAATTAGATGGTCTGCAGAAACAGTTGGTAAGTCAAATATGCAATAGTTATTATTCATGTTACTTTTTTAAATTGTCACCAGCCTTTCCCAACTTATCATTGGACAAAGAGCTTGAGATGCCATACTGCCCAAGAGAAATGGGTTTCCAGAGCCAAAAAAACCCAACATGTCCCTGTAGTAGAATAATTCTAAATCTAATACTTGGCATGATTACGATTTGACTAGGTAATTGATTCTTAACCTGGGGTCCACTGATCCTCAGAAGGTCTTTGGATAGATTTCAAGGGGTCTATGAACTTAGATAGAGAAAAAAAACCAATCATCTTTGTTTTCACAGCCTCTACCTGACATTGAGCATTTCCTTCTATTATGAATGTTCTGAAAAGGGGTCCATAAACTACACCAGACTGCCAGAGGAGTCCATGACACAATAAAAGGTTAAGAGTCTCTGGACTAGGTTTTCTCCTGCCTCAGGTCTTGATAATGTCCTTTATCATTACATTGAAATATGGAGGCCCAGCAAGTTATCATTCCCATATGTGTACTTTTGCTTACTCCTTCTGCTGAGTTGTATCCAAGAAGTTCTAACTGTGTTTCCACTACAGTGCCTTGTATATACTAAGCATTTAGTAAGTGTTTATTGATTGATTTATTCTATCCTGGAGAGAATGAGACCTTGTGTTTACTCCAGAGTAAGGTCTATTTTCCTATTTATACTGAAGTTGGACTTCCTTTTCTTCTAATAAGAGGTAAGAATTTTGGGGCAGCTAGATGGCACAGTGGATAGAGCACCGGCCCTAGAGTCAGGAGTACCTGAGTTCAAATCCAGCCGCAGACACTTAACACTTACTAGCTGTGTGACCCTGGGCAAGTCACTTGACCCCAATTGCCTCACTAAAAAAACAAAAAACAAAAAAAGGAATTTTTCTAAGATACACTCTCACCGAGCCCTTGAACTACTGGATAAGCAAGATGGTTGATGCAGCCATGTGAATTAGCATTGAGTCTTTAAACTTGATACCTAAAAATAATTAGGCTAAAAGCAAATGAGAATTGCCTTTAAAATTGAGGTTATTAACCAAATGTAAGTAGTGCCTGCCTCCTCCACTGGTTATATTACAAGCATTTATTTGGGAATCAGAACACATTTTCCCTTAGAAATAAAGTCACAGGGGGCAGCTAGGTGGTACAGTGGATAAAACACTGGCCCTGGATTCAGGAGGACCTGAGTTCAAATATGACCTCAGACACTTGACATTTACTAGCTGTGTGACCCTGGGCAAGTCACTTAAACTCCATTGCCCTGCCAAAAAAAAAAAAAAAAAAAGAAGATGAAGAAGAAATAAAGTCACGAAATTTTTGAGCTGGGAAGAACCTTGTGCTCAGTGAATACAACCACCTTGTTTTACAGATGAGGAAGCTTAAGCTCCGCAAAGTTGAAATGCTATTTGTAGGTTCGCACAGTGAGTTGGTAGCGGAGCCAGGTAAGAACCCTTCTCCCGTAGCAGACTGAAGGCTAGTCCTGTTGCCCACAAATTGTGCATGGCTCAGGCCAGCCTTCATACATTATTTTATCCATTGTCTTAAGGTAGGAAATATCTTTGTTGCCCTTATTGCTGACAGATGCTAATATTGCAGGAAAGATGCTGACTGATAGGAAGATGTTTGTGATAGGTTTAAAAATATATCTGCCACGCCAGGTGATGTGATACATGTTGGTGCCAAGTTAGAACTGATAAGTTAAGGACAGCCTCAAGGTTATGTCCTTTCTTGTGCATCCAATGCTGGGTTCTTGTTTTAGTTGGAGAAAGAGTACGTATTAGGCTGTTTTGATCTAGTTCTAGAAATTACTTAACTGCCCCCAACCTTTGCTTTTACTCTCCCCATAAGGGAAGAACACAGATGTTTAAATGGCTCACACTCTGCTTTGCATTTTCTTGGTTTCTCTTCAAAGCAGCAAGATTCCAAGATAATTATCTGCATTTTAAATAAGTTGTGCCTTCCATGGCACAGCTTCTTTTTTTCTAGACTCAGCTGCCAGGTATCTTCAGCTGCAGAATCCAAGAGATCTGTTATGTGCAGCGTGCCCAAACACATGCCACCAGAGGCTCATCTGCATACACCCTAAGTGATTTTAGGCTGAAAGGAATTCATCAAAAAGCAACAGTTTTAATTCACATAAAAACAGCTCAGTGGAAATTAGCCCTTCCTCCTTCCCAAATCGCACATACTTCATATTTCTGGTTTTGTTTCTTTTGGAAATAAAAACTTTGAAAGATCTCATTAGAATAAGGAACCTTTTCTTTAGGCATTTCTATTGGTGTCAAGTGGATAAAATGCCCACCTTCAGAAACATATCTCTATCAATGGTAATAGTCCAGATTCACTTGGAACTTTGATTTGTTATTTTAATTTGAACTTCCTAGCAATTTATCCCATTGGGTTCTTTAATTGTAAAATAGTACTTTATAAATGTTTCATATTGATATGAATTGAGATAGGAATAATGAACCCCACAATGCTAAGGTCTTCACACGATGATAAAATAAAAATACAGATGAATCAGTTTTACACTGTTAGACACAGTCTTCATGAAATGGCAGTGCCAAATTGTAAATGCCATCGGTAAAGTCTCTAGTTAGATTCACCTTGAAAATGGGACTCCTATAAAATGTGATTGTTAAAGGAACATCTGTACTCCATCATTTTTAAAGCTAATTTGCCACAGAAAATATTACTTGATACAGTTAGAAGAGCAGACACTAACAAATTCTTCTCTAGTCATCTTTTAAAACAGGAAAATCACCACATGGAAGATAGGAAGTAAACAAGTCTTATCCAGATTTGATGACAGCTTACAAGGAATATGTCTCTTAAATATTCTTATGCCTTCTGTACAAGAGCATGTAGCCGTCCTTGATGGTTGTGGTTGCTTTCTTTGTCCCTAGGAGGATACCAGTTTCGGTGAAAGTGAGAAGAAGGATGAAACCATGGCAGGTGAGACAATGCCCTTCAGAAGGCAAAGAAGATGAGCATCCATCTCGTGTATCTTAAAGAAAATAGAGAACTACTGTTTTTAAGACTTAGCCTCTCCAAGAAAGACTGACCTTAAGACCCATCAGTGCCTTTGCTGCTATAGTTGAGACATAGGTGTCAAAATGATTTTGATCTCCATCTTAGTTGACATTGAAATTATAAGGTGGTACCCATGTCCTTCTGTAGAACAAGAGGTAAAGGTTTAAGATCAAGAAATAGTAGGTTAGAATAGCAGTGGGAAGGAAAGCCCAGCTGCATCATGTTTTACAGTTCTAAATAAAGAAAGTAATAGAGTTCTTGCTTTATCTCATGCTATATATCAGATATATCTAAAATTTCTAGAGGTCTCTTTCACCTCTATAAAGGAGCTCACTCTAGAAAAGGGGGCTTTATAGTATTTATGCTTTGCAGATGCAAAAAGTTTCAGACACTTTTTGCTGAGGCTTTGTTCTTGGTTTTGTTATTAAAGGCCCTGGAATATGTTTATTTGGAAAATAATGGTAACTTCAAATAAGTTATTGAGGCATTTTTTCGTCTAGCTCTCTGGTACTTCCCTGTCTATCCTTGGGAATGTGAGTGTTTTCATTTTTTAAAGTGTATCACCAGGGGCAGCTAGATGGCACAGTGGATAAAAGCACCTTCCTTGGATTCAGGAGGATCTGAGTTTAAATCCAGCCTCAGACACTTGACACTTACTAGTTGTGTGACCCTGGGCAAGTCACTTAACCCTCATTGCCCTGCAAAAAAAAAAAAGTATCACCAGGGGCAGCTAGGTGGCACAGTGGATAGAGCACCAGCCCTGGATTCAGGAGGACCTGAGTTCAAATCTGGCCTAAGACACTTAACACTTACTTCCTGTGTGACCCTGGGCAAGTCACTTAACCTAAATTGTCTCACCAAAAAGAAAAAAAAAGTATATCACCTTTATTTTAGTTGTTTGTAACTACTAATATCCTCACTGATGTTTGAAGCCCAGGATGGCTCCGACCCAGACAGATCTCCCTGGCCCGTTTCCTCCGCCCTTACAGCTCGGTTGAGACGCCTGGTCACTGTTTACCAACGTTGTAATCGTAAGGAACCCACTCGAGCTGAAATTTTAGGTCCAGGTAACCAAGGATATTGGGTCCAGGAAGACATGTTTAGGAGAGCCACTGAAATCGACCCTATCAACAAGGAAATCCAAAAAAGGTAAGAGTAGCAAGAAAGGAGGTCGTTCTATATACTAATAAAGAATATGAGAAAATTTTACTTCATAGCTAAGCCAGAAGTTTGTATAAAAAGGAAATGTTTTCTTCCAAGGTTAATCAGTACCATAGAATTAACCAGAACAAAACATTAAGGTTTTCAGCATAGTATGGGGTCTAATGCAATCTCCAAGGTGGTTGGGTTCAAACATCTAGATATCCATATCTTCTACTGCTATGGTGGCAGCCTCTTTTTCAAAATTGACAGTCTCTGGGGATGTGGGTTAGTGGTAATGAAAGTCCAGTGTGCAACAGAATGGCACGTTTTAAGTATGGGAGTAACAAAATATTTTACTCTTTTTTTTCAAAACTTCCCTTATGTGAATCCTCAAGATGGACAAGAAGAGAACAAGCAGATTTCTATAGAACAGTGTCCTCCTTTGGTGTTGTCTACGACCAAGAAAAGAAATCCTTTGATTGGACCCAATTTCGAGTCATCTCACGCTTAGACAAGAAGACAGATGAAAGCCTAGAAAAATATTTTTACAGTTTTGTGGCCATGTGTAGAAATGTTTGCCGCCTCCCCATGTGGAAAGATGATGGTAAGAAATACTATTTGTAGCATATCATGGAGGAGACAGAGGAAAGTCTTGGAATTAGTTTATTTATAATTATAGCAGTATATATTCTAAAATGAGGAGCTCCTGAAAGAACCAGAAAATTTTGCTAATTTGTGGTTGAATTCATCCTTGCAAAAAAAAAAATTATTCCTAATTTATTTCCCCACAAAAAATATACTTGCCAGTTAGGTTAAGACTTTACAACATAGTTGAAAAAAATGTCTTAACAATATAATTATTCTTTCATAAAAGTCGGACCAATTTAGTTTGCTCTAAGGATGTTTGGTGTTTTGTTTTGTTTTTTACCTGTACTTTTGCATCATTCTTACATTAAAAATTCATTGCAAATACAACTTTATCTGAGGTTAAAAATACTGAAAGTAGGTAATTGTCATTAGGTCACCCTCTACTGAGCTATTGTACCAGTCTTGAGAATTTTACAATAACCTAGATGTAATGGGTGTTTGTGGTTTTACCCTTTGAACTACACATTTTCAGATAAAGCCCTTATAGTGGCATTGCTGTCTCACAAGATCTGATTTATAAATGTTGACGCAAGCAGGGATGAGAGCAGAACTTAAGTGTACAAGGACACCTTGTTCTTGCCTACACCATAGCTGTAGAAAGTCATACATGCTAGGATTATAGATTTTCAAATTGTCCTTTGATATTCCCTGGGCCTATATTTCTTCCATAAAATTAATTAATTTTCACTTAGCTTTGGGTGTTTACTATTGGGTACAGTCCCTGAAATAACAAACTAAGACTTATAGTAGCAATGACTTGTATCAACTTAGTTATATACATTGTTTTTATTTTCTGATTCATACAGAGTCCAACCATGATTCTAGAGAGTTTTGAGTTATACAAGTCAAACACCACTGTTACCGAGGGCCACGTCAATAAATTAATTTTCCGCTTATTTGTCTATTTAGGTCCACCAGATCCCACTCTTTATGTTGAACCAATCACAGAAGAACGTGCTGCAAGAACTCTCTACCGCATTGAACTTCTGCGCAAGGTCCGAGAACAAGTACTGAAATATCCTCAGTTGCATGAGCGCCTCCAGCTCTGTAGGCCTAGCCTCTATCTGCCCGTCTGGTGGGAGTGTGGGAAGCATGACCGGGACCTACTTATCGGCACAGCGAAGCATGGGCTCAGTCGTACTGACTACTACATCATGAATGATCCACAGCTGTCATTTCTGGATGCCTACAGAAACTACGCTCAGCACAGAAGAGCTGAACCACAAGGTCCAGATAGTGCATGTTGCCTTTACCAGACTAACTCCAGACTTTATGAATCCCTTACATATACTCAAATGGGAAGGACTTGTGAGTCCATAGATACTGAACCTGAGAATCAGTTGAAAATGGAAAGCATGGGTGATAATCTCAGCCACACTGAAAGCAGCCTACCTGATGTAACATGTGAAAATTTTATTTCTAAAGTTCAGGATATCATTTCTATTAACCATGATGAAAGCTTATTACCTGATTCTTTGGAGTGTATGATGTTTGGTGAGAAGGTTTTCAACAGTGAGCCAAGTTCTTTCATTCAAGAGAATCTCAGCAGCACTGAATCTAAGAAGGATGTTTCTGTAGCCTTAGCAGGCAAAAACAAAGAGAATCAACCAGGTAGCCTTGAAGTGGAGGTGGCTACAAACCGCTGTTCCCTGGGTAATTTAGAGGCAAAAATAGAACAAATGAGCAATAAAAATGAAAAGCATTTGTCTCTCCTTGCTATTAAGGACATGGACTCTAACAAGTACACACCTGTTCCAAGACATGAAACTATAAGACATCCTGAAGCCAAATGTAGTATTCCCCAACCCTTAGAGCAAGGGAATGTAAGTAGATTCATGGAGATGTGTAGCCTTAGTGTTTGTAATTCTGAAAGAAAACTTTCTTCAGAGCAACAATTAATTGATTTGTTAGGAAATAAAAGTCTAGAAGATAAATTACTGTTGAGTCAGAACCATAGTGATGAAGAAGAAGAGGAAGAGGAAGATGAGGAGGAGGAAAACTCAGAAGTAGGAGCACAAATAAGGAAAAGGCCAGAGGGTATAGGTCAAATTGACCTCAATACTAACATATCAAATGAAATGGGCAGATGCTTCACTATAGATAAAACAAAGGAAAGGGGCCCAGAGACACAAAACCGTGATCCTACAGAGTTAAGGAGTGTGGATCAAACTGTATGTCAGTGTCACTGCAAACCTATAGACAGGTGGAAAAATCAGGGTGACAGTGTGGAATTTGAGATGGAAAAGACCAAATTCCATGACCCAGACTTGTTCAAAGGCAAAGCTGTGAACAGTATTGCTATAGAAAGTGGAAACAAAACTCTTTTATCAGAGCCCTTGAAAGTAAACCATGAGTTTTTAAAAGAAGATTCCTGGGAAGATAAGGCAGAAAGGCAAAGAAGTTACAGCACATGTCCTCTTGACAGGAGTGATCTAAAACAAGATGTGGACTTTGAGAATAAGGAAGATGATGATGACAAAGATGGAAACTTACAGGGTCAAGGTACAGTATGGGGAACCTCGTATTTTTCTGAGGAGGCCATTCACCATTTCTTTGATCCTTACCTTAAGTGCCCAGAACCATACTGCCACCCCAGCCCTGTTTTTCTGAGGCCTCTTGTAATCTTAGGATGGTATGAATGTGAAATCTGGATTCATAAGGAAACAATCTTAGTCACTATTTCTATATGGTTAAATTGATCCACTTGTTTCACTAGCAATCTCAGACAGGTTGTAGAGAGACACTCTCTAGAAATGTGGAGGGCTTGTCATTTATAGTCACTTCCTTCCTTGTCTTTAGCAAACAAAGTCATGAATAGATTTTATCTTTAGAAATAGGGAACGTTTTCTTGAGGATGTAAAGATAAGAAAAGAACAAAGAAAAAATAATGACTAAATAATCACTGTCACTGGCATTTGCAACAGTAGCCTGATCAGGTAGATAATTTGCATTTTATTCCCATTTTACAAATTAGGAAATTGAGCCTCAGGGAAAATGACTTGCCTAAATAAGTGTCAGTGCCAGGATTCAAACTCAAGTTTTCTGACTCCAAAGGTATGGCTCTTTCCACAGAAACCTCCAGACAATAGTTGATGATATCCTATAGGTCATTATAGCTTCCAGTGATTCTTATAAGAACTCTTCACAGTAAGTAATATATGCATTATTATTATTATTATTGCCACTTTAGGGGGAAGAAGACAGGCAGTGATTAAGTACCAGCTATGTACTAGGCACTGTCCTAAGTGCTTTACAAATAGTATCTCTTTTTTTTTTTTTATCACATTTTGCAAAGGAGGAAACTGAAAGAGGGGATTGATTAGCTAATCCAAAAGTCTGGGAAAACTGTATTTTTCTGAAATTGACAATCTTGTGAGAATAAAGGGAAAAAGTCTTCAGTGGAAAATACATAAAAGATGTAGACTTAAAATTGGCTGAACAAAGAGTTCATGAAGGTTGGAAATAGAGATGCCATGAAAATGAAAACTCGACACACCAGAGAAAAGCAGCAAAAAGTGATGAGCATGCTGTTCATAGGATACTAAATGTAGACCGGGAGGGGCCCTCCTAAGCCATCTCATCCAACCATCTCCTTTGTAATTGAGGAAGTGGGGCCCAAACAGCTTACATGGCTTGTCATGCAAGTGCATGGTGCATAGGAGTCCAGATCCAGTATTCTTTCCACTACCCATAATGCTTAATTCACAAAGCAAAAGGTTTGGCTCAGAAAGGAAAATACTAAAAAGCCTCACCCACATTACACCTAAAGGAAAGAAGTATGACAAGAGATGGTTGAATGCCACTGACAAGCAAGATTTTAAGGAAGCTTTTGGTTCCCTAGACTAGACAAATTAAACCCTAGAGCGGGAAGAAGATAAAGGGAGAATGGGAGAAGGTAAAGAAAATGACTTGTATTCTGTGGACCTTGAACCTTTCAAAAAGAAAGTCCCCAAAATGTAAAATACTTATGTAACTTTATTCTCCAGAACAATACAGAAATGTTGCATTTAAAAAAAAAAAAGTGAAATTTCTTATTACACAGTTAGTGGTGACCATGTCTACAGTGAAATTTTGATTAACCAGAATGCTTAGGGCAGGGGTTTTTAATCTTTTTTGTGTCATGGGCCCCTTCGGTAGTCTGGTGAAGCCTATGGATGGACACTTCAACATAATGTTTTAAAATGCATAAAATAGAATACATAGGATTATGATGGAAGCATGATATCGAAATATAGTTAGCAGAATATTTTTCATAAAAGAAGTTCACTAATGCCTTGGTTAAAAACCCCTGGCTTAGTGTTTTCAGTTGTTTTTTACTCAGGTGAGAGTAAGAAAGGGAGAGAATGGAAGTAGGGAGGTTAGTCAGTTTAAACAGATTAAACAGAAAATCCTTTTTGTTTCAACCCTTTTTAACCTTTGTAAAAATAGTCTTCCTCTTTGTACAGTAGATAAAACTTAATAGAATCTTTGTTTGACAGTTCAGGATTTTGGAATTGGTGATGGCTGACATTTCCAACCTTGAATCCTTATTATTTTGTCCTTATAAATATGGAATGTGTAGGTAGCCGAACTACATCTGTAGTCATCCAAGTCCAGACAAACCTTGAAAAGTGTCTTGTTTTAAAAGACGTCTGACAGCTCATTGCTCCTTTCTGATAAAAGCTACATATAGCAAGGGAGGGGAGAGTTCTGATTAATTGAGGTTTCATTTTATTTCTTTCCTATCCTAACCAGTGTAGTATTCTGTACACAGCAGGCATTTCATAAAACTTATTGACTAATATAATTGCAGAAAGAAACTGTTCCCAGGAGGGAAGGTGCTGATAATGCTGCCAGTTGTTCTGAGAGTAGGAAAGTGTGGGAGTGGGAGGTGAGCTGGGAGATGAGACAAAGAGAGTAAGTTCTGGGGACTTGGCTGTGATTAGGATAGCTGTGAGAAGGATAGCAATGGGTAGAGTTGGAAAGGGGTAGAGTCAAGACTTGAGAACCACTGAAGTATAAATAAGAAAGCTCTTAAAGAGCACAAAAAGCAGGGATTGTAACTTGAATTTTAGTCTACCTAGCTGAAATCTAAATATATCCAAGAACCAGAGGTTGGGGGAGAGGGGGAGGTCAGTATTTGATTTCCACACAGTATGTGGTCCAAGGAAGAATAGTTTTCACAGAATAAAGTGCAGAGACATAATGCATAGCTGCATTAGCTACAAAGAATCCAAATGAAAAAAGAATTTAATTAAGCACTTACTGTGTGCCAGGAATTGTGTTAATATATTGTTAAATACAGTATATTATAATAAGTTTCTCAGTATGAATTTTTTTCTAAAGGGATGTGTCAGTCATAGTGTCCCATTGTTAGTCCCACAGTGGTCAGCCCAGCCTTTTCCCCTCAATACATTCAGGTGTTTGCTGGACTCTGTGCCTCTGACATTTATTATGACATTTTTTTTGATCAGCCAGTGTGGTAGCCTCACATTTGAAAGGATAAGTGTGACTTGTCATTTCACAGAGAAAAGGTGTATTAATTAGATCCAATTTACTACTTTGTTCTAAAGTATCAGGAGTTTAATGCTTCTCCACAGTACCTCTTTAATGTCAACCTTGCTACATTCCATTATGTTTTAAAATTTTCATTCAAAAACCATCTCCTAATGTCTGTCTGTTGAAATAAAATAAAGCATTTATTAAGTGCTTCCCATGTGCTGAGCATTGAAAGTACAAATCAATCAATAAACATTACATGCCTACTACATGCCAAGCACTGTGCTAAGCACTAAAGATACAAAAAGAAGCAAAAGACAGTCCCTGCCCTCAAGGAGCTTACAGTCTAATGGAGAAGACAACATACAAACAAATATATACCCCAAAAAGCTATATAAAGAATAAACAGAGGATAATTAACAGAAGGAAGGCACTATAATTAAGAGGGGTTGAGGGGAGCTTCCTTTAGAAGATAGGATTTTAGTTGGGGCCTAAAGGAAGCCTGGGAAGTCAATAGGTGGAGCAAAGGAGGGAGAGCATTCCAAACATGGACAGTCAGAGAAAATGGCCAGAGCCAAGACATGAAGTGGGGGAGGGTCTTACTTGTGGAACAGCCAGGAGGCCAGAGTCAGTGTGGATTGAAGAGTACATGTCCAGGAGTGAGGTGGAAGAAGCCTGGGAGTGGGGCTAGGTCAGGAAGGACTTTAAATGCCAAACAGCACTTTGCACTTGATCTTGAAGGCAGTAAGAAGCCACTGGCATTGTGTGTGTGTGTGTGTGTGTGCGTGTGCGCGTGTGCGCGCACACGCGCGCACATATGCATGTGTGCATGTGGGGGGGGGTGATATAATCAGACCTGCACTTTAGGAAAATCACTTTAGTGGATCAATGGAAGATGGCTTAGAGTGGGGAAGGACATAAGGCAGGCTATTCAGTAATCCAAGCATAAGAAGATGAGGGCTTGCACCAGAGTGATGGCAGTGTCAGAGGAGACAAGAGATGTTCCAAAGGTGAAATCAACAGGCCTTGGCAACAAATTAAATATGGAAGGTAAGAGATAGTAAGGAGTTTAGAATGACTCCAGGGTGAGGCACCTGAAGGACTGGGAGGATGGGGTTATCCTCTACAGTAGTAGGGAAGCTAGGATGGACTTAGGGGGAAAGATAATGAGTTCTGTTTGGGACATACCGAGTTTAAGATGTCTACTGGCTATCCAGTTCAAGATGTCTTAAAAGCAGTTGGAGTTGTGAGATTGAAGGTCAACAGAGAGTTGGGGGCAGGATATATAGATTTGAGAATCAGCATTTTTGTCATTTTTGGTCGTGCCTAATTTTTTGTGACCCCTTTTGGTGTTTTCTTGACCAAGATACTGGATATCTAACTCATTTTACAGATGAGGAACTGAGGTAAACAGGGTTAAGTGATTAGTCCAGGGTCACACATCTGGTAAGTGTCTGAGGCCAGATTTAGCTCAGGAATATGATTTCTGACTTCAGGCTCAGCACCCTATCCACCACACCATCTAGCTGCCTGGGATAGAGATGGTCATTAAATCCATGAGAGCTGACGAGTTCACCAGATAAAGTACTTATAGAAGGAAAAAGAAGAGGGCCTAGGGAAGAACTGTAAGGACACCTATGGTTAGAGGATGTGATATGGAAGATATCCATCAAAGATGCAGCAAAGGAGACAGAGAAGGAGCTGTCAGATAGGAAGGAGGACAACAAGAAAAAAACTAAGACAGACCCTGCTCTCAAGGACCTCACCCACTAATGGGAGAGACTACACATATGGAAGGTTTTACCTCAAGTCAAATGGAAAGGCCCCATGATCCTTAGGGTACAGAAGCTAAAGAGATGGTAATGCATTTCCTTTAATGTCATTTCTGCTGATAAAATCAGGGCAGCTAGGTGGTGCAGTAGGTAGAAATCAAGAAGACTCATTTTCCTGAGTTCAGATCCTGGGCAAGTCATTTAACCTGTTTGCTTCAGTTTTCTCATCTGTAAAATGAACTGGAGAAGGAAATGGCAAACCACTCATATCTTTGCCAAGAAAACCCCAAAAGGGGTCACAAAGAGTCAGACATGATTGAAAAGTGACTTCACAAAAACCGATAAAATCATAACGGTTTCTTATGTTGAGCCATTTGAGACTGGCAAAGACACTAAGTCCAGCACCAGTGTAGTGAGCCTCTGGGAGCAGAGGGCTACCAGACTGCCTAAGGAGAGGAGCCAACAGGCCAGATTGGAAAAACTTCTGTGCTGATCAATTTGGGAGTGGGCCCATCAGTGTCTGCTGTACTTTCAGCCTATGCACCTAAAAAAAGAGGAAAGAATGAATTTAATATTATGATCTCAATTAATAACATATAACTCTTCTACACATTTTTGTATTCTCAGATTATCCCGGAAAATACTCTGAAGAAGAAAGTAAGAGCTCTGCATCTGGAATAGCAGGCGACATTGGGGACGAACTCCAAGAAGTCCGAGCACCAACCATTGCCCAACTTCTGCAAGAAAAAACTCTTTATTCTTTCTCCGAATGGCCAAAGGTGCCTTCCAAACATTATGATGCCCATTAAGAGCACTCACAGATAAAAGCAGGATATTTGGTGCCCTAGTATTTTATCAGGATCAGGGATTCATCTACAGAACTTCAGAATTTGGAGCCTAAAAAGATAGTCTGTGACAATATTCACCTCCACACACACATACACCCTACCCATTGGCGGAAAGTATTCCCCAAGAATGGCTGCCCTGATCTTCTGTCTTTGCCTTTGTTTGGCTTTCTATTGGCTTACTAGTCTCATGCCTCATGATTGATATTTATAACTATTGTAGCAAATGCTGTTTAAGACAATTTTTAAAAACTAGCTAGTTTTGAGCCATGGGTACATTGAACAAAATAATATTTTATCAACATTTTCATTTTAAAGAAATATTTAATACTTACTTTAATTATAATATTTAAAAGATTAACTCTTTTTTAAATTAGGGTGGGGTTTTTTTAGGTATATGTGGTAAGGAAAGGAAGCGGTAATCAAACTTTCTAGTTAAGAAATTCCTTGGGGCAGCTAGGTGGCACAGTAGATAAAGCACTGGCCCTGGATTCAAGAGGACCTGAGTTCAAATCCAGCCTCAGACACTTGACACTTACTAGCTGTGTGACCCTGGGCAAGTCACTTAACCCTCATTGCACTGCAGAAAGAAAGAAAGAAAGAAATTCCTAATAAACCTATTTCAATCACCAGGAACTTATTTTTTAGAACTATGTATGTGAAACTTCCTGTTTTTGTTGGATTTTAGTAGGACTCTCATGTAACTACTTTTAGGAGGATTTTTTAGTCTCAGGACCTAAGAAATGTTAGATTTGTAAAATACATTTAGAACTGGAAAGGGGACCTTAAAGATCATTTAGTTCAACTCCCTCATTTTGCAATTGAGGAAACAAGCCAGAAAAGTTGAAGGACTTGCCCAAGGTCACACCAGTAGTAAGTGGTAGGAGCTTGGATTGGAACCCAGGTCTTCTGGCTGCAAATCCAAGTTATACATGGGAACATGGGATGATATGCAGTATGGTGACCAAGAATTTCTGTCTAGATCTAGATAGCCATCTCTACATAACATACATACATACATACACGTTTAACATCTACATAGACTCAATAACTCATAGCTAAATGTTTTAGCTTTATTCAAATTTTTTAGTTCCTCCAGTTATACTCACGATTGGCCAGTTAGTCTGGACATCAAAAGCGGTGCATTGTGGTCACACTTAGTCCAAAGTGGACACGATCAATTTTGAGGAAATACTAGCCATGGCTGACTATACAGTCAGTTCTCTGACTTTTGCCCTCTGCCTATGAATTGTTTGTGTGGTTTTAAATGTTCCCATGCAGTGGTTTGGGGTGTGTACCCCCAGCCCTTCACCACACCCAGTCTTGCCATTCAAATTCTCTCACAGGAAGTGCTAAGGAATTTGTGAATTTACTTTTACTGTATTTAAGTTTCTCCTACCCAGTGCTAGTGTAAGAGATCTGCTGTTGCCATTCTTATTTGCAGGATCGAGTGATAATTAACCGCATAGATAACATCTGCCATGCAGTCTTAAAGGGCAAGTGGCCTTCCAGCCAACAGTATGAAATGCCCAGCACACTTCCTGCTCCAGTGTTAATCAGCAGTCCTAGCTCACGAAACAGCATTGCAGAGCAAGAAACACCAGGCCCCAACTTCAGCAATGGAGCTGCATTAGTCACACAGATCCCAAAGGTGAGAAGGCAGGTAATGATATTGACCCCAAATGAGGAGCCGTTGATAGCTGCTTCTGCTTGATTGCTTCATTTATTAATTCAACAGACATTTCAATGCGTAGCATTGTTGAGAATTTCCCTAAATGTCAAGTCAGTTGACATTTATTAAACTCTTACCATGTGCCCAGCATTATGCTAAATGCTGACTAATAGCAGACTATTTCTTTCCTATAGAGTCTTCTCTATCTCAAATGTCTTGTACTTTCTTATGTCCACATTTTATCCTTTAGTAAAATATAAATTCCTTAAAGTCAGTGACTGGGTTTTTTTGCCCTTATATCCTTATTGCTTTACAGATAGTAAATATCCAAGTGAAACTATCAAGTGAAAGATATGTGGCTATACATAGATATTTGAAAGTTTTCTTTATAAATGTGATCCTGACAGTTTCTCTAAGAGAATGATTCTCCTAGTCATCTGGGTTTGAAATCTTTTTTTTTTTAATTAATTATTTTGGGGGGGTGAGGCAATTGGGGTTAAGTGACTTGCCCAGGGTCGCACAGCTAGTAAGTGTCAAGTATCTGAGGCAATATTTGAACTTAGGTTTTCCTGAATCCAGGGCCAGTACTCTATCCACTGCGCCACCTAGCTGCCCCTTGGATTTGAAATCTTAAAGGCATCTCAATAAACATTTAGTAATTGCCTACTGTGAGCTGGGGCAGCTAGTAGATAGAGCTCTGGGCTTGGAGTTAGGAAGACCTGAGTTCAGATCCAGCCTTGGACATTTACTAGCTGTGTGACCTGGGCAAGTCACTTAATCCAATTTGCCTTAGTTCCCTCATCTATAAAATGAGCTGGAGGAGGAAATGGCAAACCACTTCAGAATCTTTTCCATGAAAACCCCTAAAGGGATTGCAAAGAATCAGACATAACTGAAGAACAACAACAAATGAGCCAGGCACTGTGCTAAGCAGTAGGGCTACAAAGACAAAAAAAGAAAGACAAGTGCCTGTTCTCTAGGAGCTTATAATCTAATGGGGGAAGACAAAACACAAAATGAAGCTGGAAAGCTGAGAGGACAGAGAGGGGCATATGTATGCATGATGGAGAAGTCCATCAGAGAAGTAACAAAGTAATGCATCCAGGTGAGAAAAACCATCTTTACTGATCTCACGGTGGTACAGCTCATTTCATTGTATTAATGCCTTTTTGTCTTTACAACAGAGTCATTTCTGGAAATATTACCACCCCCGCACCTCAAATTGAACCTGTGTGTGTGTGTGTAGCATACTATCTCATTGATCCCTACTTCTCTTCTATGAGAGGGAAAATATATTTGATTATTTGTTCTCTAGGATAAATATTGGCTCTTCAGTAACTGAGTTTGAGTTCTTTTTAATGATCTTTTCATTTTTCTGTTGCTGTACTCATTGCCTGTATTGTTCTGGTTCTCCTTACTCTCTGCATTAGCCCAAATTTTTCATATGCCTCAGTTCTTATTCCACAGTGATATTCCATTATATTAATATATCATTGTGTTTTTCTGCCATTAAATAGAATGATTTATATTAGTCTTTTATTTCTTTGACATCCTTGAGAAGGATCACTGGGTCAAAGAGAATAAATGGTTCAATATTTCTTCTTGCATATAATTCCAAATTATTATGAATAGTTGAATCATTTAAGAGTTCCACCAACAGTATATTTGTACATCTATTTTCCTATAACCTCTACAGCATTGATTGTTCCCATTTGCTGTTTTTTGCTAAGGTGTAAGGTAAAACCGTAGAATTGTTTTTTAATTTATATTTCTCTTATTAGTAATCTGGATAATGTTTTCACATGGTCATTTATATTTTCTTTTGAAAACTGTTCATAGACATTGTCCACTGGATAACTCTCCATTCCACTTTGAGACATTTTGGCCTGGGGGGGTTGGAAATCCATTGGTCCTGCATGTCCAGGGCAGATAGAGAGTATTTCCATAATGCTTTGTCAGAGCACTTCTATTATCTTATTTGGTAGGAAAGCTGGGAGACTGAGGGTGGCCCTAAACCCAGGTTACGCTGGCCAGTGGCAGCACTAGAGTAAAACCCAAGTCTTCAATTCCTAGATTGTTGTTGTTTGCACTATACCAGATACAGTGAAGTATTATTAATGTGCCAAGAAAAGGAAAAGATTTAGAATACAAATGCATAATATTATTATTTGACTTCCACCTAGTAAGTAGTCAAAGAGAGAACAGTTTGCATGCAGAACCATAATTCAGAGCCTCAATAGCAATACAAAATGCAACTCTGAACAATTTTAGTGAATAAAAAAGTATTTAAGCACTTACTGTTCTCCAGACACTGTGCTAATAGGATGTTAAATGCCTATTTAACTAACAGATTAATGAATAACAAGTCCAGTGTTTGTGGGGAACTAGGTGCATTGATTGTGGTATTGTAAACTAGTGTAGACCTGGAGAAGGATCAGATAGGTAGCATGTGTGACAAGCTGCACCACTTATTACTACCCTTTTATCTCAGGAAACATATCCCCATAGAAATAAGGACCTTTTTTTCCTCTAATTTCTGGCCCCCTCCACCTTAGCCCCACAAAAGGGTGATGTATAGAAACCTATTCTGGGAAACAGCCCAAGCATCCCACAACAGAAAAGCGGTTAAGTAAATGGTGGTGTGAGGCCATGCAAGAATACTCTGATGTGTAAATGACAAGTCTGTAGACTCTCTCAATATTTAACTCATCAGTCCACAAACATTTAGTGAGTGTTTACTATATATAATACACAGTAAATACTTAGAGACTTACAAATATAAATAAATGCATAGCCCCAGCTTTTGAGGGACTTAAAATTTAGTGAGGTTCTAAGACACATACCCAAAGAAATAGCACATGGAGTAGAAAATGAAACAGATACAATAAACATATATCATCATAAGTGCTTACTGTATGTAGAACACATCATCTGAAACTTGGTCTTTGCCCTTGAGGAACTTCCTATCAGTATTACAAGAATATATTGTTCATGTTGTATTGTTAGGTAGGTACTCATATTCAGGCTGATGGTTTTTCTGATGGTCCTTGGCTAGAATTTCTATACAGCCATCCTAGACTAGTTCCCTGGTCTCTGGAGGCATAATTGACTTGAGGTAGGTATAATAAATTCATAAGTAGAATATATATATCGTTTATCTCAATTTAAGTGAAACATTTGAGCATGTGGGCAAGATAAAGGTAGATTAGATGATTGCACAGTCAGGTGGGCTCAAAAATATTGAAACACCAGACCCAAAGAAGAGTTTTCATTCAACACAAACAGAAATCAGTCACTTATCAAATTTACAAATGACACAAAAATAGTAGGCAAAGCAAATATTCAGGATGACAAAGTCAGTACCTCTCTTTCTCCCCCCCCCCCCAGGGGATTAAAAAAAAAAAAAAGACTTCAACAGGCTGGAGTGTTGGGTCAGATTTAATAGAGATAAACCCATCTGGAATTTAAAAAAAAAACTTCTCAAGGACAAGATGAGATTAGAAGTTTGTCAGAAACAATATAAGAGGGAGCAGCTAGGTGGTGCACTGGATAGAGCACTAGCCCTGGAGTCAGGAGGACCTGAGTTCAAATCCAGCCTCAGACACTTGACACTTACTAGCTCAGTGACCCTTGGCAAGTCACTTAACCCTGATTGCCTTGCGAAAGAAAGAAAGAGAAAAAAGAAGGAAGGAAAGAAAAAGGGAAGGGAAGGAAACGAAACGATGTAAGAGGTCAGTAAAATAGATGATCCTTTTGCTTGGAGATGACAAACTACCTCAAAGCTGAGACTGAGAGAGTTAAAGGAAAAGAGTTTCTGCTAATCATAAGCTAAGGATCATTGCTTTAGTTGAAAGAGCTTTGTAGCCATCCAGCTGAAAAGAGCATGGTAACACTCCAGCTGAAGAATGTCTAATACAGCCCAACCAAGCCAGTGACTGAAAATGGAAAAAACCTGAAGCTCTCCATTAAGAAGAACCCAGCAGAGATTCTGTACTCTGAGAAAAACCCTAGGAAATGAGCAACCTGCCCAGCCTGACAGCTGCAGCCCTGTGGCAGAGCAGGCTGCCTTGACCTATCTAGCACCCACTGCTGCAATAGGACCTGGTAAGGAGCTGGCACAACCACCAGGTGACCTATTCGACCAACCCAGCAGCAAATGCACCCACATAGTCAAGACAGCAAACACTGGGAGGAGCAAGTCTAGTTGAGCAGATTAGACACCACTAACAGAGACACTCTTCCCTACAAAAGCCAGCTCAACTGTGACTAAATCATCCGTGTGATATGGCAGCCAAAATAGCTAATTAAACCTTAAACTTCATTAAGAGTGGCATAGTTGGGGCAGCTAGATGGCGCAGTGGATAAGCACTGGCCCTGGATTCAGGAGGTCCTGGGTTCAAATCTGGCCTCAGACACTTGACACTTAATAGCTGTGTACCCTGGGCAAGTCACTTAACCCTCATTGCCCCACAAAATAAATAAAGAAAATATTTTTTAAAAAAAAAGTGGCAGTTTCTAGGGCTGAGTAGGTAGATGACAGGCCGGGCAACATCTAGAATATTGAATATTGTCTTCTCGGCATCATATATTAAGAAGATCTTTGGTCCGCTGGAGAGAGGATGTTGATAGGAAGGGAAGAGGGATGGACAACCATGATGGTTAAGAACCTATAGGTGATGTCATATAAGAAAGCCGAAGAAACTAAGACTGTGTAACCTGGAAAAGAACAGACTTAGAGAAAACACGATCATCGTTCCCAGGTGAGCTGTCATGCGAAACAATAAAGCTGTTCAGGCTGGCCCCAGAGAGGAGAACCAGCATAAGAGGTAGAAGCTATAGGGAGGCAAATCTAGGCTAGATAAAAGGAACAACTGACTAATATTAAAACTGTTCAAAAGTGGAATCAGCTGACTTAGGAGGTGAGAGATATCACCTCACTAGAAATCTTCAAGCAAAGACCAGGTGGCCATTTGTCATATTTTTTATAAAGGAACTTCCAGTCATCCATTAAACAATTAGATGCCCACGGGAAAATTATATGAAATAATATTAAATCAAAAATAGCAGAACGCAAAATAAAATTGTCCAGTATCATTTCAGAATAGTATTATTGGCATATTATCTCATCAAATCTCACTTTAACATCATGAAACCTAGGCATAATTTCAGTTATCCAATGACCCCAAGACAAGTTGAGTCACTGGTGACTATAAACTAGCACTGAAACCTAGTGGCATTTCTCCTGAATGTCAGTCTTTATTTTATTGTTTTTATATAACTATTTTACATTTATGTGATAAACATTTTGGCTATTCAGGACATTTATAACATTGTTCCTATCTTTTAGTTCCCAGCCTTTCTCTATAACAGTGTTTCACCTACTATGTTTTCCTGGAAGCACACTGCTTTAATAAAAACTTGTTGATGCTCATTGACAAAGATTAGAAGAGATTTGGAGCTTTTTGTTAGGCTTATTATTATCTTTTTAAAAATCTTACCCTTTTAAAAAAAAAGAAGTAACAATAGATATGCCACCCCCACCCCACCCCCGCAAAAAAAAAAAAAGAGTAGTGGATTCCTAGTACTCTGATACACTGTTAGTTTAACTGTGAAGTGGTCCTGCCATTCTGGATTTCCATTTGAAATTATGCAGGAAAAGTGACAGTGGTTCATACTTCTGATCATATTTTCTGGAGATGTCAAACACAGAAACAAAAGTCCATCATGTACCAAAGCATTCATATCAGCATTCTTTCTGGTAGCAAAGAATTCAAAACAAAGTAGGTGTCCATCAATTGAGAATTGGCTGGGGAAAATTATATGTTAGTATAAGGGAATATTATTATTCAGTAATAAATGACAAATCTGAGAAATTTGTGAAAACTTGAGAATATTTGTTTGAACTGATAGGGAATAAGCAGAACCAAAAGCACAATAGGAGATGGTTCTAATAATGTAAATGCAGTGATCACCAGAAGAAAATTGAGCTGTGAGTAATGGGAAAATCAGTAAAGGTCCTAGAAAAGAAACAACTGAATATGCCTCTACCCTCATAACAGAGGTAGGGGACTACTAAGAGTAAACAAACATCATATACATTTCCATCCGAGTGTCTGTATTGGATATTTTTAATTGTTTTAAATTATTCAGTCTGGGGGCAGGGATGAATAAAAACAAAAGGCATCAACAAAATGTTTTTTAAGCGGAGAATTTAATGGTGTGTGTGTGTGTGTGTGTGTGTGTGTACTTAATGTCTGTCCAAAAGGCACTACAGTAACCAAGAAGCAGGGCAAGTAATTTTTAAAAAGGGATTTTAAAGTACCTGAGATCCTGGTAGGTCTCATTGACCATCAGCGATGAATGGTTCTATTTAACCTGGTTGGTCCACAAGGCAAGACAATTTAAAATGCCAGAGTAATAGTCTCTTCTTGGGGGGGTTGGGGGAAGGGGTTCAGAAGAGTGAAAACAATCCTCTAGCTGTCTTTTAGCAGAAATCTTTTTTATAGACCTATATGGGAGCTGACGCTTGTACTACAGTTGTCCTTGCATGTAAGAAATTCTTTGAAAGTAAGATATTAATGTTATGCCATATTTGATATTAATAGGAAAGTTTCCTGGCTCCAATATTTGCCAAGGATGAAAGAAAGCACAGACGCCCCTATGAGTTTGATATGGAGAGAGATTTGAAGTCTCGGAGCCTAGAACAGTTCTCTGCTTCCCATGGACACCCACCTATTATGCTCAATGGCTGGCGTGGGGAGTCAGCCATAGACCTCTCTTGCACACCTGATGCACCCCCAGCAACCACCTCCCCTTTCCCATTGAGCACCAGCACACCTAAGATTGGGACAGTCAGCACCCTCCAAGGATCCCTTGGCATGGACTTGTCTGGAATTCTGCAAGCTGGGTTAATTCACCCTGTTACAGGACAGATTGTCAATGGAACCTTAAGAAGAGATGATGCTGCCATGAGGAGACGAAGAGGGAGAAGAAAAAATGTAGAAGGAGGAATGGACCTCATCTTTTTGAAGGACAGAACACTTCAGACAGGAATTTTGGTAGGTGTATAATGCCCCTGGAAGGAATGCTCAGGTCACTTAGTCTTTTCTGAGGAGCTACCATTGAGATGTAAAGATTAAGAAGCAGTCTTTCAGGATTCTGCTGCAGTAGTAACCCTCAAATATTGAGCCGTATCAGTTAGGCTGTTTTTCTGGGAGTAGTTCCTGTCTGTCATTTAAACAATTATGTTTCATTAGACACCATTACATTTCTCTATACATGATGCCCTTTTCTAATTTTAAGCTCAGTGGGCTGGTATTGTATTTTGTAGTTTCTGTATAACTCTTCCAGCCAACTAGAGCAAGATGGTACTTGCATTGGGTGTTTAGTGAATAATTGATGTTGAACATAGTCTTCTTCCTGCCTTGTGTCCTCCTTCCTCCCACCCCTGTATTCATAGAATATTTAAGATGATTTGTTGGCTCTCTGTAGTTCTCCAAATAAGTTACTTTGGCAGTCAGCTTGTCTAATCAATGAGACTTTGCTAGACAGAACTGTGTTTTATTTTTAATCTCCCTCATTTAAAAAAAAAAGTCTTCTACTGTGATTTTTAGAACATTGCATTTATTTTAGCAGTGTATGCTGGGATTATTACTGAAACTATTGTTGTGAAGGTAAAGAAAAGATGAAAACAAAGAAAATGTTTTGACACATCTGTTTTTTTAGAAATTCTCTTATTCTACTATTTGTACTTAATAATTCACATATTATAGGCCTCTACATTTTATAAAATGTTATCAGCAACTTTATGAGACAGGTAGCATAAGTGGTATTATCCCCATTTTCTAGACATGGAAGTGATGTTCAAAGAGAGCAAAGTCCCTTATCTTAGTAAAGGTGAAAACCTAGATTTGAACCCAAAATCCAGTAACCATTCCAATACATTCACACATTGCATATTCCCAAATATTCATTTTTTTTTCCATTAGGAGGTCCAGGAAGATCAAGAGCAGCCTTCACCAAGCAGCACCCTCCCCGATGGGCCAATCTCGGCTACCTCATCTCCTCACACAGTCACAACAACCAGTGTCCCAGCTGAGAAGACTATTCCCAACAAGAGTTTGTTGGACTGGTTAAGGCAACAATCTGATTATACAATAGAAGTTCCTACCTTTGGGACAGTAAGTGGAAACATGATGTGTGTCTTCTTTCTACACACTTCCATGTGACTTGATTGAGTTTGAGATCGGGAGCTTATTGGAGAGAGTAGTATGGGATAGGTTCCAATGAAATGTATGAAGACTGAGGTTGTCACTTAAAAATAAAGTCCTTTTGTTTGTGATTCTAAGACCTTTGCTATACCAAGTAACCCTCTAACTATAACATACAGGTCAGAAACATCTATAGAGAAGTGAATGTAGCTGAAACTGAATAATGAAAGAACTGTCCTCACTGACACCATTTTGATACCTCAAATGCTTAACACTTAACTCACTGACACTGACATTTAGGTGATGTGGTTCATGAGAAATCAAGTTACGAAATAGAAGGCTAGATGCGTTTTTATGATTTATAGTTTGTGGTGTTTTGTTGTTGTCGTTGTTTTTAAATCACTGCTGTCCTTAAAGTTGTCTTTTAGGGATTTTTCCTTCTATTTTACCTTGGTATTTTCATCCTCTGGACAACGGTTTGGAAAAATATCATTGTCTTATCAAATTTTTCCTTTTTAATTTCCCTCTTCTCCATTAACTACCAATCCCACTCCCTTGATCTTAGATCCATTACACTAATAAGCCATGTAAAGGAGTTCATTTTAAAAAGGAGGGGAGAAGACTTAGAGGGAGAAAGCCCCTCTACTCCAAATTTCCCCCCATTCCCTATCCTCAGGGGAACAGAGGATAAACACATGTAAATGAGAGTGACAAGAGGGCAAGGTGATGGCAAAAATGCAGAAGAAACAAGGTTGGTGAGTGCATACACAGTGCCACAAAGACCCATCGGAGGCCATCTGTCTCTAGCCTACTTAGAGCCTGGAGCAAACAGAAAATAGTCTAAGTTCTCTCTATTGCACAACTAAACACAACTTTAAATCATTGTGTTTTACCGTCTACTAAACATTGATACTTTGCTCTACTTTTTTCCAAGTTAAAGGACAGAAAGGAATGAGAAAGCAAAGAAAAGGGCCCAGCATGGGCTAGGTCCTGGTGTATTTTCTTCCCTTTAATTGGTGTCAGGCTCTTGGAAATAAGTGTAATGAAAGAGACAGCTACATAGGACAAGCAACCAGCTCCACAGAAAGCAGCAGGAGAGTAGTTTAACATTTTAATATTTGCTCTCTTTGCTTCTTAGAATTTTTCAGACAAACCGAAGCAGAGAAGACAGCGTTGTAAAGAACCAGGAAAATTGGACATGGGCTCCCTAAGTGGAGAAGAAAGAGTCCCTGCTGTCCATAAGGAGACAGGACGGCAGGTAAGGGAGAGGACATTTGAGATGCAGAGAATATTGTGTTGAGTTGTGTAGCAAAGCCTCATTGTTGACTAAATCCTAGGCTAAAAAGTCTGTAAAGTAATTTGCCAAATGATATCTACAGAAAGGTTGAGGAAGATAGGAGTGGCATAATAATTTAGTAAAGGCATATGGCTAAAAAACATTAAATATTGCATCTCAAACTCAACATGTCCAAAACTGAACTCTACTTTCTTCTCTCAGGCCCTGCCTTCTGCCCCTTTTCTGTTGGAGGTACCATCCTTCCAGTCACCCACATTTAAAGCCCTGGCATTATCCTCCTCTCTTCATTTTTCCTCATCTCACATATCTAATCATTTGCCAAATCTTGTATTTCTTACCTCCGTAAGAGCTCTTGAATCCATCCCTTTTCTCTGCTCATACCACCACCATTCTAGCTTAGGCCCTCCTCACTCCTCCCTAGATAATAGTCTAATTAGCAGCCTCCTAATTGGCCTCCCAGGCTCAGGTCTCTCCTCTCTCTAATCTATCCTCCACACAGCTGCCAAAGTAATCTTCCTAAAGGGCAAGACCAACCATGTTACTCCCTTACCTGTTAAATTCCAATGGCTCCTAATTGCTTTTAAGGTCAAATGTAAATCCCTCTGTTAAGCTTGTAAAGCCCTTCCCAACCTGGCCCCAGCCTTCTGTGTGTGTGTGTGTGTGTGTGTGTTTGTGTATAATATGTGTGCATACTTATATGTGTACATATCTGTGGTTTTGTGTATGTATATATGTGTGTATTGTGTATATGTGTGTAAACATATATGTATATTGTATTGTGTGGGTCTAGATATATTTTACATTCCCAGTGCCTATATGATAGAATGTATAATATATAATGGAAGTCAGGATAGGTTGGTACTAGAAAAATCAATTTAGAAATCATCTGTATGGATATGGTCATTGAATCCATGGAAACTGATGAGATCACCACTGTATAAAGAGAAGATGGCCTAGGACAGAGAGCCTTTCTACAAATAGATTTTGTTGTTCAGTCATGACCCCATTTGAGGTTTTCTTGGCAAAGATACTGAAGTAGTTTGCCCTTTCCTTCTTTAGCTCATTTTACAGATGAGGAAACTGAGGCAAACAGAGTGAAGCAACTTGCTATGGGTCACACAGCTATTAAGTGTCTGAGAACAGATATGAACCCAGGTCTTCCTGACATTATGCCACTTAGCTGCCCCCAAGAGAATGGATGGATGGATGGATGTAAACACACACACATATATAAATTTAGATATTTAGGTGTATAGATATTTATCACTCACCTTCTTGCACACTACATTTGGTTGCGTACTTGCATTCTTGTTGTTCCTGACACACACAATCCATCTCCCATCTCTGTGCTTCCTTTTCTCTCACTTTTCTCTTAACTCTTTTCAGTTTGGCCACTGACCTCATCATTCCAATGAAAACTACTAACTTCATAGTGTGGTAAAAAGTTTTAACAGTCGGTTAGATAATGGAGAGACGCCAGTTTTGGGGTTTTTTTTAGGACCACCCTTTTGGGGAGGAGACCAACAGCATTGCCTGCTGAGCACTCAACTTCTGACTTCCGGGGTGCGAGCTTAAAAGGCAAGGAGAGAACGGAAGTGGGGGCTTTTTCCTGCTCTGCTGGTCTCCTGGCTGCGCTGCACAGACAGACGCGGACTGGAGTTTGACTTGGCCCGGCTCTCGGTTAACAGCACGCGCTTGACTCGGTCTCTCTCCCCAAAAGTGGCCTTGGGTTTTGGTGAGTTTTATACAGAATATAGACTAAGCCTAGACTTAAGACGATTTCTATTGTATTTCTACTTTCCTATCCTTCTAATCAACATCACCTTGTGACTACCATACAATAAAAGCTCTATCTAGAAAACCAGAAGCTTCTTCCATTTACTAGTCTGGGAGATAAATTAAGGGAAAGTTTAAGTAGGGGAGATTTATGATCTAATATCCAATTTTAATCTCACAAAAGCTAAAAGTGATCTTTTAATTACCAAACCTAATGGCCTTTTCTCACTCCTCCTTGACGTGATACTGTAAATCACCATCTTCTCCTTGATTCTCTCTACTCATTAGGTTTTTGTGACACTTCCTGGTTCTCCTCTTAGCTGTCTGACTGCTTCATCTTCATCTCCTTTGCTGGATCCTCATCCAAGTCATACCCACCAAACTGTCCTAGGCTCTTTTCTTTTTATATCCATGATCTCATCAGCTTCCAAGCAAAGTGCCATCTCTCTGCAAATGATTCTTAAATCAATTTTTCTAGGCTTAAACTCTCCTGACTTCCATTCTCCAACTGCCTATTGTTCATCTCAAACTAGATGTCCTGCAGGCATCTTAAACTTGGCTTCTCTAAGACTGAAACTAGTTATGTTTCCCTCAAACCCTCCTTCTTCCTAACTTTCCTATTACTGTTGAGGGCATCACCATCTTTCTAGTCACTCAAGCTTACAACCTGGGTGTCATCTTCCACTCCTCACTCTCACTTCCCTATATTTAATCTTTTACTAAGTCCAGTTATTTCTAGCCTATTAATATTTCTTGTATACATCCATTTTCACCTCTGATACTGTCACCACTCTAATGTGGGCCCTTTTACCTCATATCTAGACTATTGCCTTCTGCTTCATCTCTAGTCCATCCTTTATTCAGTTGTCAAATTGATCTTTTATAGGTGTAGATCTGTGTATATGTGTGTGTGTGTGTGTGTGTGTACATATATATACACATATATGCCCATGTGCATGTGCGTGTATAATATATATATAATTAGTTATTTTACTCAATAATTCTTCTTTCCTTAGAATAGCAAATCTAGTAATTATACGGTAAAATAATCGTTTTTGTATAATTTCTGTCCATCCTTATTTCTTTTCTTTTGACATCACCTTTAAAAACAAAGAAAGGAACCTACCATGGTCAATTCATTTTCCTTTTACAATTTCAAAAGTATGTAATCACTTATTCTCTAAAAGCATTAGGTGATTTACAACATATTTTACTTTTTCTATAAATGTATGGTTTTTCTATAAATGTATGGTTTTCTTTCATCCCCACATCCTCCACCAAAGCCACTTGAGTATGGAAAGAGGAGGTCCATCTGTCTTGGAGCTAATGCCTATCAAAAGTTGTGTTTGTGGGTATGCTTTTGGTCCCCTTTTAGCTTTAATGTAAAAAATCCTAGTTTCTTTTTGGGGTCTGGAAGCACGTAATTATATCTGCTACACACGTTAACACCATCTCCCATTGTCTCTCTTTGACATCCTAAGTTAAGCAGACTTCACATTCCAAGGTGGTAGAAACCCTGCCTGCCTGCAGGAATGAGCTGATGGTGTTTTCATTGTTGCATTCATCAGTTATGGTAATAACAGCTCATATTTCTTTCCTCAAATAACTCTATAAGAGGAGTATTGTTCCCACTGTATAAGTGAGGAGACGGTGGTTCAGAGTTGGCATACACAGCCCTGCAGCAAGTGTTAGGGCCAGGATCAGAGGGTTGAACCACCCGGACACATTGTGTTCATATCCTAAGACTTCTAGTTCTTCTGTGATGGCCAAGTGAAAAGAGTGTGGTAACTATAGTGTTGAGTCGTTCAGTATTTGTTGAATTGAAGGTCTGTTTCTGAGCCTAGGTTTTGCTACTGTTACCTCATTTGGTAAAATGGAGGTAATAAAATGTCCCAAATGTCTTAGTGCAGTTTTAAGGTGTAATTATACTATCTACTTCAAATAGATATTATTGAGGAAAATGCTTTCTGAACCATAAAGCATTATAGAAATAGGAGTTACACTATGACACTATGTGGTCTCTTCTTTCTGCTTATTTTATGTACTCTAAGCATTGGTTTTAGAAACATTTGAGAAAATTGTGCCTTCTTATTGTTGATGCTTTTCTCATTTCACTCTCACCTGAATTTCTTTAGTGTGGAAGTTAAGGTTTATCACCTGCAGGGAATTCCTTAGAGTCAAAACTTATTTTAGAACCTTCCTTACTAACCACCTTCTTGCCACAAATGTGTTTCTCCTTCATTGTTAAATGGATCTAACCCTTGTTTTAAAGCAGAGGTGTCAAACACCTGGCCTGCAGACCACAGCACTTCCAAGTGTAGCCTGAAACATAATCAAATGTAATTGGGAAATATTTAACAAAATAAATTAAAATACAATAAAACATAGATAATATTCTATTTTAAAACTAAATCGGGGGCAGCTAGGTGGCGCAGTGGATAGAGCACCGGCCCCGGAGTCAGGAAGAACCTGAGTTCAAATCCGGCCTCAGACTCTTAATGCTTACTAGCTGTGTGACCCTGGGCAAGTCACTTAACCCCAATTGCCTCACTTTAAAAAAAAAAAACTAAAACTAAATCAATATGCTGCCCATTAGAATCCTTAGGTGTATTTAGTGGCCCCTGTTTCTATTTGAGTTTGATGCCTCTTTTCTGAAAGTTAGTTTCTGGTGCCCTCTGGTAAGATGCAAAAAACCAAAGCATCTGTTAGCATAAGGTACAGAGCCACACCTTGATTCCCAGTGAATGGAATCTCTGGATTGTAACAATACCCTTGTGGCCATCCTTTCTCCCAGCTGCATTCATTTTGTATCTGATTGTCAGGATCACAGAGCCCTCAAGAGCTTTCTGACTGCTCTATGCCTCTGCAGGTGGAAATACTTCCATGGGACCATAGGCAATTCAAAGAGACATTAGAGATGAACTAATTTAACCTCTTCATTTTGTAAATGAGGAACCTTAGACCCAGAAAAGGCAAGTGACAGCCAGTACCAACCATACAGGTACTCAATAGCAGTCAAGACTAGAACCCACGTCTCTGGGCTCTTAGTGTTTTTTTCTCACCATGCTCTGTGGCCTCTCTGCACGATTAAAAAATACAGTGAATACCCAAAAGACTATTCCTTTGTTCTAAATTCATTTCTGTATTCTGCCCCTAATTTTAGACTGGCTAGAATCATTCACTTCAGTGGCTGTACACATGAGTATAATATCCAGAGGGCCCAGTATACCAAACCAAATTTCTCTGGAAGGTATCATTCTTAAGAATATACCAACCTCCCTAGGATTGCATACATTAAACATTTCATAATTGATGATTAAAATGTTACCTACATTTCCAGTGAGCATTCAAGAGTAATAATAATAATGATGATGATAATAATGATAAATAGATAACATGCATATGATGCTTACCATGTGCCAGGCACTATGCTAAACACTTTACAATTATTATCTCATTTGACATTCACCACAACCCTTCAAGGTAGGTGATACTATTATCCCTATTTTACAGAAGAGGAAACTGAGGTTAAGTGACTTGCCCAAGATCATATAGCTAGTAAGTGTCTGAGACTAGATTTGAACTCAGTTCTTCCTGACTCCAGACCTGGCTCTCTATCCACTGTGCCACTTCCACTCATTATCTTTGGTAGAAAGTTAATATGTAAATGTGAAATTACTTATTCCCAAGATGCCCGTATAGTTATTATAATGACATGCTCTTTATCTCAGTGCACTTAAAATCATATAGAAAACTACAGTTACCCCCAGGCATTGTTCCTGTATATGACTCTCCCTTTCTCCTCCATTTAGCTTTCCTATGGAAAGGGAGCAGGATCATTCCCAGTGTGTAATTGCCATGGGGCAGAGGCTTCCAGGGAGTGGATGTATTGCTGTGAGTGGCTGGCCACAACACTCAGTGCTGGAAGCAAAGAACTTCAGTTACAGGGTGGTAGCCGCTGGGTTACTAGATGATTCTCCCCATACAGGAAGTGGTTAAAATACTTGCCAACAATTGTCCACAGACTGGAAACGTTTTCCTTTCCCTCCCAGGAGGATGCTTTGCTTTTGCTCCCTGGGTCTGAGGAGGGAGAATAAAAATGAACATATACTAACCCAGCTATTTTACACCACTCCAAAGTGTCTGGAATTCCCTATCTACTCTTTGACTTTGGAAGTCCAAATAATTTCTGTTAATCTCTGACACTGTTAACAGAATATTGATAGGAAATAAATTAAATTATAGAATGAAGCATAGTTGAATTCTGAGGCCTACTGGTGATTTTCTCCTGAACACTAAGACCACAATTAGCCCTTCCAAGATTTAATGAGTAAGGGATGGAACTCTGCCTTTTAATGGAGGGAGCAGCTGGCGGGTAAATGAAAACTCAGCCTCAGTCACTTTTACCAACATTAAATTTGCTTTAAAAGAAATACCTAACAGTGGGTGGGCTTTCAGTGAAGAAGTACTAGAAACGTTTTGTATTATAGCAGCACTTACATTTGACTGACAGTTTTTCCAAGGTTAGGATGCCTCTGTTAACAGTTTGTTCATTACAGTTACTGAGAACCAGAGAGTGTACCTGTAAACAGATGCATAATGTCAGTTATTTCTATTGATAGGTGTACCTAATGCATTTACACAGATTATTTCAAAATTGTGTATTGCATCAGTCTCTAAGAAGTGTCTTGTAACTGATAATAGTTCACCTTCTTGTAGTGTTTCACATTCTATAAAACAATTTAAATCACCGTGTGAGGCAGGTATTTGCAAGATTATCGTCTCTTTTGCATATCTTAACATTTTTCCAGGAGAAGTATGTGCCTTCTTCCTTACTCCTGACATCATTGCTTATAGACCTCTTAAAGTACATCTTTCAGGATGGGCCAGGTAGCCTTCCTCCTTCCATCTCTCTGCTTTTTGGGGAAATGAGGGTATTCACATGGGATAGAACTTTGGAAGAGGTTTTAATTCCATTAAGAAAGAACCTCCTCAGTGTTTCCATTGGTTTAGAAACAATTGAACCAGGAAACATATTCTAGAATCATTGTGTAATCTCTTGGCAAGACTGTACCTTAAGCTTGGGTCCAGTTTGGCAAAATGTGCCAGAGCTTCTGCTCCACTGACGTAACCTTAGAGAATCTTGGGGTAACTCAGTGCCTTCATGAAGAGCACTTCAGTAGAGACTTAAAGCAGAGTATGCTATGGCCAGTAAGTTGTCTTGCTTGACTGTTCATATTTGTTACAAGGAGGCAGAGGTTTCAGCACAGAGTGGTAAGGAGAGGAATCAATGCTTATTAATTTAAAAAGAAAATTTTTTAAAGAAAAATATGTTTAAATGATTATGAGATTTACAATAGGAATTTTCAGTGACTAACTTGTTAAGTAATAGAACTATAGAATACAAGTGATGGAAAGAACTTCAGAAATTTTCTAGTCCAGCCTTCTCATTTGATAGGTAAGTGGTTTATCAAAGAGCACAAAGGAATAAAACCAAAGTGTCTCTGCTACATCGTTCTTCCTTTCAAAGTTTTCAAAGAGATATTGTTATTATTCTTTACTACTGCAACTTATAAGGCTTAATCATCTAGAAATCTGGTAATGATCACATATTCTTCAAACGTGTTATGCTGCTGACCCATGTGCATATGAAGTTTTGCAACTGATGAGTCTCTAATAGTCAGGTTACTATCCTTTAACACATAATTTATGAGACATAAGTGCTTCACAAAGTGTTTTTTTGCATATCAAGATAATTGGGTGGCAAATCCTTAAGGGGTATTGATTTATCCAGCAACTTGACAAAATGTGGACACTAATTTTTGATAGAATTTAGATAAAACAAGACTATGTCCTGTGATATTAGAGAGGCCATTTCAGGTTGTTAGTACCTGCCAATGAAGTCTTAGTATTGCTCCTCACAAAACCTTTCATTCCTAGTAACTCTCACAGGTTTTTAAAGGCTAAAGACTGCTTCTGTCTAGTGAGTTTCTTTGGAGCTTTGCTCAAATGGTCATCTGCTCAGTAGTAGGTCAAGAATATTATAGTAGCATTGTGGTTTTGATTCTGGATAAGATTGTAGCAAATTCTCTCGGCATCCATTTAATGCCCCCTTAGAAAATAAAATATACAGTAAGAAACCCCCAGAACGATTGGGTAAAATACCTGCCAGCCCTAGGTAGGTCAGTTGCCTTCTTTGCTGAGTCATACTCTGAAGAAGGAAGAGCCAACATTATAGTCACCCCAGATGATTTCTTATAGGGTAGTAACTGAGGGATTTTGTGTTTCTTGTTCCAATTTTTAGGGGTTTCTACCAGAAAACAAGTTCAGTCAGATCCTAACTGAGCCAGTTCTCCGAGATGCTGGTCCTCGAAGGAGAGGAAGGCGCCCACGAAGCGACCTCATTAAGGCTCCTGGCATTGTGGCAGACTCTCCCTCAGGAATGGGACCACTGTTCATGAATGGACTCATTGCTGGAATGGATCTAGTAGGACTTCAGAATATGAGGAATATGCAGGGCATCCCGCTTACGGGGCTGGTTGGGTTTCCTGCTGGCTTTGCGGCAGTGCCTGCTGGAGAGGATGTCAAGAGCACCCTCAGTATGTTGCCTATGATGCTGCCAGGCATGGCAGCCGTACCCCAGATGTTTGGTGTTGGAGGACTTCTGAATACACCCATGACGACGACATGTACTTCAACGGTTCCATCATCTTTAACAAGCACAACTAAAAGTGGTACGTCAAACACAGAAAAGGCTACTGATGACAAACAGAATAGCCATGATGTAAAAAAAGATACTTTAGCTGAAGACAAGCCTATTCCTAATTCCTTTTCAGATCAGTCTGAACCTGCAATAACTACCAGTAGTCCTGTAGCTTTTAACCCTTTTCTCCTACCAGGAATGTCCCCTGGACTGATCTACCCATCAATGTTTCTCTCTCCCGGCATTGGCATGACATTGCCAGGCATGCAGCAGACCAGACATTCTGAAAACACAAGCCTAGAAAGCCAGAAGAGGAAGAGAAAGAAAGCGAAAGGGGATACCCTGAATCCAGACCCAGAAACTGTCCCCGTATCAGAAAAAGAATCTGGAAACGGTCAGAACTGTTCAGAGCACACCCCACTTTTGCCCACAGATAAAGAACATGGTGTACAAGCTGAGCAAAGTGATTTAAAAGGAACTCATAGTGACACCAATTAGAACTTGATTTCATTAAGAAAATTATTGTGGCTTGTAAGTTTCTTATCCCATAAAGATTTGTTATTTCCCTCACTTCACCTTCATAAAAACCTGTGTTTCCATGAGTAATATTACCTCCCTAATTCCCTGTCCAGGAACTATGGTAACAGATATTAATAGTTTCAGGGTCTCGCCACTTTATTAGATAAAAGTGTTGTCTAGCTAGTCTGGGAAGCACAGAATCCTCATTCTGTTATCCAGTTGTTCATTCCAGCAAACAATAGTAAATTCAGTACTTGGTGACATGCCCTACCCCATTCCCTTCCAAATCTTTTACTTATTTGGTAGGGAGAAAAAGGCAAAAGAAAGCATGTGTCTAGTGATCCGCAATTACAATGCAAAAGAACAGAGACAAGGGTAATAAAGCCTTTTTCTTTGAATTACACTAAATGGAAAACAAGCAAACAAACCGGTATTGGGGGACCAGATGCACATCTATAATACGTGCTAATGTGTATTTTTGATTTACAATGTTTCCCTATGTTATCATGATTACTAGATGAGTAGTATAGACAGAGGTATATAACTAATGATTGAAAACATATATTCATTTCTTTTTTAAAAACAAAAAACAAAAACATAACTGGTAGCAATATAATTTCCCCCTTTCCTGGCTTTTCAGATACCTGAAACAAGTGAAGATGTTGTTTTATACTTTATTAAATGACAATTTTGATTTTTTTTCAGTGCCCCCTTTTCCCCACAGTTTAAAAAAAAGGTCCTCAGTTTGACTGAGAAAGCTTTACACATGGTAGGCTGTGAACAGAGGGGCAGGGGGGAGGAACAGTCACACTACTTAAAGCCAATTACTTTAGACTTATACTGGCATTTTATTCTTATCTATGGCATTAATACTCTTTACAGAGGGTTGGGGGTTTTTTGTTTTAAGGTGTTGTTTTTTTTTTTCTGGCAACAAATTCACCCCCTCTGAATCCAAGGAATATGGAAGCATGATAGATTTTATTTTGCATTGTTCCTTACCCAGAAGGGCGCCTCTGCTGAAATCTACAAGAAATAGTCCCATAGGACGGCAGCTTTTATGTTCTGGAAGGTCCTTTGTCAAGGCCGTTGAAGTTTTCCAAAACTTGGAAGTGTCCCCTCTACCAGCACTACCACCAACACCCTGCTTTTTATAATGTTAGACTGTGAAAGGTTGGTTTTTTTTTTCCTCCCCACTTCCTTCCATCATCTCTGTTATGTTTGTATTGGAAAGTTGGATCCAAACACCAAATTACTGAGACATTCGAGAATATGTTACAAATAACATTATTTTTGATTCTTCCTTAGACTCTCAGTCTTCAGAAGCTTGACCTAAGAAGAAACCTGCTTAGGCACTTCTCATCACCATCCTTCTCTACCTGCCAGTTAACATTTTTCAGTTCCCTTAGTCTTAGCTTTTCTGTAGAGCTCATGACCTGAGACTTGAAATAAACTCACAGTGGTGGAGTGCACTGGGGGCAGTGGGCAGTGCAGCAGGACAGTTGGAAATGTTGGAAGTATTGCTAGTGTCCATTTTGTTGTCACAATTTACTGTATTTTTTACATTTTCTGTTACAGTTTTGCTAATTTATCAGAAGGTCCAAACGTTTGACATAACTATTTCAGTTTGCATTATTTATTTATGATGCTTGTCATTGTCTTTTATACATTTGGGATTATAAATTATGTACGTGTTAAAATTAGCATCTCACAGAAGTCTGTTAAACCATCACTGAAAATCAACCAAGTGTATTTTCAGAAACGAGATTCCCAGTTTCATGGATCAGAGGAGTAAACCAGAAATTATGTAACTGATCATATAGCAAAGAAGCCAATAATTAAACATGTTGTATTTAATAACACCCTTGTAGCATAGCTGCTGTATAATGCTATCTGTCCACAGATTTCTTAGAAATGCTGCTCTCTCTATTTAACTAACATTTTGTTCAGTTTTGCCTCCAGTGGAAGCAGAAAGGGTTTTTTCAGCTGTTAAATCCAAAATCAATATAATTTATTTATGTAAAAAAAAATTCGATTGATATATTTTTGAACCTTTAAGTACTAATTTTCTTTTTATCAAGTAGAAGAAAAAATTGTATTTGCCCTAAATCCTTAAAATACAAATGCTATAAAACGTCATATATTTTGAAAGCCTTACTGAAAATGAGTATTATACACATCTATGCAGATTTGGGGGGAGGGGGGATAGTTTCTATGGAAAATTTGTTTTTTCCCAGGTTGCACCATCAATAGGAAACAGGGTTCAATATAGATTTTATTTAAATAGCTAACAGCATGCTAAGTTTCTTGTTTTTCCCCTCTCCAATATGTATGCTAACTCTCTGGGTATCTGGGCTTATATTTGATTGCTCTTGTGACCCTGTTTGAAAAATGAAAATGATACATTATGGATTATTTGCTCTGTAAGGCTTTAGTGGCTTCTTATGACTATTTTGATATCCATTTCCAAAAGCAAAAGCCAAATTTAAACTTTTCTTCCACATCTTGGATCTTTTCATTCAAATCCATGTCATTCATAAACACACTCTCTCTTAATCATTCTTCACCCATATCGTACTACATAATAAATTGTCTGTGGTCTTGACCCTGCATAAAAAAAAAAAAAAGTTGAAAAGTCAGATTTTTATTTGAGGTGTTTAGTGACACTTTGTTGTCTTCTGCAGATTTGACACAGTGTCTGTTATTATACCAGATGGGTGCAGAAATCCACTTGGTGGATCTTTGTGGTGCCTAGTGCCATGTACCCTATGGGTATTCATGTATTCATTGGTGATGAAACAGAGATGCTTTTTTTCAACATAGCAACCTTCCAAGGGCACCTGGTTAAAACCGTTTATGAGGATGGATGAAGAAGGAACAGTAGCCATTTGCCAGGATTGGTGTCTCTAAGGGAACCAGTTAGGAAATACTTGTCTTCTCCAACCCATGGAGCTCCAACCGTGAAGCTACCCTTCATTTGGGGTTTCAGGTGGGTTTCATATTTGATAGGTTCAAGCAGATCTTTTGCCTCCATAAAATCCCAGTCCTGGATAAACTACTAAGAAGTTTTGTTGTTGCTCTTGTTTACATTTGGGAAGTCTTTCAAGTCTCTGGTGTCAGAAGTTCCAGATCATCTCCTTGCAACCTGAAAAGTAAGATTGAACCATCAGATTCTAGTATTTCATCATCAGGTGAGGCTAGGCTTCACTCTAACAGTATTTTCTAGGGAATCCAGTACAAGAAAAGTGAAACGAGGAAGACAGAAACAGGTTCTTGTTCCTTGTTGTTCTCCCCCAGGGTTCCCAGTACATAATCAGCTGTCAGCAAGCATCAATTGCATGAATCTAATAAGAATTCCATACTGTTCTACACCTTAATAATGATTTACATTGAAGAAGGGGTGAAAGGGTAGGTGTGTGAAATGTTCGTTTCATTGTTTCTCTTTTAAAACAACATCAACTCCCATTGAATCAAGGGAAAAGAATGATGAAAAGACTGGTCCTTTTATGTGTTCTGGTCAAGATCAAACCTGTCCCCACAGGATCTTTGGGAGAGAAGTAGAGAAGAGTTGGCATTATTTCCATCTAATTGCAAGTAGATAGAGTTGACTTGACCAGGATTACTCAGTAAAGAGTAATTTCTAGTAGAGCCATAAGTAGAATCCAGGTCAGTTCTGAGGTTGCTATGACTTTTTTTGTAGGAACAGCACATTCTTCCTGCTTATTTTCAACATTGCTTACCAAAGCATCCATGAAGTGCTAGGTTTGGAGACTCCCAGTGTCAGAAGTTGGAACTGACATTTCAGTAAATTTGGAATTTAAAGTGGAGAAAAATAGAGGTCGTCTTTAGGTGCTGTGGTGTAAACATCCTTAGGAACATGTCTCCTATGTGCTGGCTTAATTTTCCTCTTGATTCTTTGAAGTGTTGCATTGCAGAAGTTATTGTCAGAGTCTGTTGAGCCTTTTTTCCCCTCAAAAAAAAAAAAAGTTATTTGAGAAAGCATTGAATTCAGACCTCGCATGAGCATGGAAATTATCATGATGGGTCAGATCCATTTTTTTTTTTCCTCTGAAGAGAATGCTGAACTGACTGATGACAACAAGAAAGGTTATTGAAGGGGACAGAGTGATCCTCCTTGATTCTGAAACATATTGATTAAAGTTTTAATACATATGAACCCATTTTCACAAAATCCAACTTCCTAAAAGAACCACCAAAATGTGATAGCCATGTGAATTTAAAAGACCAGGAATATACTTCATAAGACATAGCATTTGTCTTAAGTGTTTTAGCAGTAATTGGAGTCAGGTTTCTCAGGGATGCATAATTTAGTGAAAACTGTATGAGCCCCTTAGAAATAAGAAATACTGATAGTGAGGTAAAATGGGCTATGTATGTAGCAGTTCTATTGGCTAAATAAAGCCGAATTTTAGTTTCTTGGCTTCTGCCTTTTGATGTACATCCATAAATGGCATGGAGTTAATCTGAGGTCACTTTCTAGGAGTAATAGGGTGGAACAGCTAGGGGAAGGATAGATTTGAATGGGAATGATGTGCCCTTGAACAGAACACATTGGTTTGAAAAGGACCCCCAAACACTGACCAGGTCCTATAGCCTAACACTTCATAGAAATGGGTTTTCTTAAAGATTAAATTAATCTGACCCGAAGGGAATGAAAGAAAAAGGAAGACAGCAAAGACAACGGTTCCAAGTGTGGAGGAAATTGGTATAGACTTTGAAGTAGATGGGAGAGTTGGAATGAGAAAACCTATAAAGCAAAGTCAAGTTATGTTTGTGTGCATGCATGTACTTATGTCATCTTGACTATAAGCTCACCAGGTTTTGATTTTAGAATCTTAAAGTCAGAGGGACCTAAGAGGTCTCGTAATCCAGCCCTATATGAAGCATCAGTCTCTTAAACATCAAAAGGTCTTTAGTCTCCGAGTATTGCCAGTGATCGAGGTCCCATTGCTTCCAGGCCTAGCTGTTCCATTTCAGAGAGCCTCCCTAGAATTACCAGTCTTTTGTACTGATTTCTTCCTCTGATATGCAGAAGGTTTGCTCCTTCAGGTATTTAAAGAAAACAGTCATCCCTCTGAGCCCTCTATCCCTGGCTTAGCATTCTTTGCCCCTTCCATCAAGCCTCACATTAGAAATCTTGTCACCATCCAACCCAGGTTATAAATGCCTGTGCTAAAATACGGCCTCAGAACTGAGTATAATACTCCAGAATGGTCTGATCAGAGCAGAGTACAGGGGAGCTATCACCTACCTCATTCTGGGTACTCTTCACAATAATGCCACCCAAGACTGCTTTAGGGTGTGTGTTTGGGTCTAGTTGGTTTGCAGGGATTTTGTTTGTTTGTTTATTTGGGGGGGTAACTGACTGTCAGACTATTTTGTTGTTTCTAATCTACTAAAAAAGTTATCCGTGTGCAACATCCATCACCAATACGTTTGTACAGTTGATGTTTTGACCCTTAAGTGCAGACCTACCATTTATCCCTGTTGAGTTGAACCTTAGTAGGTTTTGTTAGGGAGGTATCATGGTCTAATGGCCAGAGAGCTGCCCTCAAAACCGTGAAGACCTTGGTTCAAGTCCTACTTCCAACAGATTGACTGCGTGACCCTGGACTTCACCTCTCAGTTTGATAGTCAGTTTTCTCGGACTATAAGGAGAAGGTAGTAGTCAGCATTGGCAGAGGGAATTTTGTCACCCAGGTTCCCAGTGCCAGTGAGATCACAGGTCTGGTCTCTGTGCTTATTAGTCTTCGCCCATTGCTTCAGCCAGTCTAAATGTTTTTCTGAATCCCAATTATGTCCAACATATTAGCTTTCCCTCCCAGCTTTGTGTCATCCACAGACTTGGCAGGGAGCCCTTTGTGTTTTCATCCAAGTCATTGATAAAAAATGTTGAGCTGCACTAGGCAGAAGATGACAAGTTATATTTATGTAGTATATAACTTTTCAAAGTGCCTTCACATGGATGATCTCATTTTATCCTCATAACACTGTGACAAAGAACATGTACATGTTCCCAGGCCCAAGAAGGAAGGAGAGCCATAGGTAGAAGGCTTCATTTGAAAAAAGAAAAACAAGGAGAGAACAATAGGGAGAGGCTAGTATGGGAGGAAAGAGGCAGGCACCACCTCTGGGCAGCGTATTAGAAATAAGACCTGAGGGGACAGCTAGGTGGCGCAGTGGATAAAGCACTGGCCCTGGATTCAGGAGGACCTGAGTTCAAATTTGGCCTCAGACACTTGATACTTACTGGCTGTGTGACCTTGGGCGAGTCACTTAACCCTCATTGCCCAGCCTCCCCCAAAAAAAGAAAGAAAAGAAAAGAAAAAAGACCTGAGAGGGCACTCTGCCACTACAGCCAGTCACATATTGCAGTGTACTGAATATTAAAGATATTAAAGGAAATATTAATATTAAAAGATATTAAATATTTAAGTTAAAATATATAAAAATATTAAATATTTAAAAATATTAAAGGAAACATAAGCAGGCCAGTAAGAACGAGCAGTTTGTAGCTTTCTCTTTGGTCCCGCTTCCTCTAACCTTATTCTGTCCTCCCTCGCTCAATGCCCCTCTTTTTCTCACTTCCTTTTTTTTTCTCCCCAAATCTATAACTGTCGGTAATAACTAGAGGAATTGTTTCCTACTCTTGGCTGATGCTCTTTGACTTGATAAAAAAATTTTTTTACAGGATCTCTCTTTTCATCAGTGTAGGGAATCTCCCTTGAGGAATTGCCTTCACCAATGCAAAGCTTTACTTTCTGTAAAATTTCTAGTCATAGATTTGCCTGAGGGCACTGAAAGGTTAGGTGACTTTCCTGGTGCTACACAGCCCCAACTCATAATAAGCAAGATAACATTCGTATAACATTTTGAGATTTACTTATGACTTTTCCTTCGCCCCCCCCCCCAAAAAAAAAAAAAAAGCCTGATGTGGAAGGCAAGGCTTATAAAATGGGGGAGTGGGAGTGGTAATACTTGCTATTACCTTCATTTCACAGATGAGGAGATGTAAGACAGAAGTTGTAACTTACCCATAGTCACAAGCTAGAAAGGGTCAGAAGCAAGCAGTAAACACAGGTGATAAACAGCCAAGTTGGTTTAAATGTAAAACAACCTTAGGAAATTATCATAAGGGGGCAGCTAGGTGGTGCAGTAGATAAAGCATGGACCCTGGATTCAGGAGGACCTGAGTTCAAATTCAACCTCAGGCACTTAACACTAGCTGTGTGACTCTTACTAGCTGTGTCACTTAACCCTCATTGCCCCGGGAATAAAGGGGGGAAGGGGGAAATTATCATAAACTATCAGCAAGTTTAAGGTATTAGGAGGAAGGTAAAAGAGGCACGGAAACTTGTTTTTTAATTAAATCACCAACTTAGAGGAGGGGGGAAATAGGAGACCTAGTTGACTTAGCAAAGAACTGCAGGAGAACAGAAAGCTCAGTGAGAATGTCAGGAAGGGGAGAAGTCTGGCCTAGAGAAGGAGCAAGAGTTATTAAAAGGCCCCCAAGGACAAGAATGCAGCAGCAGGAGAGGATGTGTTGAAGCCTGTTCCCTGAAGTGCACTTACAGTTGAGGAATAGAAATGAGAGGAGAAAAGTCAAGGCTGAACACTGCTAGAACAGGCACTTTGACTTCGGTGAATTTGCTATTTGCTAAAGTTTCTACAATGCTCTAACGTTTAAAACGTTTTCTTAATCATAATAGCAATTGCATAGCAGTTTAAGGTTTGTGAAGTGCTTTCCATATATTATCTCATTTGACCCTTAGAACAATCATGGGAACTAGGTGCTGTTGTCCTCATTTTATAGTTGAGGAAACTAAGGCAGACGGAAGTTGTGACTTGCTCAGGATCACACAACTATTGTCCTAGGCTGGATTTGAACTCAGGTCTTCTGGAGCCTGGGTCCAATTCTCTATTCACTGTACCACCTAGCTGACATTTAAGTAGCATAAGGATTACAATCCTCATTTCACAGGCAGGTGACTGAGTCCAGTGTTCTTTCCACAATGCCACCCACCAGTAAATGATTACCTAGCAGATATCAGGAAGGAGAAAACCTGCAGCCATAGGCTGGAGCAGTTTTTCCTACTTTTCCTTTTTTTTTTTTTTAGGGGTGGTAGGAGAAAGGAGTTGGAAGAGGTTTGGTTCAGTTGATAAATCCATGACTTGCCGGAATGTGTAAAGATCATTTCTAAAATCCTGACCCTCCAAGGGGTGGGGGGAGCCTCCCCTGACCCATTGGAGTCAGGAGATGGGGAAAGAGACTTGTAGATGTGCCAGTCATTTGTGCCAAACACAACTGAAAAGACCTAAGGGCTTCTCATTTCCTTCTGCTAGCATGAGCAGGAAAGGAACAGACCTATCCAAGGTGGCTTCTGGGAGATTCTGGAAACATGGCTCCCTTAACAGCTCCTGAAGTCTGAATGTCTCTGTTCAGGCTTGGAGACCAACTCCTTCTCAGGCCCAGGTTTGGGGCATTTCCCTTTCCAGTTAATCTGAGTTCCGCTCAGCCTTCGAGAGCTCCATGTTCTTGATGACCCCAGCCTCTCTCCTTTTTGTCCTCTGCTCCTACCAAGATGCTTTGTTCTAGTGTTCTCTAGTATTCAGAATTATTTGGTCTCCCCTGGTGAATCCAAACCCTCCAATGCTTTGATAAACTTGATTTTACTGGTGCGAGCACTGTCTCTACTGGGATGGATGTCGAGCCACCATCCCTTCTCATCCTGTGTGATTGTTAGCAATAGCTAACATTTGTATTTCACATGAAGGTTTACAAAAGGCTTTTACATATTTTACAGCATTCCATCCTCACAACAACCCTGTCAGGGAGATGCTATTATTATCCCCATTTTACAGATGGAAAAAACTGAGGCTGAGAGAGGTTATGTGACTTACCCAGAGTCTCTTGGTCAGTAAGTGTCTGAAGCAAGTATTCAACTAGGGTCTTCCTGCCTCCAGGTTCAACACTATCCACTACACCCACTAAACTGCCACATGAATCTATGGAGATGGAGAACAAATACCAATGTACTTCACAGTATAGCCCTCAGTGTCCTGCTGTCACTCTTGGTATGTGAACAAGCTCTATATAATGAGCAAATGAGGCAGGAACAATGAGGGAGGGGTGAAGTAATACCACACCCCCTAAAAATAGTGACGGAGAAGGTAACCAAGACAAAGAGCAGGGATTCACATTAATGTAATAATACCAATGATAACTAGCATTTCTATGGTACTTTAAGGTTTGCAAAGGAGATTGAATGTATGATCTTACTTGGTTCTTGAAAGAACCCTGTGAAGTAGATGCTGTTATTACCCCCTCTATTTTACAAATGAGGAAACTGAGGCAGGTTACTTGCCTGGCACTCAGCAGGCAGTAAATGTTTATTGACAGACTGAGTGGCCCAGGATGCAACTATTAAGCATCCAAGGCAGGATTTGAACTCAAGGTTTACCTCACTCTAAATCCAAGCTTTTAGCAGCTTGTACTACCTAGCTGCCTCAATAAATAAAAAGTTTTATTAACTTTAACAGAAAACTTGGCCTAATGGATAGGGAACCAGCCTCTGCTCTGGAGTCAGAAAGAGCTGGGTTTAAGTTCTGCCTTCGACATGCCTGCTTCATGACCCTGTACAAGTCACCTCTAAGTTCCATAGGCAACTTTCTAAGTCTGTGAGTAGTGGGGCAAGTGCCAACCTGCCTTGGTTAAGAAAGCTCCCTAAATGAATGGAATCATATACATCTGGGCCCCCAAACAAAAATTCTTTTACTTAGAATTTTTCAAGGGAAAATGTTGAAAACATCCCAGGATAAGAAGAACGGGCTGATCATATCAGTGAAAGTCCTATGCCATGTTGTGTATCAGTTGAGGACTCGAGATTTAGCTGGGAGAAGCGCACATTTCGGGTTAGGTGCGTGATAGCTCTTAAATATTGGAAGGGCTAGTATGTGAAAAAGGGTTAGATTTGTTTTGCTTGGTTCCGGAACAGCCAACCATAAGCAGAATGGGCTTCTTTGGAAAACAGTAGGTTCCCCTCCTCACTGGCTGACTACTTGTTAAGGATATGGTAGAGGGTCTTTCATGGATGGTATGGGTTATACTAGGTCCTTCTCTGACCCCAGTGTGAAGGGAAGAATCAAAGAGCTTCTCTCAAGAGCAGGGTTCTTCCTTCATAGCTATCACTGTTCTCTGCTGTCAAGAGTCCCATTCCACAAAATGCTGTCTCCAGAGCTAGCCAGCAGGCTTTGGAGAGAGGCCAATGAACCAGTCGAGGGAAGCTCCCCTTCTGACTCCATCGAGGTAGAATGAAGGCCCCTTCATACACACACCATCCCCATCATGTTCAATTCTGTGGTTTTGCGATTCTTTAAAATGTAAAAGCATATCATGAACCCCCAAGTAGAGCACACCAACGCTGGATTAAATGGAGGATGTTGAAATGGTGATGGGGAAAGACGATAAATACAAGAGGAGGACAAAGTCAGGTAGTTTTTTTTTTAGATGACTATTGAAGATAGAAAAATAAACAGCAGAAATTACAGATACAAGACAAGATGAGTGGGAGAATTAGCCCTAGGGGAGGGAATGAGAGGGAGAAAATAAGCTTCTTGTGGGTCTGGCTGAGCTGAAGAGATAATTGCTTTGATCAGAAACCCTTTGCCATGAGAATAGGTATAGTGGAGCTGAAGTCAGAGAACCCATGTTCAAATTCCAATCCTGTTACTCATTACTTTGACCTCAGGCCAATCCCTTACCCGCCCTGGGCTCAGGTTTCCATTTCCATAAAATGGGAGGCTTGTCCTCAATGACCCTTAAGGTCCCTTAGCTCCTAATTCTATGATCCTTTTCTACATGGCTATATCTCAAATGACATTTTCATGCCCTAGTTCACTCACACCTATCCAATGGTGGTCCATTTCCTGGGTCACCTTTGTTTTGATGCCTCTGAAATGGTGGTGGCCCATGACTTGCAACCATTCATCTTTTAGGTTTATTTATACTTAAGCAGTCAGATGCATCTGAGGTGTCAGGTGCCTGTAGTGAGTGTTGGGGGAAGAGAGAAGGTGACATTAAAAGAACCTTTCTGGGGGCAGCTAGGTGGCACAGTGGATAAAGTACTGGCCCTGGATTCAGGAGTACCTGAGTTCAAATCTGGCCTCAGACAGTTGACACTTACTAGCTGTGTGACCCTGGGCAAGTCACTTAACCCCCATTGCCCCACAAAAAACAAAAAAAGAAAAGAAAAAAAAAGAACCTTTCTGCCCCTACATCCCTACCACCAGATCAATTTAATTCAATCCATTAGATTCATAAAAGTCCTGCACTCTGAGTTGGGGCTAGAAAAACCAAAGACAACCCATTGCCTGCCTTCAAGGAATTTCCAGTCTAATGGTAATAGAGGTCAGGTGTTTACAGCAATGGGTAGAACACAAAGTAGGATCCCAGATTGAGAGCTAGAAGAGAAGCTCACAGGGGATCTAATCCAACCCTTTCATTTGGCAGATGAGGAAACCGGCCCAAAGAGGTTAAGTCTCATAGGTGATAGTAAGTGGCCATGATGGGATTGGAACCTGGATCCTCTGATTCGGGTAGTTTCTCACTGCCCTTAGGTGTCTGAAGTATAATATGAGGGGATCAGAAGGACGCTGACAAAATGCTCTAGTGAAATCTGGAGATCACTTTCAACCAGGAACATCAGGAAGGGTTTCCTCTTGAGGGAAGTGCTACCTGCTACCCTCTTGCACACTAGGGAGTTTGGCATCTCTTCCCACTGCACCCATACCCACACCAATGGGGGGGGGGCGAGGAAGGGTGGTCAGGGTTTGAAGAATGGAATTGGTATGCAAGGGTAAAGGGGCTTAGGGCTGTGAACTGAGGGAGGGGGGAAGGGGAAAGTAAATGGCCCAAGGTCTATATAAGTCTTCGGTGGTTTGCAGGAGGTAGGAGGGGGAGGGGGAAAGGAGTGTTAAGTGTGTAAGTTGAGGGGAGGGGGTTGGGCTGGGGGCTGTGACTCACTTGCTCTGATGAGGTGCTAAGCCTCTTTCCTGGCTCTCCCCGAGCCCCTCTGCCTGGGCCTCACTGCTTCCCCCTCCCCAGCCAGCTCTGATCCACGTTTTCCACTCCTCCCCAGCCAGAGACCTCTTAGGACTTCAAGGGACCGGATTATGCCTGAACTCATTGGCCAAGGGATGTGTCAGGTCCAAGGGTCCAGAATAGCCCTTATGTCTCCCTTATATCAGGGACAGGAGCATCAGGAAACTCAGGACACTAGACTTGGATTCCTAAAACCTTGTGCCAGCCCAGGACTCTTAAAGGTAGCTGGAGCTTCTTGGTTTCCCAGGGTCACATTCGAAGGCTCCGACCACTCACCTCCATGCCCAGCTCCTAGGCCTCAGAGGCATAGTAGGAAGGTCACTCACTATCTGCTTGGGAAAACAAGTCTCCCATTAAGTCTATCTGAGATTAAATTGTGTGGTATAGATTCCAAGGTGTTCATATTGCACTGGAGCTGTGGGGGGCAGTTAGACAAGGATAGCTTCCTGGAAGAGGTGGCCCCTGAGCTGGCCTTGAAGGATGAGTAAGTAGGATTTGATTAGGCCAATAAGAGAAGACTGTCCAAGTAGGAGTGTCACTGTGGCAGACAAGCAAAAGGACATAGCCAGTCAGTTGCTGGACTTAGTGTTGGGAAGACTCAGTTTTCTCATCTGTTAAATGGGGATAATAATACCAGTAGTACTTACCTCACATGTGGTTGTAAGGCTGCAACGAGAAAAGGTGTACAGAGTTTTGATTTAATTTAAAGTGCTACATAAATATTGGTTGTTCCTATTAGCACACAGAATGGAAAGCATGCTGTGTGTGTGAGCATGTGTACTAGCTGTGTATGTATAGAGCAGGTCTTTGGGAAATGAGAGCAATGTAGCTACACTGTATTACTGGCCCCCAGTGTGGGGGTCTACTTAAGGTAGACCCACATCCTTCCTTCTATCTAATGGAGCTCCAGGGATGTTGTTATCAAGTCTTGGGGAAGGTGGGTGGAAGGAAGGGAAGGAAAGAGAGGTAAGGTAAGTGTTAGAGAGTACTGAAAGATAAGGTAGAGGCATTGTAGACAGTCAATTTTATGTTAAAGGTAGTAAGGAGCCTTGTTACCCTGGAGCCTCCCTTTAACATAACCAATATATATTAATTTAAGTAGAAATTTCCTCTCTTCCCACCAGTCTGGCTTGGGAATTTTCATTTGGTCAGCCAGAGGAATCTCTGGGAATGGGGTAGATAGACACAGGATCATCCACTGGACCAGGAACCTCATAAGTTGGCCAACAGCTCCCGGGCCTTTTAAACACAGCCTGCTCCTGATTTTCTGAACCAAGAATCAGTCAAGGCCAAGAGTAGTAATAGGTTCAGTTTTCCTGGTCTTGTCAGTCAGTTAACTGGAATAGCACTGGGGATGCCAGAAAAGGCAAAAAACAGGCCCTGGTTTTGTTTTGTTTTGTTTGGGGTTTTTTTTTAGCTTACAATCTAATGAGGGAAACAGCAAGCAAAGATATGTACACGCAAGATAGATAAAACATAAACTGTGGATAGTGTCAGAGGAAAGGCACTAAAATCAGGGAAGACTGGGAGGGGCTTCTTGCAGAAGATGGGACTTTACGTGAGACTTGAAGGAAGACAGGAGGCAGAGAAGAGGGGTCATATTACAGGGAGGGGGAGGGGGAGGCACAGCTACATTAAAAAAAGGAAGGACTTTGGGGGAGCAACCAAGGCCACCAGCTCCTAGATGCTCTGGCTGGTAACAATCAGAGGTGAGGTTGAGTAATGGGTTGGATGGATGGATGGATGGATGGATGGATGGATGGATGGATGGATGGATGGATGGATGGATGGATGGATGATGGAGTGAGCAAGCAAGCATCTATTAAGCACTTACTTTGTGCTAGGCACTGTGCTCACTACTAGGAAATCACAAAGGGTGGCAATGAGGACGACAGCCAGAGTGAAGGCAGTGGAAGGTTGGCCAGGAAGCGTTGACCACATTAGCCAGGTAGCTTGATCTCTCAATAATGATCCTCTCTAGCATTTTAGTCTTTCTTCTCTCTATATACAAGGTCCTTCCCAACAGTCCTCATAGTTATTAACCTGTTCTTCTCCAATCAGATTTCTCCAAGACTATCTATATATGCTGCCTTCACCTTCCCACCATTCACTTCCTCCTTAATTTCCTTTCATCTGGTTTCCATCCTCACCATTCTACTGAATGGGCTTTCTTTACAGTCATCGGTGACCCTCATGGCCAAATCTTAGACCTAATTATCTTTGACCTTTCTGCAGCATTGAACAATCATCTAGTCTAAACAATGCATAAAAATTTGAATTTGAATTTGAAAAACACCCCAGAAAGAGCATATCCTTTTGCAAAGTAGAACAGAAAGCATTATATGTGAAACCATAAATTTCTATTACATACAGCTTGTTTTTTAAAAGTATATAATAAATTCAACATGTTACTTTCAAAGCTATATTGCTTGTCTTTCCTTCTGAATGTCTCTCTCTTCTATGTATTTTGGAAAATGCTTCAGTGATGACCTTTCTTTTCTTCTTTTTTTTGTGGGGGGAAACAGCAGTCCCAGCTCCTACTTGCCTCTGCATATACTCCCCCCAAATAAAAAAAAAAAACATAGTACTTGTTACAAATAAGCAGAGTAAAGCAAAACGAAATTGCACATTTGACATATACAAAAACCTTTGTCTAATTCTGTGCCTTGGGTCCATCACCTCTGAGAGAAGGTATACAGCATGCATCATCACCCATCCTCTCCAATCATGGTTGAGCATTTCTTAAGTTCTTAAATCTTTAAGAATTATTTTCCTTTGTAACAAAGTATATAAAGTATTCTACTGGTTCTGCTTACTTCACTCTGTATCAAGTCATACAAGTCTTTCCAGGTTTCTCTAAAACTTCCTTTTGTGATTTCTTTTAGGGAGATAATATTCCATTATATTAGTATAAAATAATTTTTTTAGCCATTCACCAATTAATGGGCACTTCCTTGGTTTCTAGTTCTTTGCCATCACAAAAAGAAGTACTGTAAACATCTTTGTATTTGGGGGGCCCTTTTCCTCTTTCTTTGATTTCTTTAGGGTTTAGGCTTAGTACTGAGTTAAAATGAATGCACCAGTTAAGGACTTTTTGGAGCATAATTCCAAAATATTTTCCAGAATGGCTGGACCAGCTAGTGCACCAGCAGTCCTGTTGTTTTTTTTTTATTTTTTTTTTTTTTTTAGTGAGGCAATTGGGGTTAAGTGACTTGCCCAGGGTCACACAGGCTAGTAAGTGTTAAGTGTCTGAGGTCGGATTTGAACTCAGGTACTCCTGAATCCAGGGCCGGTGCTCTATCCACTGCGCCACCTAGCTGCCCCAGTCCTGTTTTATCAAAGTTCCTCCAACAACTATCATTTTCTTTTTCTATCATCCTTGCCAATCTGGACTTCCCCTCAGGCTCCTAAAGGCTTCTGGGTGTCCCCCTTTGCAGACCTAGACTGAATGAAAGCATTCACTGTAGCTTCTCTCTTTATTCTCAATCTTTGTTAAGTGTGGCACTCTATTGTTTCATTTATTTATTTGCTTTTACTTATTCAATCATATCAGCTGGTCAACTGCATTTTGTAGAGGAGGAAACTTGGGCGAGGAAGGAAAAAGGTCCATGCCTGGGTTATACAACTGCTACTAAATTTTGGTTGCAGATTATAACCCCAGGTCTCCTGATTCTAAACCCAGCGCTTTTCCTATAGCACTGTCATATAACTTTCTCCTTTTATGACCACTTTCTCAGTTTCACTTACTCCTATTTCTCCTCTAGCTCCATATCGGTGGGCATTCCACAAAATTCGATTCTCATCTCTCTTCTCTTCATTCTCTCCTTCACATATCTCATTCATACTCTCTCAGGCTCAAGACTTCAACCAACACTCCAGTGTATATAATTCTCATGTCTACCTATACAGTACTGATCTCTGGTTCCAAATCACCTGCAGCTTCCAGAAACTTTCATCTGGATGTGCTGGTATCCTCACAGAGATAACCAAATATCATTTTCCAGCTCTTTGTCAAGTAGGCATTAAACTATGTTAACAGGAACAGGGTTGTTTTTTTCTTATAGTCATGAAATATTGCATTTGACTCCTCTCTTCCTCCCCACCCCCCTTTTCCCCACAACACATGCTTGGACTTAAGCATGTACATATGTATACATGGACCTCAGAGTCCATCTTTTCCAACCCACTCCATTGTTGGAGTCCTTTCTGCAACATCCCTGACCAGTTGCCATCTAGCCTTTACTTGAAGACCTTCAGTTATGGAAAACTCTCTCTCTTATGAGTCAGCCCATTCTTCTTTGGGACAGCTCTAATTTTATGTAAGTTTTCCTTACATCAAGCCAAAATCTGCTTTTCTGACATTTTTACCCACCACTCCTAGTTCTACCATCTGGGGCCAAGCAGAACAAATATAATCCATCTTCTACATAATGGCCCTTCAAATACTTGAAGAAAGCAATAATCCCCTGCCCCTCCCAAGTCTTCTTCTCAAGTTTTTTTTCCATCCATCTTTGCATGGTATGTTTTCTAGTCCCCTCCCAATCTTGGTTATCTGCTTCTATAGTCACTCCGAGTTCTCAGTGCCCTTCCTAAAACATGACGCCCACAACTAAGCACAATCAGTCATCAAGTCCTATTGATTCTTTTTCATATCTGTCTCATTGTGTCACAGAATGGCAAAGCCAGAGGAAAGCTTAGGGAGATCAAGTCCAGCCCTCATTATTTTGTAGACAAAGAAGCTATGTATGGGTCCAGAAGTTTGAAGAACTTTTCCAAAGGTCCCTCAATGAATAGGTGGCAAAATAGTCATTCAAACCCAGAGCTCTTTCCACCATACCCACACTTCTTCCTGGTTCCTTACTTCCTTTTCATCCTAATGGCAGCCACCCTAACCCAGGCCCTGCACTATTTCAACCAGTTAAATTTCAACCTGCCTATGATCAGTCTCCCTCCACTATATGCTACTGTTGGACTCTAAAGATCCTAAGCACCACCCACTTCCTGTCCTTTGCTGGCCTCTCCTGAAAGCCAAAAATCTGGAGATGTCAGGAGAGAGGCATTGACCATGCCCTAGAGCAAAGCTTCTTAAATTGTGGGTTGTGAACCCATATAGGGTCATGTAACTGAGTGTGGGGGGGTCGCAAAAAATTTGACAAAGGTTATGTATATCTATTTTATATCCCTATATCCTGGGGTCACATAAAAATTTCTCAGGCAAAAAGGGATTGTGAGTAGAAAAATTTTAAGAAGCCTTGCCCTAGAAATGTGTGGTCAATGCCTACAGTTGCCCATAGACCTATTCCACCACCACTACCACCATCCCATCACTGGAATAGTGGAGCGGGGGACTGACCTCATGGGAGAGGTCCAACTGATGCCACTCCTGGCAGACAGATGACTTCAATTCTCAGCCCTCTTTATCTGTCATCTCTGAATATGTGATTTCCCTAGCCCTCCCACCCCACCCCAGGCTGGGAGGAGGAGGAGGGCTTTGGTTGGATTCATGCAACCTTGGCTTGATATTTACTAGCTTTGTGAACTTTCTACTAGTCGCCTTGGACAGCTAAGTAGGGTACAGTGGATAGAGCACTGGACCCAAAGTCAGGAAGTCTCATGTTCCTGGGTTCAAATCTGGCCTCACACACTTACCAGCTATGTGATCCTGGGCAAGTCATTTGCCTCCTGTTTGCCTCAGTTTCTCATTTGTAAAATGAGCTAGAGAAAGATATGGTAAACAACTCCAATATTTTTTGCCAGGAAGACCCCAAAGGGGTCAGGAAGAGTCATACATGTTTGAAACGACTCAACAAAAACAACTAGTCACCTTACTTCTCCAGGTCTCCATTCCTCTGTAAAGGGAAAGGAGGAAAAGAATGATACTTTCATTTCTACCCTCCTGTGTTGTGACAAAAGTGCTTTAATGTTTGACTGTATATTACTGTTTTCAAGGATCTGAGATGTCCTGCATATGAGGATCCCTAGAAGGACAAATCGTAACCTTTCTATCTTAGTAGATGGTCTAGAAGAGATGAGGAAAAAGGAAGTTTTCAGAGAAACCTGGGCTTATGAACTGATGCAGAGCACAAAGTGAACAGAACCAGAACAATTAGAAGGACAACACTGTTGCAAAGACAAACATCTTGGAGAAACTTACAAACACTAATCCATGCAATTACCAATCAACTACAATCATACGGGACTTATGATGATGCATGCTACCTATCTTCTGACAGAGAGGTGATGGACTCAGGGCGTGGAGACATATTTTTTGACATGGCCAGTGCAGGAATTTGTCTTGTTTTACTATGCATATTTGTTACAAAGGGCTTGTTTTTCTTTTTCAATGAGGGAGAGAGGAAGTGGAAAGGAGAGAAAATAAATGCTTGTTACTGAAAAAATTCAAAATAAAATAAAATTTAAAAACTAACAATAGATGGTGTTCAAGGGTTACTATGGCTGAAACATTCATCACCATAACCCTGTCCAAGCTTATCTGGGCCTCCAGAGCCAAATGATCAGTCAGTTGCCAAACGTGCATTGGAACCTTTTTCACTGTGGTTCAACCTACCTGAGTTTGTGCCCTGTTGGCACAGCTTTTGAGAGCTGAGGGTCGAGGGTCAGGTCCTAGGCATAGAGGAGACATCTGATGAAGTCTTTAAGTGGAAGACTATTATTCTCTTTTTTGGATGGGATGTTGGGAGTGGGGGAGGTTTTGACTGGATCAGTGTCCCATGCAAGGTATGCTGTGCCCTGCCCCCTCCACCCCACCAAGGGAAGCATTTGAAAATTTCCCCCTCTGTGATCTCTTGAGAGTACATGTAGGGGTCCAAGACCTACAGGAACTGAGGAATAGGTGTTGGGGGTTCGGGTGTGGTGTTGGGGGAAATGAGCTCTTGGTGAAAACAGTCAAGCTGTTTTCCCCTTCCCTTCCTCCCCCCCCTCCAATCCCAGAGCCAAGAAGCAGCCCCGCCTGCCTGCCCGCCTGCCCGGCATGTGGATGTAATTAAGGCCCGCGCCGGCCTGGACAATGGGGCACTTGTCCCTAACTAAGAGGGAGCGGACCGGGTCCGACCACCAAGCAACCAATCCCTGGGGCAGCCTCAAACACACCCGGGGCAGGGGGTGGGAGTAAAGAGGAGAGGAGAGAGGAGTTTTTTGGCTAAAAGCGGTACTACTGAGTGACCAGCCAAGCAGCCAATAAGAGTAGGAGTTTTCTGCCACCCCCCCCACCCCACTCCCCTCTACCAGCCTCCTGCCCCTAGGTGGTTGCTGTGGCTTGAGTCCCCAAAAGCCCCCTGCCTTCCAGGCTCAATGGGAAGGAAGAAGAAGGTTGGATGGGAGCCTCCAGGACCTCGGCACAGGAACTGTACTACTTTCTAGGTGTGTTGCCCTGAGCAGGTCACTCCCCACCTCTGAAGATAGGTTTTCTCCTCTACAAAATGAGAGAGTTAAGGTCTGCTCCATTTTTGACCCTCACCAGTGAGACTCCTTTTAAGAGGATAGGTCCAGCTAAAGTGCTGTCACCTCTTTGCTCCTATGTCATCCCTAACAGCAGGTGGGAAAGAATCAAGGACAGGTAGCATGCTACCCCTTTCACAGATGTAGAAACTAAGACCCAGTGAGGAGAAGGGACTTGGCCAAAGTCACACAGAGCAAGAGCCAGAACTAAAATCTATCTCCCTGGCTATTTCTACCCAACCATCACTGTCCCTGTGCCCAGCACAGAGGGGCACTTGATAGATGCTGGGACTCCAGCCTGGCACAGATGTTCCTTGTCCTCCATTCCAGTTTATGAATAAGGGAACTGCATCCTCATCTTCCTATGCTTGACTCTCAAATCCCCAGGCCACCTGGGCCCCAAGGTTCCAAGTCCTCAGCCACTGACCAGGACTGACTGCTTCAGATAAATAGTGGGGTCCCAGGTCCTGGAAGCCAAGAGTCAAGGCTGGAAGTGTTACCCCCAAAACACTTCCCTCCCTAACCTGTCTCCTTGACACCCCAAATTCCACATTAAAGCTTTCTTCCTTTGGCACAAAATTTTGTCCCCTGCTTAGATATGGAATGCCAAGTGTAGGATCAGTGGAAGGAGTATTAAATTTGGAGCAAGAGGACTAATCTCTGCTGTGTGATCCACAGCTTTGAACCTCTTTGGGGGTCTTAGTTTTCCTATCTGTAAAATGTGAGAATTGAATGAGATAAATGACAAGGTCCCTTCCAGTTAGGAACTCTGTGACTTCTGGGAAAGATATCATAGTCTCTTCAGTGTGTTTCAGGCCCTAGAGCAGGGAGAAGGAAATTCAGCATGATAGAGTGTATGATGGGGCAACTAGATGACACACAATGGATAGAGCACCAGACTTAGAGTCAGGAAGATTCATCTTCCTGAGTTCAAATCTGGCCTCAGACACTTAGTAGTTGTGTGACCCTGGACAAGTCACTTCACCCTCTTTGCCTCAGTTTCCTCATCTGTAAAATGAGCTGGAGAAGGAAATGGCAAAACCACTCCAGTATCTTTGCCAAGAAACCCCAAATGGAGTCACAAAGAGGTGGACATGACTGGGACAACTGAGCAACTACAAAGTGCATGATTCAGTGGAGAAAGCCTAGAAAGCATCAGATTCTGAGGTGGATTCAAATCTAAGACTTCTTTCTGCTCCAAGCTTTTGTGACTTGGGACAAGTCACATAATCCCAGTTCATAGACTTTAGAAGAGAGGGGGGAACCTTAGAGATTCTCTAATCAAATGGAGGCAAATGGAGAGAGCTGAAGTGACCTGTCCAGAGTCACCCAGGTAATCTACAGCAGAGCCAGGCCTCAACCTGAGCTTCTTCTAAGATTCCTTTCAGTTCTCAATTCTATGAACCCACATCTTTTGTTACAAATCCACCATACTTTCCACTGTGTCCCAAGGGTGTCCCAAGTACCTCCAGCAAAAAAAAAAAAAAAAAAGTCTGTGCTTCCCATTCCCCAGGTGATGGAGGAAGTCTTTTTAAAAAATAGCAATTAGGGGCAGCTAGGTGGTGCAGTGGATAAAGCACCGGCCCTGGATTCAGGAAGACCTGATTTCAAATCTGACCTCAGACAAGTGTCTGACACTTACTAGCTGTGTGACCCTGGGAAAGTCACTTAACCCTCATTGCCCTGAAAAAAAACAAAACAAAAAAACAACAACATTATTATCTATTAGCACCTTTATGCCAAGTGCTTTACAAATATCTTCTCTTTTGATCATCACAATAACGCTGGAAAGTAGGTACTGTTATTATCCCCATTTTACAGTTGAGGAAACTGAAGCAAATAGAGGTTGAGTGACTTGCCCAGGGTTGCACAGCTAGTAAGTGTCAAGGGCAGGATTAGAATTTAGGTCTTCCTGACTCCAGGCTGACTGTGCCACCCAGCTGCCTCATGATCAAAGATAGCATGATCACAGAGAAATAAATACAGGATATATACAAAATAAATAGGCAGTGGGGGGGGGGGTAAGTAACTAACAACAAAGGGAATCAGGAAAAGTCTCTTGGAGGAGATAAACTTTGGGCTGGGCCTTGAAGGGAGCTGTAGAGGTTCCCTGAGGAGAGAGAGTGTTCTAATCCAGGGGTCAGACTGGAATCTCTCATTCAAGATGAATAGAAAGTAGGCCGGTCTGACTGCACCATAGAGTATGTGATGGGAAGTAATGTATAATCAGCCTGGAAAGACAAGCTGGAGCCAGACTGTGAAGAGCTTTAAATGACAGAAGAGTTTGTACTTTTTTTTCCCTAAAGGAAGACAGAAATTGACTTGAGCCACTTTCCTCTGAAATTTACAAGAAAGCTGATTGATTTCCAAGGTCTTGTTCAGTTCTAGGTCCCATGATCCTCTGAGTCCCAATTTCCTCATCTGCAAAATGGGGGTGAGAATATTTGTACTCCCTCCCTCACAGAGAAAAGTGCTTGAAAATAATTCTGATCTGGTCTCCCCAGGGAATCCTGGTAGATACTGTAAAGCAGAAGTGTCAGATGTGTGGCTAGGCAACATTTCTGAGTAGGTCCTTAATCTGATTAAGATGTCATTAGGAAATATTTAACAAAATAAATAAAGATACAATAGAAGATCAATAATGTTGATATGTGGTTTTCTAAGTCACCTGCAAAAGTTTTTATATACAGTTTAGTGGGAGCTGTTTCTGAGTTTGACACCACTGCTTGTGAACTGTCCCGAGTGCTTGGAGATTTAGGCAAAGACAGAACTCAACCTTATCACTGGCAAGCGGTAATACATCCCCTTACATTTAAGAGCATCCTTCTGATTCTCCTCCATTTGCCGGGAACTTTACAGATAAAAAGGGCCAGCCCCCTGTGGAATCCCTGGGTTGAGAAAGCAAGCAGGAACTCAGGGGAGAGGGGAAAAGGGTTGTTAGTATCAAGCAAGCATCAGACCCTGGTGAAGAAAACTGGGGGACTGGGGAATGAGAAGAGGGGAAAGGGAAAGAGGTTTGGGGCTGTGGACTCTGACGAGCCTGCCAGAAAACACTTGATAGCATTTTCTTATTAAGGACGGAAGCAGGTACACAAAGCCCTGAGATTATTCAAGGTCCCTGGGGCGGAGGGAATCAAGGGACAGAAGAGATTGAAAAAGAGAGGAAGAGAGCCCCTCCACTACCCACCCACTCCCACTGCAGGGAGCCCATCTTTCTCTGGCTCACAGGGTCCAAGGTATGGTGAGTCACAGGCTGAATTCAGATCTTCTGCCGACCAGGATGGGGAAGCCACTGAGACCCCTAGGCTATGCTCCTCATTCAGGTGTTCAGGTGCCCAGACTCTTCTCCCCTTGGTGCCCCTAGGCCTGCCTTCCAGGATCCCTAGCTCTCCTTTTTCCCTAGTCAAAAGTATCTGGGGGCAGTTAGGTGGCACAGTGGATAAAGCACAGGCCCTGGATTCAGGAGGACCTGAGTTCAAATCCAGTCTCAGACCCTTGACACTTACTAACTGTGTGACCCTGGGCAAGTCACTTAACCCTAACTGCCTCACCAAAAAAAAAAAAAAAGTATCTGGAATTCTGTGCCTCTCCCTTCTTTGAATCTTGATACTACCCCACAGACCACAACCCTGTGTGTATGTGTGCATGTTTGTGTGTTATGGGGGAAGGTAGATCAGGTTTCATAGCTCCTATTTCACAGATGAGGAAACTGAGGCTCAGTTAAATGAAGTGATCTGCACAGCTAGTTAACATCTGAACTGAGACTTTAATCCAGGTCTCCTGACTGTAAACCCAAGATCTTTCCACTGCTGCTGGACTAAGGATTAAGTGATAGGAGTCAAACTGCTCCGAGCTAATGAGCAGTGTTGTCTGAATGTCTGTCCTATGGAAGAGGGATTCGACTTTACCTCAGAGGGTTGAACTAAAGAAAGCAATGGGAGAAGTCACAGGGAGACAGATTTCAGCTCAGTATAAAGAATATCACAGATTAAGAGCCACAAGGGGCCTGGAAGGCCATCTACTCAGATGCCTTCATTTTAAAAAGAAAGAAACAGTCCCAGAGAACTCAAGTGACTTGCCCAAGACCACCCAGGTAGTGACTAAAAGGTGTTCTTTCCACTGTCCCTGTAGACCAACAATTAGATCTGTACAGCAATAGAGTGGGGCAGCAAGCTGGCCAAGTGCATAGCATGCTGGCACTGGAGTCAGGAAAACAGGGCCTCAGATACTTCATAACTGTGTGACCGTGGGCAAGTCCTTTAACTCTGCCTCAGTTTCCTCATCTGTAAAAAAAGCAGGAGAAGGACATTGAAAACCATGCCAAAAATCTTTGTCAAGAAAATCCCAAATGAGGTCATGGAGAGTCCAATACAACTGAAATGACTGAACAACAAACAAAAGGAATAGAATGCACTTCTTTATAGTGTGGGCTCTCTAGTAGCAGAAGTGTTTAAGAAGAGGTTCGGGACCAATGGTCCGAGACAGGGTAGAGGGGGTCCCAGGATCTGGCAGCAGGGTGCACTGCTCAGCCTGTGGGGCTCTTGTATCTCTGCAATTCAATCCCAGGACTAAAGAGATCACCTTTCCCTTCCCCTCAATTCTCTAAACTCCCATGGCTCCCTACTACCTCCAGGATCAGATATCTGATATCAAATCCTGTTTGGCTTTTAAAGTCCTTCACAACCCAGTCCCTTCCCACCTTTCCAGTCTTTTTATACTTTACTCCCTCCACATACCCCACGTATCCTCCGTTAACCTCCTGGCTGTTCCTCACAAATGGCACTCCATCTCCCAACTCCAGCCTCTTACCAGTTGTCCCACTGGTACCTGGAACTTTCTCTCTCCTCATCTCCACCTCAATGGCTTCTTTGACTTCCTTCAAGTTCCAGCTAAAACCCCACCTTCTACAGGAAGCTTTCCCAATCCCTCTTCATTCTAATGCCTTCCCTCTGTTGCCTACAATTTATCCTGTAAAGATCTTGTATGTGCGTGGTCATTTGCATCTTGTCTTCCATGCTAGAATGGGAGCTCCCAAAAAAAGGCAGGGACTGGCTTTTTGCCTTTCTTTGTTTTCCGAGAGCTCAGCATAGTGTAAGCACTTAAGAAAGATGTGTTGGCTTGACTCAGCTGCTCTACCTATGGAAGGCAATCAGCCCTTGCGTCCAGGTCTGTCCCAATGCATCGTTGCTCATCCCCATGACCCTTGTGTCTGAGCTTGGACTTCTCATCTCGACTTGACCCTCTCCTCTGCTGTCTTTGTAGTTTTAACCCCTAAGTAAACCACCAGACGACTGTGTACAAGTATCTGTTGTTATTTGCCCTTCGTTCCCAAAAAGGACCATGGCATCAAGGCTGATGTCATGGCTTGCAGGGAATTGGATTTAAGTGAAGGAGGGCTGTACAAGGTCACCAGATTTACTCTCTCCTCCAGAGCCATCTGTGTGCAGAGATGGCCCCAGATGTTTTAAAAAATTAAAATTAAAACATCCAGTGCCATCTCGTCATCCAGATCTATATCTCTCCATTGGACCCACATGGCTCTGGGGGAGAGAGTGAGACTGGTGACTTTGCACAGCCCTCCCTCACTTCAATCCAATTCAGTGCAAGTCATGACATGGCCTCTATATGTTCCTCTTTGAGAATGAAGGACAAACAACAACAAACCACCAGAATGGCTAAGGAGGGAGAGGAGCAGCTCAGATTCGTGTTGTTCAGCTCTCCTGTCAGAGACCAGGACTACATTGGACTTGTCCAAATTCTACCTACCTCCAGTTCCATTTGGCAGACTAGGTGATCACTTCAGGTGGGGAAAAGCATCTTGTCATGGCCTAAGGTGGAAGGAGGAGTCACCTGAGTGAAGTATGGGCTTGGATCAGAACAAAGGATGCAGGGGCAGCTAGGTGGCGCAGTGGATAGAGCACCGGCCCTGGATTCAGGAGGACCTGAGTTCAAATCCGGCCTCAGACACTTTACACACTTACTAGCTGTGTGACCCTGGGCAAGTCACTTAACCTCACAAAAAAAAAAAAAAGAAAGAACAAAGGATGCAGGGAGTCTGAATACACACCCACCCAACTATTCATTCATTAAAGTGTCTGGTTATTTCACTCCTGGCCTAACTCCCTCCTCCACCATCTTGAGAGGCCTCCAGGGAACAGCATGTGTTGGATATTCATTGACATGACTCTCCAAAGGACCTTCCTTCAAGAGTCTTGGCCCTTTGCCTGGGGGAGAGCTTCTATTGTGGCTCTGACACCAGTATGTCCTTGATTCAGTCCTTTCCTTTCTCTAGGCCTCAGTTTCCCCATTTGTAAAAGGAAGGATTGGGGGATCTATCTCCAAGGTCCCATTAGTTCCCAGCCTCCTTCCCCCAACTACCAAATTTTCCCAGGAGGAGGACAGGGAGGAAGAAGCTGGGGCCCCCTGGAAAAAAGCCAGAGAGAGTGGGCCAGATCCAAGGAGCAGTCAGCAGCCTGGTTTCCTGGTCGGAGGCGGCTGTGGAATTTCACCACTTACACCCAGACCTCAGAGGGCAGGGAGGGAGCCCAGGAAAGGAGTTTGGAATCCCTCTCAGCCCCTGCCTAGGGCTCTGACACCTCCTTGGCAAATGCCTCTCTCTACCAGCAGGTTTTAGGGACTTCTTCTTGTCCCCGGGTCCTGTTCATCCTGCCCAGCCCCACCTCCAAGGTCATGACTCTGGCAGAAAGCTGGCCCAAAGACAAAGATCCTCTTGCTTCTCGAACCCTTCCTTGTTCCTTCCCCCTGGATTTCACATTGCACCTCTCTAATGTACTTACCATGTAGCACTGTATATTATTTGTAGCCAAGAACTGGTGGCCAGGAACCAAAACGCAGGGTTTACACAGACCAGGTTTCTCACGAAGTATCTCCTTTTTACATATGCCCCCCAGCCAAGGTTTGGCTCTGGCTGGGAAAAGTGCCCTCAGTTCCCATAGAAGTACTCAGGCTAACAACACATCTAGGAGAGACTTTGAGCAACCGAGAGAACAATTAACCTGTAAAGGCTTGTGCTTGAGCCCATAAATAGTCAAGGCAACTGTCCTTTTCCTTCTGATGGGCCTCCACCTCCCAGGGACCTTCAGACAGTAGCATTTTGCCCTGAGGTTGAGGGTCCTCAAGAGGAACTTGGAATTGGAAACATCAGGGCCAAGTGTTGCTGAAGAAATCCAGCCCTTCCTTGAACCTGCACACTCCCTGTAATTCACAGTACCAATGAAGGACAAAGTCTGACCCTGCCCCTCTATGACTGTGCCTTGGTGTTCCTTGTCCTTGACTCTGAGTGGTCCAGGAGCTCTGTCCCTTGATCTGCCTGTTAAGGGGATCCCTCAAAACACCACCTCTAGTTCCTCTGGTTTTCTGTCTGTCTTATCCTCTGCTCTCATCTATTAATCATTCTTCCTTATGGTATCCCTCTGGAATTCACACCTCATCAAGGAGTTAACCTTGTCCAAGGAATTTTATGCCATGTTAAAGAAACATTATCAATGGCAGAGGGGGCAGCTAGGTGGCACAGTGGATAAAGCACTGGCCTTGGATTCAGGAGGACCTGAGTTCAAATCCAGCCTCAGACACATGACACTAGCTGTGTGACCCTGGGCAAGTCACTTAACCCTCATTGCCTCACCCAACCCCGCCCCCCTCCAAAATCAATGGCAGAACAATGTCCATTCCTTATACAAAGTGTGTATTGGGTGGGGAGAGGCTAGCAGGGAATTACAATGCTTGGGCTTTCCTATTGTGTATAAATATCACTTTGTATCGTGTTTCTACTAGCTTTAGGGCACTGTGAGAGCTTTTAGGTTAAATTACAATTTCATGGGATGACAGATTTGGAAATGGAGGAGGTTTTAGAGGTAGTCCATTTTACACAGACAGACCCTGAAGATCAAAGAGGAGAAATTACTTGTCCAATGTCATATTTTACTGTGTTTACTAATGAGGAAGGTGGAGTCACTTCCCAAATGTTTGTTGAATGAATGAATGAATGAGTGAGTGAGTGAATGGATGAATGTATCTGGCCCTCTCCTCCTCTCTCCCCCACTGTAAGACCTATGCTCTGGTAGCACACAGTAGGGCTTTATAATAAAACGAGAAATTAATTTGGTATCAGAGGACCTGGGTTTGAAACGTAGCTTTAAATTTCACTACCCAAGAAACAAGGGTCATCTTCACTCCGAAATGTAGAATCAACTAAGACTTTAGTGGAATCTCTATAAAAGAGAAATGCAATTGCTCTGTCACCCACTCTTACTTAGTGCAATGATTTTTTGAAGATATAAATGATATGATATGAGGTAGTGGTACAATAGTGGTTTGGTTGAGGGTGGGGCAGGGAAATGGGAGTAGTGAGGGGCCACTGGTTGACTTTTTCTCCTATATTGTGTAAAGGAACCCCTTCTTCCGTGACTTCAGGTCACTTCCATGATCTAAGCTTCAGTTTCTCCCACTATAAAATTAGGGTTTTGGACCAGATAATTCCAGAGGTTCCTTCCATCCATCTCTAAGTCCTAAGAACCATGATTGAGTCTCCAACTGGATAAGTGGTGCCTTTATTGAGTCATCCACACCCACCAGGCCTTACTCAGGTAGGGCCTAGTGCCCAGAGCCTCCAGTTACCTGGCTGGAGTTCACTTTGGAGACTAGGAATACTTTGGCAAAGTGAGTCTTGGCCCTGATGTTTCCAATTCCAAGGGTGCACCTGGTTATGAAGGTGGGATTGGAAAGTGGTTTTCAATGGTTACCACTTGGTATATGGTAGGAAAAGCACTGGACTAAAACAAGAAGAGGGATGGGAGTAGAGGAGAAGAGAATAAGCATCTGTTAAGTGTCTACTATGCTGCCTGATGGGGCAGCTAGGTTGCTCAGTGGATGGAATGCTGGCCCTGGAGTCAAGAGGATCCAAGTTCAAATCCCACCTCAGACACTTACTGTGTGACCCTGGGCAAGTCACTTAACCCCAATTGCCTCACAAAACACACACACACACACACACAAACATCCAGGATCATTTCCAGTCGTCCTGATATATGTATCTTGCCACTGGACCCAGATGGCTCTGGAGGAGAGAGTGAGGTTGGTGACTTTGCACTGCCCTCCCTCACTTCAATCCAATTCAGTGCAAGTCATGACATCACCCATGTCATGGTCCTCTTCAAGAATGAAGGACAAAGAACAACAACTATGTTGCCAGAAGCTATGCTTTACAGATATTTTCTCATTTGATCCTTAGGAGGTAGGTGCTGTTATCTCCATTTTATAGTCAAGGAAACTGAGGCAGGCAGATAGCAAGTGACTTGCCTAGGGTCAAGAAGCTAGTAAGTGTCTGAAGCTGTATTTGAACTCAAGTCCAGCTCTCTATCCTCTAGCTGCCTACCTAGGAGAATTGGATTTCTGGTCCCTCTTCTGTCACTTACTATAACCTAAAAAATAGGTGTGATGCTTTCACCCTCCAGGCTTCAGACCTGAAAGGAGAAAACCCACTTTCAGAGATAAAGAACTGAGGCTTCTTAGAGGGGGCCAATATTTGACCTTAGGTTGCATAACTGGAAAATGGAAGATTTTTTTTTTTTTTTTGCAGGGCAGTGAGGGTTAAGTGACTTGCCCAGAGTCACGCAGCTATTAAGTGTTGAGTGTCTGAGGTTGGATTTGAACTCAGGTCCTCCTGAATCCAGGGCTGGTGCTTTATCCACTGTGCCACCTAGCTGCCCCCAAAATGGATGATCTTTAAGGCCTCTCCTTTTCAGTTCTAAAATTCTGGGCCATCCTCACCAGGATCATCACTCAGGTACACTGCCATCACCACCACCACCCAATACAGGCACATTCCATCAGTGGGAAAGGAACCAACCTTCCCATCAAACAATACCCTGCTGTGTTCCAGGATCTAGGTTCTGTACTATGCTCTTCTCTCCATCTTTCTTCCCTCCTAGGTGTCCTCCCTGCAGCCAGGGGTCATCTCTAGCATATCCTCTACAATCATCTGATCTAGTTTAGGTTGTTGAAGGTGGGAAAGGGCAATGAGACTTAGCATCTGGGCTCTGGAGCTCAAATGGACCTCAGAGGTCATGCAGTCCAAGCAGGTGGTTATGCCCACATTTCTAGTAGCTTCCCTCTGAGTTTTCTGGTGACTGGCTTAGATCCAGTGGGTTAATTTACTGCAGGTATGGATGAATGAATGGTGCTTCAATGGAATCACACAGACTTTCACCTTTTAATAAGTTGTTTCTATGAAAAGTATATTTTTCATTTTAATAATAAGACGATAATGAAGATAATGAAGCTTTTTTCCATACTTAAATACTTTAAATACCTAGAGACTTGTCAGTATAGGTACTGTCAACAGGCGATCACAACTTCAGGTAAACGGCTTCTATTGACACAAACCATCCATGACTTGGTAGAAGGTCTTCAGGGATTCCTGTGGCATATGTGATATTAAGCTTCTCTAAACTTAGATGCCCAAGACCCAAGGGTCATCTTCACCCTGAGAAGTGGAATCAACTAAGCTTTTAGAGGAATTTATCTTTTATAAGATAAAGGACATAGAAATGACATAAAGAACAAGATTCAAATGCCAGTTATTAACTCTCTTATCAAATACTTATAAGGGTATAATATACATTTTTCGCATGGGAATTTTTTAGGAAATGTCTTAATATGTATTTTTTTGCAGGGCAATGAGGATTAAGTGACTTGCCCAGGGTCACACAGCTAGTAAGTGTCAAGGGTCTGAGGCCAGCTTTGAACTCAGGTCCTCCTGAATCCAGGGCCAGTGCTTTATCCACTGTGCCACCTAGCTGCCCCCTTAATATGCATTTTTGATAGTGAATTGAAAGAGACAATTGTGACTGCTTTGTCACCCACCCTTATTTAGTGCTGTGATTTTTAAAAATATATAAATTACATGATATAAGATAGTAATATGATACCGGTTTGGTTGAGGGAGGGCAGGGAGATGGGATTGTGAGAGGCCACTGGTTGACTTCTTCTTCTGTGTTGTGTAAAATCTAGCTTGGGTGCTACGTGGCAGAGAAGGCCAGAACCTATTAACATACACTTAGTCCTGCATGAAACTTTCAGGCTGCTCCATCAGCCGTGAGCCAGGCATCATTTGGTAAAAATCATTATTGCTTCAAAATTCTTTTTTCTCCAGTTTTTGTACTTTGTGCATGTTGGTATATATTACTTAAATTTTCAGTATATCTCATCAGGGTGTCAATCTTCTGAATCATTTGTGTTATGTATGCAGTGAGCTAACCTTTAAATCATACAGACTAGATTTCACTCTTCTAGCAAAGAAAACATATGAGCTCTATTTGGTTACAAAATGGATGTCCAGGATAAAGCTTGGGCCCCTCACTTCTGTTGTATCGCTTGCATTGGAATACTAACTGGTTTGGCTTCATGGATCTCAGCCATGCTGTTTGCACTCCCTATTGTTTGGAGAGAACAAAAAGGCAATTCGATAGATTGCTGTTTTGGCTTAACAAGTATATCAGGAATTAATAAATAATAGCTAACATGATGACTAAACATTTACATAGTTCTTATTATATGCCAGGAACTGTTCAAAGCACTTTACAAATATTATGAGGAAACTGAGGCAGAGGAAAAGTGACTTTCTCAGGATCATCACATAGCTATAAAATGTCTGAAACTAAATTTGAACTCTGATCTTCCTGACTCCAGACCCATATACCCTAATTGTAACCATAATGTACACTATCCAAGTCCACCATCAGCTAAAAAAACAACAAAATTACTCAAAACTTGGATCTAGGATTTTTAAAAAAAATGAACCTGATGATTTAAATTGTTCCCATGAGACTTGGCATAATAAGGCAGAATAACAAAGTAGTCATATCCCCACTTGAATTAAGCTTTCCATCCTCAAATCATCCTTTAATAACTCAAGCAGAATATCCTTTGACCCAGTCATATTCAACCTGTATCTTCAAAGAAATCAAGGAAAGATGAAAAGGACCCATGTGTACAAACATTTATATAACAGCTCTTTATGTGGTGGCAAAGAATTGTAAATTGAGGGGATGCCCATCAATTGGTGACTGAATAAGTTATGAGGTACGAATATGTTGGAATACCGTTTAACTATAAGAAATGAAGAAGGGAATAGTTTTATAGAAGCCTGGGAAGACTTGTATGAACTGATGCATAATGAAGTGAATGGAAACAGAAGAACGATCTATACAGTAACCAAAATATTACAAAGACAAACAACTTTGAAAGACTTAGGAACTCTGTACCAATGAGATGACCAACCATGATTCAAGAGGACACAGGATGGAAACCACCTCTGGATAGAGATGATAGACTCAGAGAGGAGGTTGAGATTGGGAATTTAAATTTTTTTAACGGCCAATTTGGAACCCCCTCCCACTCTATATATTTATGAATATTTTTTCCTTTCTCAATGTGGTGGTAGGGGTGAAGAAGGGAGGAGGGAGAGAAGGCAAGCTTGATTTAAAAAATTTAAATTTAGAAAAATAAATAGAAAAATAACTCAAGAAGATCTAAATCACCTTGTTGTTTATCTTAACTTAGTCATAAATCATGTTGAACTTTTAACTCACCTCTAGGCTAAAAAGATGGAATCTTCTTCAAGAAGTCACCAAAATATGTTCGGATCGTGAAACATATCTTGAGAAGAATTAAATATGATAAGAATTCTTGGCATATCTGTGGGAATCTGAAGATTGCTGTTTTACTAGGAGATTACTTTAGTAAACCAAACACTGCTGCTTTACTTGTAAATGGTACAACGAAGACAAAAAAAAAAGACATTATTTTTTTTAAAAAAATACTATCCTCAAAAGAAAAAACAAACCCTGAAGCTAAGAAAGAAAAATGAGGTAAGGAATAGCTGACTAATCCTAAAAAGATGTTCTTGCCCCATTTCCACAATAAATTTAATTTAATAAAAAAGTTTGTCAAGGCAATGGATTAAAATGGTGTCAATTTTCCTTATCTCAAAAGTAAATCTCTAAGAATCAGTGAAGCTAAAATCATAGAAGTAATATTTATGGGCCTTTGAATAAGGGAAATTATAAAAAAATCAACATTTGGGGTTTTAAAATTTTATTTTTACCATGAATTTTACAAACTTGAATGTTTCAATATCCAAAAATCAGAAAAAGAGGATTGTTTAGGATGCCCTGAATTTTCTCTGGCTTACAGCTTTCTTAAAAATAGATTTTGAGTTAAAGAATAATTAATAAATAATAAATTTAAAGAATAATTCAGTTCAATTCTGGCACTTTACAGATGAGGAAACTGAGGCTAAGAAAGGTTAAGTGACTTGCCCAGGGACACGCAACTAATGTGTCTGAGGAAGAATTCAGCTCAGGTCTTCCTGATTCTAGCCCTTCATCTCCTGCACCACCCAGCTGCCCTTTCCGTATTTCAACTCTGCTCTGCTTGTCTGTGAAATAAGAACATTTTGAAAAAAACAGTTGAATGAAGTTGTAGGAGCTGCATGGAAATCATCTTAAAGAGTGACCAAAACCTTTTTGTGAAACTATAAAGCAGAAAATTACCAAGAAATTGTCAATGATCTCCTCAAAGCTTATAGAATTATGGGAAGCAACATGTCATTCAAAATACATTTCTGGGATTCACATTTGGACTTCTTCCCAGAAAACCTACTGCAATCAGTAATGAGCATGGAGAATGCATGCATCAAGAAATCTCCACCATAGTAAAGTAGGGGGGGGGGCGCCCAAGAATACTGGCTAAATTAGTGCTGGAGGCTGAGGACTGACACTGCATCAGCAAAATGTATCAGGAAATTATCAGAAACTACATCGAAAGCTACATCTGAGTAGAAGTTAAGTAAACAAGCACAAATTTCTTTAATAAAAATTATATTAGGGGCAGCTAGGTGGTACAGTGGATAAAGCACTGGCCCTGGATTTAGGAGGACCTGAGTTCAAATCCAGCCTCGGACACTTGACACTTACTAGCTGTGTGACTCTGGGCAAGTCACTTAACCCCAATTTCCCCAGGGGCGGGGGGGGGGCCAACAATAATAAAAATTATTTTAAAAGGATAGAAAAATGGTCATTCCTGTGAAGACAGTGGGTAAATGACAAAACAGGAAGCCATATTTTAAATCAGCACAAAAAATTACTATGAAATACAGCTAATCTTAAACCAATAATACCTAGTATTTATATAGAGCTTGAAGGTTTGCAAAGTACTTCACCAACATTATTTTATTTGATCCTCACAACGGCTCTGGGAGGTAGTTATTATTATTCCCATTTTACAGATGAGGAAATTGAGACAGACAGAGGTTAAGCGATTTGTATATTGTCATACAGCTAGTAAGTGTCTGCCACTAGATTTGAACTTGTATCTTCTTCACTCTAGGTCCACTTCTTAACTCTGTCCACTGTGCCTCTGTGGAAAAACAAGTTTCATTGTGCAATATAATTAATTGACCCTTATTCTATTCCAAATAGCATTTCTTTTATCATTTTAAATAGATTTTATTGATATCTTTTGTTTTCATATCATCTGGATTTCCCCCTGAAGCCCTCTCAGAGAGATATCCTTTATAACAAAGATTTTTTTTTAAATAAAAGGAAAGGAGGAGGGGGCAGCCAGATGGTGCAGTGGATAGAGCACCGGCCCTGGAGTCAGGAGTATCTGAGTTCAAATCTGGCCTCAGACACTTAATGCTTACTGGCTGTGTGACCCTGGGCAAGTCACTTAACCCCAATTGCCTCAAAAAACCAAACCAAAACAAAAAAAAAGAATTAAAAAAAAAAGGAGGAAAAGTTTTGTCAAGTCAAACAATGCATCCAAAGAGCATTTCAAATAACTCTTAGCTATGATGCTCACACTAGAAAATTTGTCATTGTCTTAACCTTCAGTGAGTGTTTCCATGACTTTCTCACCAAGGTGACCACTTCCATGAAACAGATAACCACCACCACCACGATCATTTCCACCAACATCATCACCATCATCCTTGTTATGTTTCCATTGAAGTTCTTCTCAGATGGCTCCTCATGTTATAGAGATGACCTTGGTGTCTCAGTGGCTATGTCAGTAGAGTGTAACTTCAGGCAGATCCCCCCTAACAGGGAAAGGTTTCGTTTTGAGTGCAAGCCCTACAAACATCTAACACAAGGCTTAGTGATAGAGGATTAATCACCAACCTGATGAATTTAGAGGTTTTGGTTTTCACCACAGTAATTCACTAAATCATGTAATACAGAGTAGAAGAGATCATTGGATTATAAACATGGAGTAAGAAAAGGCTTCTGAGGCCTTAAATCTAATCCTCATTTTACAGATGAGGAAAGGAAGTAGAAGGGGAGGGGTGGGGGAAAAGGGGGAAAGAGAAGGGAGAAGAGGGGAGGGGAGGGGAGGAAGGGAAGAGAAGAGAAGAGGATGGGGTGAGGAATGGACAGTTTGAGATTGAAACCCAGGTTCTGTTATTTTAAAGTTAGTGTTCATTTGTGTTTTTTTTTCACTGTACTCTCCTTAGGAGTCAAAAATTGAATGAATGCCCGAGGACAGCATGGAGGCCACAGTCATATGCAGCATTCCTCACAGTAACATAGTGCCCTGCCTGGACCCCTGATTTGTCTCTTCCTTTTTCCTTCTCAGTTGCCAGTTAATGGATAATGAAAGACTTGGCCAAACTAACTTTTGCTTTCAATGACTAAGCTTTCCAGATGCTTCTTTGTATAGGGTTTTCTTACAAGAACTGGACCATCTCCCTGTTGAAGTCGACTTTGAACAAAGCATAAAGGGAAAAAAAAGTTTTAAACACTGGGTTTTCCTCCAGTTTTGTTCTCCACATCAGAAGCCAAAGAGTCTTTATTGTACTCAAAACCTTGACTTGTGAGATCATCGCTGAGGAAGGTTCTGGGAGGCTGGGGAGAAATTGCATCCCCAAGGTAGAGATTCAGGATCTTTCAGGGTGGCCGAGGCAGTGACTTGGAGCCTGCTGGGGCCTATTCTTGTAAACTACACCTTCTGGTCATGGCTTGTGCACAAAACGTTAAGTGACGATTGTGTTCAATGAGCTCTGTATGTATAAACATGCTCACAGATACTCATACTGGCAATGCCCACACATGTGATAACCTATCAGGAATACTGTAGAAAGGATTCATGCTCAGGTACAAGTTTTGTATTAGATATCTTCTGGGGTCCCTCTTGACTCTGACAGCCTAGTATTTGCAAACACACCAAGAATGAACATATTTGTTGTTGTTCAGTTGTTTGAGTAGTGTCTGACTCTTCATGACATCATTTGGGGTTTTCTTGGCAGAGATACTGGAGTAATTGGCCATTTCCTTCTCCATCTCATTTTACTGGTGAGGAAATTGAGGCAAACAGGGTTAAGTGACTTGCCCAGGGTCACATAGCTAGTATGTGTCTGAAACCAGATTTGAACTTAGGAAGAGGAGTCTTCTTGACTCCAGGCCCAGCACTGTATCCCCTGCTCCACCTAACTGCCCAGACAGACAGACACCTACACATTATTTTCTTATTGAATTCCCACCTGTCTTTTAATGTTCATTTCAAAGACCACCTCCTCTAGTGAGCTTTCCCTGAATCCCTTCAGTTAGTGTAGCCTTTTCCCCCATACCTCACATAACCCCTGTGGTATACTTACGTAACATTCTGATCCTATAATTCTATGTATGAAAATGATCTGTTCTCATGTCTCCTCTCCTCACTAGACTATAACCTCCATGGAGGAAGAGACAATGTCTTAAATAAATTCTGCATCTGCCCCAGCACCCAGCACATAGTAGGTGCTTAATAAATGCTTGTTGCATTTCAAAGATGAACACTTTTGAAAGACTTATGAATCTTCAGAATTAAGCCTTGAGATCCATGCAATGCCCTATTGGGATCCCAGAGAGCCGCAGAAAGAAAGATGATGGGCTAACATACCGAATGAGACATGTGTTGTTGGATGTGGCCAATATGGGAATTTGTTTCACTTGATTATGCTATTTTTTATAAGGATTTTGTCTCTTTTTTGTTTGTTTTTCTAATGGGAGAAGGGAGAAAAATAGATGTTGGCAATTTAAAAACGTAAATTTAATAAAGGCAATTCATTATTTGTTGAAATAATGAATGAATACAGACACCAAGTAAACACAGAGACAGGCACACACATGCAGGATCCTCCTTGGTTTATGGCTAATCAGTGCAATTTTCCTTGGCTCATTCCCCCTACTCCAACCAGGGGACTTCCCAGTTATCCAGGGCTCTAGGAAAAGAGAAGAAGACCAAGGAGAAACATTTGTTTTAATAGAATATATTTAACATCAGCATAAACCAGGTCTCTCTTGCCAAGTTACTGAGACAATATAGGCAGTCCTTTACTTCTAACCTGAAAGCCACCCTCCGTCCCAACCTTTTCCCCCAAGTATTACTCTGGATTTGAGGGTGAGGGGGTAGGGATCAGTGTGATTTCCCTAATCTCTATACACACCACATACACACAGGACACACGTAGAACATGCACAGATACATTGCACACATGTAGATAGATAATATGTGTGCACATGTGTGTGGCTATAGATACAAATGGGCACATATGCTTTTGCCGGAGTACATGCCTGCACATAGACGCACACAGAGGAATACTGGGACCCATCCAAAACACAGGAAGCATGCTCGGATGCCTGCCCCCCCCCATTCCCCCCCAGCCCTCCTGAGTACAATTCACCAGTCTCAGCGCTGCTTCTCCAGGGCCAGCCTGGCCTAGAACTGGCTCCTTTCACGAGAGCTTTTGGATCCCAAGAAAAAATCGAACCTGGCCACGTGCAGGGGAAGAAAGGTCCTTTGTCTGTGCCAGGCTCCTGAGCAGCTGGAGTGGCTCTCCCAGGATGACGGCCCAGAGAGAGGCACAGCAGGCGCCAGCCCTGGGCGTCCTCCACACCCCTCCTTCCTTCCCTCCCCGCAAAGCTGAATGAGACCCAAGCTGCTCTCCACCCCCCACCAGGCCCCAGCTCCCCTTCCTCACCCAGACTGCTTGGCGTGAGGCTCCAGGGGGAGACAATGGGAACCGGCAGGGAGATGGACTGAACCCTGCCCTGGCTAACAGACTCACCCCATAAAGCTGACCAACGACTGAGCCCTCACCAGAGTCCCGGACTGAGCTCTGTCCCTGGCCACAGACCAAGCCCTAATCTCTAAGCCCTGACCCTGGGCCTTGACCCTGGCCATAGCCTCAGACTAGGTCCAGGCCAAATACTATTTATTCCTCCTAACCTCCTCCTGAATAGTAACTAACACATGGCCTCAAACACAGCCGGGTTTTATCTGCTGTTTGTGATTCTCTGGTCCATCCTTACAAATTATCCTCAGTTTTAGCACTAACCAGCCAGTTCCCCCAGGCTGGCTCCACCTTCCTTACCCTTCATCTCTTCTCTCCCAGAGTGTGAGCAAAGATCAAACGAGAGGAATAGCATCACTGCTCTCCTGGGTCACATTTGTATGCAGTTCTTAATCAGTACTGAAATGATGTTACAGAAAAAGCAGCATGGTGCAGTGGGAAAGCTCTTGGCTTAAGACTCCAAGGATCTGGGGTCACATCCTCACTCTGCTCTTATATGACTTTGGTTAAGCCCCATCACTTCTTTGTGACTCAGTTTCCTCATATGTAAAATGAGGGGTTCGGACTTGATGAACTCTGAGGTCCCCCACCCCAGCTCTAAATCTATGACCCTGGGACTCCATGATCTTGACTGGGATCTGCACTAAAATGCGTTGAGACTCCCCTAGCCATGCTTGGGGAAAGCCTAATCATCTCCAAGACCCAGATCACCTAATGGTAGCTAGCCAAGGAACCATTTCTATCTACCAAGACCCCTTCGTTCTGCCACTTACTATTTGGACTGAGGCAATCTCTCAAGCTTTCTGGGCCTCAGTTTCTTTGTAAACTGGGGAGGTTGGACTCAATGACATCTAAAGTCCCTTTTATCTCTAAACTTATTATCTTATTATTACTATTTAAATGCTGCTTAAATAAATATTTCCAAAGAATCTTGAGGCAAATCCAAACACATAAGACACTTGAGGTCATAGAACAGAAATCTTCCAGATGAAGTAGAAAGAAGAGATATTTACAGGCACCCTTATTGAGGTAACAGCATTGTGACCATAAAGTTTTCATGAAAGAGAAGAAAGAAGAAGAAGAAGGAAGAAGAAGAAGAAGAAGAAGGAAGAAGAAGAAGAAGAAGAAGAAGGAAGAAGAAGAAGAAGAAGAAGGAAGAAGAAGAAGAAGAAGAAGAAGAAGAAGAAGAAGAAGAAGAAGAAGAAGAAGAAGAAACTTCTTCACAGAGAAATTTTTCTATGTGGAACTAGATTCAAGGAGGAATTTATTGCATGGATCCTTGGGTAAAGAAGCCTTACTGGTATAGGGGGCAATATCTTCAACCATTTTTGTTTGGTCATTTTTTTTCCAGTCACGTCTAACTCTTCATGTCCCCATCTGGGGTTTCCTTGGCAAAGATACTGGAGTGGTTTGCTATTTCCTTCTTTGGTTCATTTTACAGATGAGGAAACTGAGGCAAACAGGGCTAAGTGACTTGCCCAGGATAGTTTTATACCAGATGCTGACTCACAGTGCAGAAAAAGGGATGAATAGAGCAAGTATGGATCCCTTGTAAAAGCTGAGGGCAGGGGCAGCTAGATGGCACAGTGGATAGAGCACTGGCCCTGGATTCAGGAGTACCTGAGTTCAAATCCGGCCTCAGACACTTAACACTTACTAGATGTGTGACCCTGGGCAAGTCACTTAACCCCAATTGCCTCACTTAAAAAAAAAAAAAAGATGAGGGCAGAACAGTAAGGCAGAACTTTGAGAAGGCACATGTCCAAAGGGCTGAGCCAGCATGACCCAAGTGCTTAACAAAGGGAAAGAGGTATCGGCAAATCCAGATGAAGGGATAATGTCTGTTGCTTCTCAAATACCAGGATCTTTTTAGAAATGATTATTAACGTAACAACCATTAACAAAAAATAATCAAATTAAGCATTCAAAATGAGCTATAAAACATTGCATAAAACCCATGACATTTAATGAAGTGGAGCCAAATCAATGAACAAACAACAAAAGAGATAAAAACCGCTTTTGTTCTGTGTCCCTTTCCAGGTCTGTCTTAAGTTCCACCTCCTTTGGTTTTCTTTCTTTCTTTGTCCCTTTGTATTTTCCTTCCTCCTTCCTTCCTTTCTCTCTTCCTTTCTCCTCTGTTTCTCCCTTCTTCTCTTCCTTCCTTCCTCTCTCTTCCTTTCTTCCATCCTCTTTTCCTTTCTTCTTCCTTCCCTCTTTTCCATTCTTTCCTTCCTTCATTCCTTACCTTATCCCATTTCCTCTTTCTTTCTCTCCTTTTCTCTTTCTTTTTATTTAAAGTAAATATTAGTCTTAAGTAAGCTTTCACCAGATGCTGTATCTTATTACTAGATAAGGGGCACCTTTGCATAGTAAATAGCACGCTAGAATCCTGGGAAACTGGGCTTTGAATCACACCTTGGATACTCACTTACTATCTGGGTGACCATGGTTAAGTCACTTAACAACAAATTTTGTCCTCTCTACAGGGTTGGACACTGTTGAGCACTCCTTCCTCTTAAATGTTCTCTCCTACCTGGGTTGTTCCGACTCTGCTTTTTTCCTACCTGCCCAATCACTCCTTCTCATTGTCCTTTGTGAGATCTTTAGGCTTCTGTCCTGGGTTCTTTCCTCTTTTCTTTCTACATTCTATTTCTTTTCTTTCTTTCCTTCCTTTTTTTTAGGGCAATGAGGGTTAAGTAACTTGCCCAGGGTCACACAGCTAGTCAGTGTCAAATGTCTAAGGCCGGATTTGAACTCAGGTCCTTCTGAATCTAGGGCAAGTGCCTTATCCATTGCGCCACCTAGCTGCCCCTCTACATTCTCTTTCTTGGTAATCTTGTCAGCTCCCTTGGGTTCAATTATCATCTCTATGCAGATCACTCCCCAAACTACATATCTATCCCTCATTTGCCCCCGAAATGTAGTCCCACATTACCAATTGTCTGTTACGCATCTCCACCTGGATATCATCTCAAACTCAACATTCAAGATAGCAAACATTACATTTTCCCCAGCTCTCCCTTCTTTCTAATCCCGCTGTTTCTGTTGAGGATACCACCAACCTTCCAGTCAGCTTTGTGACCTCAGAGCAACTCTAGACTCTTCCCTCTCCCACATCCTTCATATCCAATCAATTGTCAAATCTTGTTGATGCTGCCTCCACAGCAATTGTCTCATTTGCTCCCTTATTTTCACTCACACAGTCATTGCCCCAGCTCAGGTCCCTTGCACCTCTCACCTTGACTATTGCTAAGCTTCCTAAATGGTCTTCATGGCTATAGTCTACCCTCTCTGGCTCATCTTCCACACAGTTGCCATATTGAAATTTCTAAAGCACAATGTGTCACTCCCTTGTTCAAGAAGTTTCATCAGCTTCCTATGATAGGCTCGAGGACAAAATACAAACTCTTCACTAAGCAATTAAATCCTTTCAAAATCTAGTTCCATGCTCTCTACCAAGACTGAATTCACATTTCTCTCCCCTCATACCTTCTATATTCCAGCCAAATTTTCTGTTCCTTACACATGGAACTCAATCACCAACTTCTGGGCCTTCACGACCAAACTTTTCTACTTTCTCTTCCCCGTATATGATATTCCTTCTCACTTTCCTTGCCCTTACCACAGGTTGCCACTCATGCCATGAATATTCTCTTTCCTCTTGGAATCCATAGCTTCCTTCAATGCCCAATTCAACTACCAACTCCTGTTGTTGTTTGGTTGTTTCAGTCCTGTCCAATTCTTTGTGACCCCATTTGGGGTTTTCTTGGTAGAGATACTGGTGTGGTTTGCCATTTCCTTTTTTTTTTTTTTTTTTTTTTGCGGGGCAATGGGGGTTAAGTGACTTGCCCAGGGTCACACAGCTAGTAAATGTTAAGTGTCTGAGGCCGGATTTGAACTCAGGTACTCCTGACTCCAGGGCCGGTGCTCTATCCACTGTGCCACGTAGCTGCCCCTTGCCATTTCCTTTTCCAGCTCATTTTACAGAGGAGAAGACTGAGGCAAACAGGGTGAAGTGATTTGCCCAGGATCTCACAGCTAGTAGGTATCTGAGGTCGGATTTGAACTTAGGAAGATGAACCTTCCTGACTCCAGGCCCAGCTTTCTATCCACTGTGCTACCTAGCTGTCCTTAAAGCCTTTTCTGATTCCTCTAGTTAGTAGTGTTCTATATCCCACCCCAATTATTTTGTATCGGGGCAGCTAGGTGGCGCAGTGGATAGAGTACCGGCCCTGGAGTCAGGAGTACCTGAGTTCAAATCCAGCCTCAGACACTTAACACTTACTAGCTGTGTGACCCTGGGCAAGTCACTTAACCCCAATTGCCTCACTAAAAAAAACCCAAAAAACAATTATTTTGTATCTATGACATAATATATGTGAAGTGCTCTGCAAACCTTAAAGTGAGACACATATGTATATGTGTATGTATATATGTTCATATATATGTATATAGATGTTCCTCCCCCTAATGGAATGTAAACTCCTTAAGAACAGGGACTCCCTCCTTTTCATTTTTGTATGAGCAATGCACAGAGCAGATGCTTGTCAAGTGCTTTTTGAATTAAAAATATGTATTAGCCCTTCATGCATATGACATTCCTTCCACATCTTCTCATCCTGTGAAATTTTTGTCAATGACTTTCTTTAAATCATCCATGGAAGACCCACTCAAGGTATCAGGGCCTTCCTCTGGTTCTTTTGATATTTTATAGCTACTATAAGCTCTTTATTTATTGCCACAATACAGTCTGACTTGATCTGCTCCTTAATTCTTGGCCCAGTTTGGTATAGTCTGCCCATCCAACTATATATTGTTGATGCATAAGAAATGCATGCTTTTCATCCACTTTGTTTTTCTAGTATGATTGACTAGGCTTATCTCTTTTGAGTAGCTATGGTTTTCCGGGTTGGATGCAATTAATAGAGTGTAATCAGCGAAAAGAAATGCCTGGAGAAGGTCAATTCTGTGGTCCATATGTTGTCTGAACAATGAAGAGGGCAGCAAAACTTTCATTTCTCTTGTTTGGGACATTAGGATGCTACAAATGCCATTGATAAAGAATTCCAATTTTGTTCAGACCCTGAAAAAATAATCCTCCATGACACAATCAAGTGGGGTGATGATGGAATATGTAATTAAGTGCTAAAGTGTGTGCTAGGGTTTATAAGTGCTGAAGAGTTGAGAGAAGAGGAGATCAGTGTGAGCCACAGTAGTTAAGAACACTTCATGGGAAAGCTGGGCTTTGGGCTCCAAGGATGGATGGGTAGGCTTTGTCCATGTAGAGAGTTGGGGGAAAGTATTCCAAGGGAGGGGAACAGATGTGTTCAAGAAGGAACAGACATGTTTGGGGAGCACTAACTAACTCCATTTTTGATTGAATCAAATGTTTTGTTTTGGAAAAACAAAATGTGGGCAATAAATGGAGGTGACCAGCAGGTGCTAGAAGATGCTGGCTTGGAATCCTGGAGAGAGACGGGGCTGGAGATGTAGACTAAGGAGTCATCTGCATAGAGACTGAGCCATTATAGGGGATGAGTGGACCTAGGGAGAGAGTGCAGAGAGAAGAGATTAGGAGGTCAAGGACATGAGCCAACAGTGGATAATGCAGCTGTTCCTGAAGCTAATGTGAGCTTAGCCTGTCTTAGTGGGATTCTAATGTCCAAAACAAGAGAAATGACAGTCTCACTGTGCTCTTAGTTGTTCGGACCACATATCAGACCACATGTTCAGAGCACAAAGTCCAGTTATGGCTATCACATTTTAGGAGGAAAATTAACAAGCTGGAGAATATTCAGAAAAGGGAGAGCCAGATCGTGAGGGGACTCAGATGATGAGGTGTCTAAAGATCTTGCCATGAGGAAGATCACTTAAAAGAATGGGCAATGTTTAGTCCACAGAAGAGAAGACTGAGGGAGGAATGTGGTCTTTGTTTTCAAATATTTAATGCTGTTTAAATGAAAGAGGGATCAGACTTGCTCTGTGTCACTTCTGTGGAAAGGATTAAGACCAGTGGGTGGTAGTTATTAGGGCTCAAGAGTCCGTTTAATATAAAGAACTTTCTAATAGCCAGAACTGTCCAATGATGCAATGAGCTGCCTTATTGAGTAGTGAGCACCCTGTCCCTTGAGGTAGTAAGCAGAAGCTGAGAGACTATCTGTCAGAGATGTATGAAGAGACTCCTACACTGGGAAGAAAATTGGACCAGATGACTAAGGTCCTTTCCAACTCTGAGAATCTGTGATTCCATATGCATCCACTCTCATTATCTTTCCTCCCCCTGTATCCCTCTTCCTAAATTCTCTTTGTCTATCAAAGGTACTTCCATCCTTCCAGTCACTCATGTTCTCAAACTCAGACTCATCTCAGATGCTTTTCTCTCCTCACTCCCCCTTATCCAATCACTTGCCAGATGCCAGAGCAAGCTATGCAACCCTGAACTGTAGGGGATGCCGAGTGATCGAAGAAATGGTCCCTGGCCTCCAGGAACTTACAATCTAGTTCTGGAGAAAGGACACATCCATAGAAAAATGGCTAACATGAAGGGGAGGCATGTACCAAGTGCTCAAAGAGAGATATAGACGGTATGTGTTAGCGGTCCTGAATCTCCTTCTGTCCGTCTGCGTGTGGGAGGGAGTCTCTGTTTCTGCCCCCCCCCAACAAAGGGGAGCTCCTGGCTTGCCTGGCTTGGCTGCTTTGGCCAGTTCCCTCAGGAGACGGATGGGCTCCTTGATTCCAGGCTGCACATCTGGAAGTCAACACTATTAAAACAAACCCCATTATATAACAATTGACATCTGGAACCCGTTACCGCTACATTTTTAGAAGAAGAAATTGTTTTTGATGTGATTTCTCCTTAAGAATGTGGCAGCGTGCCCTCACCTTGGCTGTCCAGGGACCGGTGCCGGGGGAGGGGAGTAGCTGGAGAGGAAAGGGGGCTCGCAGCTTCTCCAAGCCTTGAGTCTTGAGTTGGCTGCTACTTCTTCTGCACCTCGGCGCAGACTGGAGACAAAGCACGGCCATTAGGACAAGGTAGGGAGTGTGATAAGGACAGAGAAGGTAATAGTGATGGAGAGGGTCGGTGACAGGGACAAGCAGAGACATAGTGTGAAAAGAGTAGGAGAGGGACGGTCACAGGGAATATTACAAGGGCAAAGAGGATGAAGAGATAGGTGCTGGGGTGGAGTATGACGAGGCCAGGGATACGTCTAGGGCTATAGGCACGGGGTCATTCATTCATTTAGCCCACTTTATTAAACATATTCTAGGGCACCTAGGTGGCGCAGTGGATAGAGCACTGGCCCTGGAGTCAGGAGGACCTGAGTTCAAATCCAGTCTCAGACACTTAACACTTACTAGCTGTGTGACCCTGGGCAAGTCACTTAACCCCAATTGCCTCACTAAAAGAAAGGAAACAAACAAAAAAACAAAACCCATATTCTAGGCACTGAAGGAAAGATGGAGCTTAAATAAGACAGGGTCCCTGACTTTTCAGATCTTATCATTTTAAAGGGGGACAAGATAATAAGCACCGAGGCATTGGAGGGTGGGGTATAGGGAAAGAGATAGGATTAGTCATAGGTGTTTGTCCCACTCAATGTCTTCAGGGGTGAGTGCCTTACTGTTTGTTGCCGACCTGGCCACTGACACAGCTTCTGTGCTGGGGCCCCATCCCTGGGACTTGTCTGGCAGCTTCATTCCGGGCCAATTACACGCCTGACTCCTCCATCGCCTGGGAAATCCCGTCTGGTTTTTACTCCAGTGCTCTTGAATAGGCAGGTTAGTGTGGGTGGATGAATGGGACAGCAAGCTCTTCCCAGGGCCACTGAGACCCACAGTGGGCCAGCATGGTCAACCCAACCCAGTGCCAAGCTGGATAGGCCACAGGCCAACTTCCCGGGGATCCCAGACACAATCCAAGGTGGCTGAGCCACATTCAGGGTGAGAACGATTGGGCCCTCAAGGCCTAGAAGAGATGACTGAGCTCAATGCTTCATCCCATAGATGAGGAAAGGAAGGACCAGAGAAGCTAAGTCATTTGCTCACAGTCACAAAGTCACACAATAGCTGAGTCAGGATTCAAACTCAGATTCTTGGACTTCAAATACAATGCTTTTTGTCTTATGTTACACTGCTATGAGCCCCTCTTTCCTAGGGCAGGGGCCAGAAAAAACTGCCCTGATGGAGATCCCAACCCAGGAGAGGAGAGGAGAGGAGAGGAGAAGGGAGGGGAGGGGAGGACATGAGCAAAATGTATGTATATGGGAGGAGTGGTATCAGAGGGAGTGGGAAATAAACAAAGATGAATTTGGGAAAGAGGGAGTCGATTAGTTTGGCTTGAACCAAAGTATGACGTAGGAGAACAATGGGATAGAGGACAGGAAAGACAGATTGGGACTAGATGACAAAAATGACCAATAACTCAATCAACAAGTATTTATTAGGTGCTTTGTGCCAGGCAGTGTTCCAAGTTCTGAGAGTACAAGATAAAAAGGAAGCAGGCCATGCCCCCAAGGAACTTATATCCTATTGGATGAAAATGCCAGGGCAAGGAGTTTGGACTTGAGAGGCAGATATAGAAGAAAGGGTATGGGATTATGAGTCAGAGGACTTGGGTTCAAATCCCAACCCTGTTATTTACTGTGTGACCTTGGGCAACTCAACCTTACTTTTCTCCTCTGTGAAATGAAAGGGCTAAACTAGATTAGTGATTCTCAAGCCTTTTGGTCTAAAGACCTCTTTACATTCCTAAAAATTATTGAGCTTTTGTTTATGTGGGTTTTATCCACCAATATTAACGACATTAGAAATTAAAACTCCTTAGTATTATTATACAAAATAGTTTTGACATCAAAAAAGCCTCTGAAAGGGTCTGGGGAACCCCAGAAATCCCTCAACATGCTTGGAGAACCACTGGACTACATGATCTATTAATCCTAAATCTACGATCACCAGGCTGAGCCTCAGTTTCCTCTTCAGTAAAATGAGCATAATGGAGTACTTTCTTTTTTTTTTTTTTGGTTGTTTTTTTTTTGGTGGGGCAATGAGGGTTAAGTGACTTGCCCAGGGTCACACAGCTAGTAAGTGTCAAGTGTCTGAGGCCGGATTTGAACTCAGGTCCTCCTGAATCCAGGGCCGGTGCTTTATCCACTGTGCCACCTAGCTGCCCCTCAATAATGGAGTACTTTCACTCCAAATGTGTTGTCTAAGAATAGTCTGTGACCTGATTTCTAGTCCTGATTCTGACAAAAGCTTGCTGTGTGATCTCTTATACTATTCCAATCTGGGTCTCAGTTTTGTTGTTGTTGTTGTTGTTGTTGTTTTTTAATCTGTAAAATGGGGGGGGGATGGGGAATAGGATCAGGAGATAGGAACTGAAGTTCTGGAAACTTCTGGCTGCTGATTTAGCAGAAATGTTCCATTTAAGAGAAAGTGAGAGATGTCTAGGTGGAGAGAAATCCTTTTACCCTGCCCTAGGCCTGGCTTTCATTCTTTTAAAGGAAGAAAGGACTGGATTTGGTTTGGTTTTGGGGTGTTTTTTAATTTCAGTTTTCTTGGGTTTTTTAACCATTGTTCATTTTTTAAATTAAATGTCTTATCAACACCTCTTTTTTATTTTTAAACAATACTCTTACTTCCCAATTTACCCCCGCCCTTCCCCAATACCATTTCCCTATCACAGAATTGTTTCTCAAAATAAAGAATACAGTTAAACAAAACACCTCAAGATTTTGGCCCTGTCTCACATTCTATGTTTGCTTCATTCTGTACCTATAGCCCCCGAATTCTCAAATAAGAACTTGAACTCAGATCTTCTAGCTCCAAATACTTGCTCTTTCTACTAAACCTAGCCTAAGAGTTATCAAAAGAATTAGTTTGGAGACTAGACACGGGAACTACTGAGGGAGAATGGTCGCTCCAGTTAACCACCTCTCAACATCCTTTTTCTTAGTGACATATATATGTTAATAGTCTAATTGGATCTGGGATCTTATTCATGTGCATACTCCCTCTGACAATGCAGATTGCAGCCTGCCTGTGCCTACCTGTACTGTGTAATTCTTGTCCATGTCTTCCTATAATCCTATGGCAGTTTCACCAAAGGTTCTGGGGGCCTTCCTTTTGATTGTTTGACATGGGATGGATATTCTTAGGGCTTGTGGGCTGTCCAATGGTCATCCTTCACCTACATGGCCCAGCCTATCTTTTTCCTGGTCCTATGTTTTTTTCCGTTGATGTCCTTTATAGGTTTATCAATGCTACAGTGACACAGTGTTGACCTCTGGCTGTGATCTCCAACAATACCCTAACACTTGTGTCAGTAAATTTTTTTTAGTACTGACTATATGCCAGTCACCGTGCTAAGTGCTGAGGATACAAATTTGCAAAAGGAAGGGAGTCCCTGCCCTCAAAAAGCTTATAGTCTAATGGAGGAAGGCAATACACAAAAGAAAGCTGAAAAGGGGTGGGGAAGGGAAGCCAGTGAGGGGGTGTGATGAAGTTTAAGGTAGTATAGCCAAGTGGGAAATGAAGAAATGACTGGGCTTGGAGCCCTCCTTAAGTGGAGGCTTCAGGAGGAGCTGACCACCACCCAAACCTATTCTATTTCCTCCTATCTGCCTCTCACCCAATCCCTGGTGTGTCTGTCTGTTCAAGCCCTTGTCCCGACCAATACCCCCACTCCCAATCCTAAAAGGTTAGAAAGATTTCAGAGAGGGAGTGTGACTTCCAGTAGAAGTTGAATGACTGAGGACAGCTAGATGGCACAGTGGATGGAGCACCAGCCCTGGATTCAGGGGGACCTGAGTTCAAATCTGGCCTTGGACACTTGACTCTGTTAAGGGCTAAAATTCTAGCTAGTCTGTCTAAAATATCTAATGAGTGGTCGCCAATAAATTATAAGCTTTAGCAAGAGTTAGACTTTTAAGCATTTATTAAGGAGAATAAGAATTTGGTAAAGAGAGAGAAAGGCCTAGATTCCTATCTATTAAAGGGAGAGCACATTTCTAGCTCCCTTCTCCGCCAGCGTCCCCAGGAAAGAGCCCCAGTCTCCTCCTTCCTCCTCCCACTAGTCCGCGTCACTTTCTGATACCAAAGAAAAGACTCCTGGTCTTGCCCTCAAAGACCTTCGCTTCATGGGCAGAACTCTTCTACAGTAAGTATCCAGCAGGTGGCGTTATTCCAATCGTTACAGTCCCCCCTGTTGTTCCTCAAGAAACAAAATGTTTCCTTGACGGAACAGTAAAAACAATATAACTATTGCTAACTAATAATATGTGAACAACAATATAGAAAAGGAAGAGAGGAAAGTTTTGTCCAGAGGGGCGATTTTTTTTTTTTGTCCTCATGAACCGACGCTTTGACATTAGTCTTGCAAAGGGAGGGCCTCTGCAGAGAATACATGTTACAGATGGTGTATATTATAACAGAAAGAGAAAAAAAAACAACAAAAACAACAAATCAAAACTGTTCATTTAAAGTCTCTGAAAGTCTTTTCTCAGATGTCCTCTAGGTGTAGTCGTGGAATGGAAGTCTTTTCAGGGGTTGATGTGTGGATGCTGGTAATCAGCCAGGAAAATTTCCTACAAAATTGAGCTTAACACAACTTTAAAATAGCTTTGTCAATAATCAAATCAAACAATGAAAGTTCTCAAAAACATGTCTAAGGGAATTCAGAATCTTAGTTGTTACACATGAAACAATAAAAGACAGTGAAATTCAAACTAAGGAAATCTAAATGAATATGAACTTAATATCAATAAGAGTATTATAAAATATAAACTTGATCACATGACTATAAAAAGCTTTTACAAATATTCTCCTTGTTTTAAAAACTAAGTATAAAACACAATCTCAAAAGCATGAAAATCTCTATGAAAATAAACCCATACCATTAATTTCAAAATGTAGATGTAATAGCATAGAAATCCTATGTAACCTCTGAACTGACATTAATACTCTGAGTGAATTCAGAACACTTCTGATTTCGGTATCTAAAATCCCCAATACTCATATCAATACCTTGCTGCTTACTTCTACATTTCTGTACAATATATACCCTTCCATGGCAAAAGAAGCGGAGTCTTGAACTATGGTGATGATTGTCATTCTTATTCAGCTTAAGTTTTTCTTCTTTAACCCCTCTATATTGTCTGTCATTCTTTTCACCATACAAATGCTTTATAAGATTACTAATTAAAGACAAAAGCAGGTTAGCAAAATTATGAACAAAACGAGCATATCTGGAATTTAAAGGGTTTTCTAAGGTTGTCTCAGAAGCACAGCCAGGCTGGGGAAGGGCTGAGCCTGAAGCTGCAAATGTAGTTAGAGAAAGTTGAGCATGTGCACCAGATCTCTGGACTTCCCAGGCAGGGGAAGCTATGGGCTTGGCCATAGGAGGAGTAGAGGGTGGGGTCTGGAGAGGAGGGGAGGGACCAGAGCAATTTGAATCAGACTTGATTTTGAACTCAGGCCTGGATTCCTCTTCCCCCACTTTGCCTCCAGGTGCTAGGGGATTAAAAGCTTCTAGAGGGTGGGTCATTGCCTCCAGGCATGCAAAATTAAAGCAACAATTACTGTTAGAACTGGGAAAAGCTGCGGGAATCTCTTCAGGTTTCTCTGAAAAAGCATGGTTGGGAGAGGGAGAGATATTTCCTTGTGTGAGTAAGTTGCTGGCTCTTTTAACAAAAATAAAAAGAAAAATAGAAAATCCACAAAAACAAAGCATTAACATGATCTTATCTCCCATTTGTCTGGTTAAACAGACTAAAATCAAAAATAGGATAATTAGGGAGTTTAAAAGGTCCATTCGAAAAAATTTAAAGGAAAACACAGCCAGTACACCAGTACTTAGCAGTTAAAGGGAGAGGGAGGGGAAATTTCTTACCCAACCAGAAGATCAGAAGAAGACTGAGGGTTAGCTTTCCTCTTCGTGGTCAGCCATCTGTTAAGGGCTAAAATTCTAGCTAGTCTGTCTAAAATATCTAATGAGTGGTCGCCAATAAATTATAAGCTTTAGCAAGAGTTAGACTTTTAAGCATTTATTAAGGAGAATAAGAATTTGGTAAAGAGAGAGAAAGGCCTAGATTCCTATCTATTAAAGGGAGAGCACATTTCTAGCTCCCTTCTCCGCCAGCGTCCCCAGGAAAGAGCCCCAGTCTCCTCCTTCCTCCTCCCACTAGTCCGCGTCACTTCCTGATACCAAAGAAAAGACTCCTGGTCTTGCCCTCAAAGACCTTCGCTTCATGGGCAGAACTCTTCTACAGTAAGTATCCAGCAGGTGGCGTTATTCCAATCGTTACAACACTTACTAGCTGTGTGACCCTGGGCAAGTCACTTAACCCTCATTGCCCCATGGAAGAAGAAGAAGAAGAAGAAGAAGAAGAAGAAGAAGAAGAAGAAGAAGAAGAAGAAGAAGAAGAAGAAGAAGAAGAAGAAGAAGAAGAAGAAGAAGAAGAAGAAGAAGAAGAAGAAGAAGAAGAAGAAGAAGAAGAAGAAGAAGAAGAAGAAGAAGAAGAAGTTGAATGACCACTTGTTGGGTACATTACAGTAGGGACTGTTTTTTGGGTATGGGTGTGGGTTGAACTGTGTGGCCACTGAGGTCCCTTTGAGCTCTCAGATTCTCTGATTTTGTGATTCTTTTGCATAATTCCTGTTTAGGATGTGCTGCAGCCCACTCACACCCACCGTGTACCTCTCCATTGCCCTTTGAAGGACTTAAAAGCCCTTTGGGTGATCCTAAACAGTCTCTTTGGAGACTGGGATACTACAGGGCTTATAGGCACACATCACCAGAAGAATAGAATAGTGGTGTTCAGGGATGAACCTTTGGGGGGGGGGCGCGGGGAGGGGGGTTGGAATCATTAAAAAGAACTGCATAGTTTCCTAAAGTCAATGCAGCCCATTCTGTTCTTCTTGCTCAACTTTAGGCCCAGCTCATTGGCTGTTTGGACGTCTATATTAGATATAGATAGAGACGGATCTGTTATTTCATCTGCTTAGAGAACTCCCAGGGAGAAAGCTCACTTTACTGATGCTGAGCAGCACTTTCTCATTCCTAGTCGTTTATAATGTCAGAGAACTGCCTGGGGCACTTAGAAGTTAAATGACTTGCCTGGGGTCACAGATCCATTATGCTTTTGGGACTTAGCCCAGTCCTTTCTAACTTCAAGGTTGCCCCTCTAGCCACTCTGCCGTGGCTGCCTGTCTATCTCTCCTCTACCCCTTTCTCTCTGTCTTTGTCTACCTCACCTCCTCTTCCTTTCTCTCTCCCCCTCTCCTTCCCTCCTTTCCTTCTTCTCTCTCTCTCTCTCTCTCTCTCTCTCTCTCTCTCTCTCTCTCTCTCTCTCTCTCTCTCTCTCCTCTGTCTCTCTCTCTGTCTCTCTGTCTTTCTGTCTCTCTCTCTGTCTCTCTGTCCTGTCTTTCTAAAAACACACACACATACATACATAGAGAGAGACAGTTATTCATCCAACTTTACATTATTGTCTGTCCTGTTGGGAATTCTCCATCTACTTGGTTTTCCCTGCGGAGACAGTTAAGTCAAATTTTTCAGTGATTATGGATCTCATTTAGGTTTTGCAGTGTTTCAGGATTTGAAGCCATAAGCATAATGTCAAGTGCAAACAGGAACATCAAGAGGACCTCACCCTCTATAGGGAATACCCCTTCAATTTAGTCTCTATTCTGCGCTTTCTCCATGACAGTGGAAAATACCTTTGGCAAACATGTTTTCCTGTTTTATCCCTTGCTCTATGTTAATAATGAGAGAATCATCTTCATAGCCATCAAAATATTTCTAGCAGCACTTGTTATGATAGCAAAGAACTGGAAAGAAAGTAGGTGCCCATCAATTAGAGAATGGCTAAACAAATTGTAGTACATGAATATAATGGAATATTACTGTGCTATAGGAAATTATGTGTGTGATGAATACAGAAAAGCATGGAAAGATCTATATGAACTGATGCAGAGTGAAGTAAGCAGAGCCAAGAAAATAATATACACAATGACTACAACAATGAAAATAGAATAACAATAAAATAATCAAAAATGAATGTTGTGGGGCAGCTAGGTGGTGTAGTGGATAGAGCAGGAGCCCTGGAGTCAGGAGGACCTGAGTTCAAATACGGCCTCAGGCACACTTACTAGCTGTGTGACCCTGGGCAAGTCACTTAACCCTCATTGCCCAGGAAAAAAAGTGAATGTTGAAACATTACAAAGGTCAAATATGGCCCCAAAGAAGAGATATAAGAAGAAATCCCCATCCCCTCCTCCTTTGCAGAGGCAGGAGGGCCACAGATGTGGCACATTGCATATTTGTCCAGACCTTTTCAATGTATTAATGTTAATGATGTCTTCTTCTTCTTCTTCTTCTTCTTCTTCTTCTTCTTCTTCTTCTTCTTCTTCTTCTTCTTCTTCTTCTCCTTCTCCTTCTCCTTCTTCTCCTTCTCCTCATCCTTCTTTTCCTCCTCCTCCTTTCTTTAAAAAATAGGAATTGTTATTGAGGATGACTCCCTGGAAAGAGAGATGGAGAGAGATACTGGGGAAAATTCTGGTGATGTATATCAATAAAAATGTATTTTGAAATAGTGATAAAGTCATTGAGCAAATTTATCTCTGGTTACATCTTGCACAGAATCTTGTACAGTTTTTGACATGTACATGGGAGATACCTTATTGGAGGAGAGCATTTTAGGCAACATTTTGCTCTACAGAATCAAATGCAATATTATTGTTTTTCTTTTTTTAATCATAAAAGTATTTTATTATTTCCAGTTACATGTAAAGATAATTTTCAACATTTGTTTTCATAAGATTTTTAGTTCCAAATTTTTCTTCCTCCCTCCCTTCCCTCCCCCCTCCCCAAGACAAAAAGTAATCTGCTATAGGTTACATTTGTACAATCACATTAAACATATTTCTGTCAAATGCATTATTATAACCAACAGGCAACATCTTTCAGTCAATTGTGTGATTGTAAAGATGGAATCTGTTTTGGAATCTTGTTCTTAAAGTTTACCCATTATCTTCTTGTGTTTTCATCAATGATGCTTGAAATGTATGTAGATTGTTTTGATTTATATTTTTTAAACAAATGGGAAAATGAGCATATGGATGGTTCATTATTAATATTCTCTCTTTTGGGGGCAGGTAGGTGACACAGTGGATAGAGCACTGGCCCTGGATTCAGAAGGACATGAGTTCAAATCCGGCCTCAGACACTTGACACTAGCTGTGTGACCCTGGGCAAGTCACTTAACCCTTATTACACTGCCAAAAAAATTTTATATATATACTTTCTTTTTACTTTTTGGTAATAATTAGGTTCCAGATTTTTTTCAATTCTTTTCTATTTCCCCTTGTGGATGGATACTTTGAAAATTAATCCTTCAATGCACTCAAAACTGCGTCATCTTCAACATAGACTTCCTCTGTTATACACAATGTAGTCCAGCTGCTAAAATAATAATTATAATAATAATAATAATAATAATGCAACCTTAGGCTGTGTAAAGAGAGACATTGTGTCCAGGACATGGGCGGTGATAATCCCACTCTACTCTGCCCTAGGCAGACCACATTGGAACTGTTTGTTTAATTCTTCACACCACATTTCATGAAGGACTTTGATGAGCTGGAGAGATTCTGAAGGAATGGAAAAGGGTGCTGTAGGATTGGCTGAAGAAACTGAGGATGTTGTTTGTTTAACTTGGAAAAAAAGAAAACTTGGGGAGGGGCAGCATGGGGGTGGGGATACATGGTAGCTCTTTCTAAATTGGAGTGTTTCTCATGGGGAAGAGGCACTCGACCAATCCTTTTTTGGTAAAACTAGAAGCAATGAGTAGAAAATGTAGAGAAACACATTTCAACCAGATATGAGGGAAAATGTCTTTAATAATGAGAGCCACCAACATGGAAGGGACTGCTTCAGGAGGGATTGGATGCCCCTTTACTTGAGATCTTCAAGTGAAGGCTGGATGACTGCTTTGGGAGGTTGCTGTAGACGGACTGTGGATTAGATACGTCAGTCTATATAAGCTCAGGGAGCTCTTCCAATGCTATTAACCTTCATTTTGAAATTACTTTCCTGTCTCAGAGTGATGTATATGTAACAACCCATGGGCCTAGGAGGCTGGGACTCCTGCTTCCATTGAGGAGATCCAGTCTGGTGGGGGGAGGGGGGTCTCATTTACCAGATTCAGTCTTGAGGTAGCCTGAGGGCCTCCATAGAGAAGAGTTAGGAGGTTTTTTTGTGGTCCCTGGCTCGTTATGTCCCCACTCCACCTCAGAGTTGAGCTCTGGGCACAATCACTTAAGCAAATGAGGTTTAGGTCTCCCCAAAAGGAATCCAATGTGCAAAATAGATTAGGAATAGGTCAACTATTTATTTCTTCCATCACAAAATAAAATCTCATAAGCACAAAAGAATGAGTACTTAAAGCTTGAACTGTTATTCCACTTTCACCTCAGTTCCTCATTCTCTGAAAGAATCACTTAAGGTCCATATCTTCCAGCAAGCTAGGGAACAGCTCTGGCTTGTTCTCCTGGTGATCGATCACCTTCTCTCCAAGAATTGCTTTAGAAAATACCTTAGGCTGAGCAACCAGGCCCCAGACCCAGGAGCATCTGACCTTTCAAACTCACAAGGTTGCTTCCAAGGCTAAGAACATAAGTCCTGGGATCACCTATGCTCAAGAAAAGCAAAAGAGAGAACAGAAAAAAGTCAGAAGTTTGAAGGTTAGTTACAGGTTTGCCTAAACAGATACATGTATTTGCTGCCATGAGCAAAATGAATACATGTGAAAAGGCATTTTTTAATGTCTGAATTTTTTATTTTTTTCACTTAATGGTATTTTTTCCAAATTACTTGTAAAGATAGTTTTCAATATCCATTTTTTTAAGATTTTAAGTTCCAAATTTTTCTCCCTCCCCCCTCCCAAAGCCAGCAAGCAATCTGATCTAAGTTATACATGTGCAATCATGTTAAACATATTTCCACATTAGCCATGTTGTGAAAGAAAACTGAGAACAAAAGGGGAAAACCATGAGAAAGAAAAAAACAAAAAACACAACAAAAGTGAAAACAGTATGCTTTGGTCTGTATTCAGATTCCATAGTTCTTTCTCTGGATGTGGAGAGCATTTTCCATCATGAGTCTTGAAAAGGCATTTATTAAGCATTTACTATGTGCCAAATGTTGCTCTAAGTGCCAGGGATATAAGCAAGACTGTCCATGCTCTTGAGGAGCTCACACTCTAAGTGGAGCAGACAACACGTAAAAGAATTCAGCTGTAGTGTGGGTGAAAGAAAAGGACTGGAAGGTCTGAGGAGGCTGCAGCAGGGCTGGTGGCAGGGTTCCTTAGGGAACCTTAGAAGTTCAGATGACAGTACGTGTGTGTGTGTGTGTGTGTGTGTGTGTGTGTGTGTGTGTAGGGTCTGAAGTACAAAGAGATAGGGAGTATAGTCTGACCCAGAGGACCTCAGGACACAACTGGAAAGCAAACGGTAGGTCCTGATGATCTTCCATCTCACTGAATTAGAGTTGTTGACTCCCATCACACCCAAGTGGCATAAGCAGTCATGTCACTCTTTCCAACTGGTAGCCCTGATGGAGTCTGGACAGTGGGAGTTGGCAGAGGGGCAAAGGAAAGGCAAAGAAGGCAGGGATGATGTTCTTGGCAGCAGATCTTCAGACTCCTTGGCTGCACTGCATGAGATCATGTGCTCCTTCCTAGCTACCATAGCTGGAAGTGAGGAGAGGGAGGGGGGAAGTCCTCTTCTTGCTTCCCCATAGGGAGTCCCAGGCCACACTTTGGGAAAAGAAGAGAACAAGAGCAGAAGTTGTCTTTCCCTTTAAAGTCTACAGAGTAGGTTTCTCTTGCTGCTCAGTGGCCAAAGTTATTTGACATAACCCTTCCTTATGGGAGTAGGACATTGGGGGGGGGGAGGGGGAACAACTAGAAACCTCTGGATGCAAAAGAAGCCAAAGAACTTGTCTCAACTGAAGTGTCCGAGATACCTACAGGGCACTGTGCATGCTCCATGCGGTAGCCCCTGCAGGTTTATCCCCAAGCATTCATCATGATGGAGGCTCCAGTTCGTGCCTTTCCCCCACCCACTACATTTTAAAATAATTAACTTCTGAGCAGTATGTGATGAATAGGACCAGTCATTCAACAAGTATTTATTAAGTGCCCACTGTGTACCAGGCTCTATGCTAGTATTGGTGATAAAAAGACCAAAAATGAAAATAGTTCCTATCTTCAAGTTTACATCCTATCAGAGAAAAATACAGAGAAATCAAGAGAAAATAGACACAGAATAATTGGGGGAGGAAAGAGGGCACTAGTAACTGGAGATAGCAACTGGGGGCACCAGGATCAACCTGGAATAAGAAATGGCATTCTCACTGAACCTTGCAGGGAGCCGGGGCTTTTAAAGAGGCAGAGATGAGGAGGGAGTGTATTCCAGGCACTGGAGACAAACTTAGTAAGGCAGGAAGATAGCAGATGGAATGTCACACCCAGGGAGCAGCAAATAGGGCCAGTCTTGCCAGGAAAGAGCATGTGCAAAGGAGACTAATCTTCAATAAGCCTAGAAAGATAGGCTGGGACCAAACTGTGAAATGCTCTAAAGGCTGAACAGAGAAGTTTGTATGGAGTCCAAGAGGCAATTGTGAGCCAATAGAGCTTCTAGAGTAGGGGGTGGCAGGGTCAGGCCTGTGCTTTAGGAATATCAGTTTGGCAGCTGTGGAGGATGAAATAGAGAAGGGAGAGACCAGAGACAGAGAGACCAATTAGGAAGCTACTGCAATTGTCTGGCCTGGGGTGAAGAGGGAAGGCCTGCACCCCACCAGGGTGGTTGGGGTGTAAGTAGAGAGAAGGGGGATGGAAGCAAGAGATATATTGAATACAGAATCAACAAGATAATTGATTGGAAATTAGGAGGGAGGGAAGGAAGAAAAGAGTTGAGGATGACTCTGAGGTTGCAAACCTGAGTTCCTTGGAAGAACAGAAATGGAGAAGTTAGGGAGAAGGTAGAGTAGGGGTGAGATGGGGAGGGGGGAGAGATGGATTCTGTTTTGGACATGTTAAGTTTAAGATGCCAAGGAATGTGTAGGGTTGAGGTGATAAATGCATGGTACAACTGTGTTTCTGAAAATCTGTGTGTGGCTTCGAGTGCCAGAGCTGCTTCAACGTCTTGGTGCAGACAGCTCTGCACTGCTCAGGCTAGCTTCAGAGAGCAGACAAGGACATCCAGGCTGTAAGGAGCCACAGTATATGTGGCCAGAAGCTCTTTGGGTGGCACGGGTGGGGAGGTCACCCCGAAGCCCTCTGCAGAACACTGCCAGCCTGATCTGTGAGGTTTCCCTCTTCAGAGCCCCCAGAGTGGGCTGGGGACAGTAGGTCTGCAGTCAGGCTAAAGCTGGGACACTAATCCTAGCTACAGAACCTGGAGGAGGGCTGCTTAGCCCCCATTTAACCCTAAGGAGGCAGGAAGCCAGCCTATAGGGGCAGGGTGGGGGAATCCCTGGGGAAGGTCACAGAAGGACAATCATGCTTTTTTTTCTCAATAAAAGACTTTAATGCTAGTCTATGGGCAGGGTGTCACCGCAGGACACTGGCTGGGCTGAGGCTGATGCTTGTGCTCAAAGAAGAGCTCTCTAGCCTGTGTCTGTCCTGTCCCTCCCTCCTTTCCTCCTTTCTGCTCCCAGCCTTGGCTCCATTTCTGGGGAAGACAAATAGTAACAAATGACCGGCAGAGAGGGTTCACCCCACCAGCTCTTGTTTGTTCTGCATTCAGTGATGGGGGAAGTTGGGGAGATCAGTGACTCTCTCATTCATCTCTGCTCCAGGGGGAGGAGACATAGTCAGAGTGATATAGCCAAAGCTAGAAGTACGGCAGGGGACACGATAGGAAAGGAGGGTGTAATCCAAGAGGTGGCCATTGAAAGATTATAAACAACTAGATTTAGAGCTAAAAGGGACCTCGGAGGTCACCCAGTCCAGCCCCTCATTTTGTAGATGACAAAACAAGGGCCTAGAGAGGTTAAAGGACTTACCTGAGATCACACAGATTGTAAGTGGTTGAGCCAAGATTTGAACACAGGTACTTTGATTCCAAATCAAGCATCCTTTCTATTATACCACACTGCTTCCAAAAAGCCTTGGCCCAGCACTCAGGCAGGGGTGTGCTGGAGCCAGTTTGAACCAGCTCACAAGAGCTGACTGCTTAAATTTCAATGTGAACATTTATACCTCAGAAATCTTCAAATGCTACAAATCAAGACTTTTTGATTTTCTAGACATTTTTCTCCCCCAGAGTCAGTTGTTAAATATTTATGAGCATACCACTGAATCCCAGGCACCTGGAATGAAATCCTGGCTCTGCCACAAACTAGCCAACTAACCTTGAGCAAATCACTTTCCCCTTCTGTGCTTTTCCTTGACTGTGAAATAAAGAACCCATGAACTATCTTTTTCACAGGGTGTTGTGAGGATCTAATGAACCCTGGATTCAGAATCCAAAGACCTGGGTTAAAACCCCAGCTTTCCACCTTTGAGCAAGTGATTTCCCATCTCTGGGCCTCTGTTTCTCCATCTGATAAACAAGAGAACTGGACTATAAGATCACTAAAGTCTTCTCCAAGATCTTATGTTTATGATCAATTTGTTAATGGCTACGAAAGTCCTTTGGAAATCAGAAAGCAGTATATGAATGTAAGAGATTATTATTGTTGTTGTTGTTATTATTATTATTATTATTATTTTGATGAGGCAATTGGGGTTAAGTGACTTGCCTAGGGTCACACAGCTAGTAATTGTTAAGTGTCTGAGGTTGGATTTGAACTCAGGTCCTCCTGAATCCAGGACTGGTGATCTATTCACTGCACCACCTAGCTGCCCTGAGATTATTATTAAAAGAAGGGCCAAAAGTCAGAAACCTTAGAGATGATGACAATGACTATTGAGGGGAGACTTAACTGGGAGGATTGGGCTTTGTAACAAGGCATCGACATTCAGGGGGCAAGTTTTGTCTCTTCTGCAGACCTTGGTACAACTCCACTTGGAACAACTGCCTCTGTTCTTTTGTCTGGCCTCTTGCCACCATCCAGGAGGTCCTGTAATCATATACCCCTCTCTTGGGGCCCATCTCCCCCACCACCACCACAGTGTTTTCTACTTGCTGCCTCCCCTCCCCTTCCACCTCCTCTCAGTTGTTGGGGTGATTAGCTTTATATGTATGTGTGGGGTGAAAGGCTCAAATGTTCTGAGTGACTGCACTCAATTGGGGTCTTCTGTGGCCCGACCACTTTATACCACTTCCAGGCTTGGGACCCCATTCCATAACTTTCACAGGTCTTAAGGGTGATTGTTTCACATGCCATATGAAGTGAGACTTCAAAGACATTCATACACCCACCATGGATGGGCCCTCTCCCTCAACTCAAATGAATTTGCCTAGAATTCTAAGTTATTGATTTGGTAAAGGGTAACTCATATCCAGTCCAGAAATAAATTCAGCAACATAAATGTTTCATTTAAGGCAACTTTAATGGAAATGGGTTGTAGGAGGCTGCCACTAAGGTAGGGAGGGTGAGGAACTGTGGGGACAAGAGGACTAAAGGATGCTCAATGTGGACACCTGAGCTACTGAGAATGATGTCAGAAGAGCAATCCCCTGCTGCACCACAGTTGACATTGTGTGTGGTCTTTCTTATCTGGAACAACTGGATCTCTAGCTCCTTCATCTCTGTACATGTAATGTGCAGCTCTCAGCAAGTAGCTGAGAGCAGGTACCGGGTGGTCTCTCTGAGTCTCTAAGGGGCAGCAAATGGCTCTGTGGGCAGACAATAGTCAAGCCAGGAGAGAGCTCAATGCACAAGCCGACAAAGGAAATCAACTGGAGTAAAGAGAAGTTTTGCTTAGGAGAAGATTGGGGTGACAAAAAGGCAGTGTTAACAAGCAAACTCAGTCCAGAAGGTGGGAAGAGAGAAGGGACCGCAGTGAAGAAGTTGGGCCAAGCTGAACCTGGCCCACAAAAAACTCCTTAGCTGGACCTCTGGGGTCTCTTTTTTGACCCATGCCCATGTCATTTGGATCATGCTTCATCACTGTAGGATAGGACAGTGCTTGTGGGGGCCCAAAGGTGCTGCTGTTAGTGACTCTCTCTGGGAGATATCGGGCTCCCAAGACTACAGCCTCAAGAAGGAGCCTGGGACCTGGGTGGGGGTGTCAGTGAACTCCAGGAGCAAATGACTAAATCCACTGAGAGTCCCAGAATATTCCACAGCTTTCATGCAAAGAGAATCTAAAATGAATCCCATCTAGGACTTTCTCAAGGGACACATCTGGTGTAGGCAAAAGTTGTGGGGGGAGGGGTAGAAAAGGGTTTGGGGGATGGACTAGATGTTTTGCATATAATTTGCATAATGTTTGCATCTGGTTTGCATGTGTCCACTTAGAATGTCCCATCTGTTCTCGTGCACTTTTCAAGTTGCTTCTAAACAGTCCGAGGCTGATGAAAGTCAATCCTTTTAGAGATCTAAAGATCCTCCTCTCAGAGTGTTCCATTCCAGTGGCCTCCTTCCAGTCCTCCTCTGCCCCCCCACCCCCAGCCTCCCTGGAGTGAGCAGTCCCCTTTGATAACACGGTGCCCCTTAGACACTAGGTTGCTCACACAAGAGGGATCCAGGTAACAAACGAACAAAAAACACACACACACACACAATTTTTTTTAAAATCCAAACTACCTCTCCAAATTCGATGTGTATTTGAGAGAAGCTTTTCTGGCTGCTGTAGGAATAATCTAAATGTAAATTTTTCTTTTACAATGCTAATGTCCTCATGGAATGGACCGGGAAACCAGGAAGCCTGCCCCTGGTATGTGTTACTTCCTATGGGGAGCAGGGGAGAAATTATTGGAAACTAGAAAGATCCAGATGTGTAGTGCTGGAAGGAGGAAGTTAAGGATAAAAAGAAGTACAGAGGTGCTTTTTAGAGAAACTGACAGTCAATGAAGGGCAAGGAAATAAGCATTTACATAGTGCCTACTGTGTGGCAGGCACCATGCCTTTACAAATATTATCTCATTTGATCCTTGCAACAAACCCGCAAGATAGGTGCTGTTATTATCTCCCATTTTATAGTCAAGGGAATAGGCAGACAGAGATTAAGTGACCAGCCCAAGGTCACACAGTCAGTAAGGGTCTGAGGTAGGATTTGAACTCAGGTCTTCTTGACTCCAGGCTTAGTGCTCTACCTAATGCACCACCTAAGAGATACAGAGATCCTTTTACAAAAACTGGAAGACTAGACTGAAGGATGAACAGAATAAAAGATGGGAGGCATGTCATGTAATGTGAGGAAACAAGAGAAGATTTAGTAATGGGTGAATGGGCCGTGAGAATGGATAAAACCTTCATTTGGAGAGAGATCGACCAATGCAGTGGAAAGATCCCTGATTCTGGAGCCAGAATTTGTGAGTTCAAATCCAGCCTCAGAAACTCCCTGGGCCTCAGTTTCCTTTTCAGTAAAATGAGGAGGGGTTGGCCTAGACGCCTTTGAGGTTCCTTCCAGCTCGAATTCTCTGAGCTGAACTGACCCGCTAAACCGGGGCTCAGTCGATGACAGAACAGTTTTGAACAGGAACTTGAGACTGGACCTAAAGCCCATCAAGGAATGTAACCCACAACTTGGCTGGACAGAAATGAATGAGCCAGCTGGCCTGAGGCATGAAGCCTAGTGCATCCGCCTGTAGGGATCTGACCCCGGGAAGCTGGTTGACCTTCCCTACCGGTGGTGAGGGTCCTGTCCCTGCCTGACTCAAGCTGAACTGAGGGCACCAGGAGGAAGGTGAGGAAGAATCCAACAGGCCATGGAGTCCTCCATCAGTTGCTTCCTGAACACACAGTAAGCTCCTAACACACCCTGTGGGCTAAAGGCTCTGAAACATCGGAGATCTTGGGGCCAGATGTTATGGTGGAGGTTCCCAGAACTTCCTTTCTCTTTCTGTCCCAGCCCCACCCCACCTCCAGGCTGGTGCCAGATGCTGGGAGCCTCAGAGGGATTTAGGGGGAGCGGATAGGCTGAATAGGGCCCTCTGGGGTCTGGGCTAGGTCCAGGGAATGGGGAGGGGGTCCCACAAGACTCAGGCCACATGGCAGAACCTGATCATTTCCAACCTGCAGGCTGTGGAATCCTGAGAAGGCCTCAGAGTCATTGTAAGAAGTCCATTTCATGACTTCTCTCACCTCACTCAGATACATAATTCCGGATTTATATATTCTCAGAGTTGGAAGAGACTAGAAAGTATTTAATCCAAACTTGTGACCTTGAGCAAGTGACTTGACTTCTCTGGGGCTCGGTTTTGTCCTCTTTAAATGGAAGGGACTGGTGCAAATTCCCTTCCAGGCCTAATCTATGATACTATGATCTTTGCACCCAATTCAAGAATCTCCTTGAATCAGTCTCTGCTTGGATACTTCCAGTATCAGGGAGCTCACTACCTCAGGAGACAACCTGCCTTATCATTGGTCAGCTCTCATTATCAAAGTTCTTCCATATATTGAGCCTTGTGGTTGCATCTGCCAGATCCTAGAGCCTGCACTACTAGCTTTAACCTCCAGACCTCCCTGACAAATTTGTCTGGAAGCAAAATCGGAGTAGTCCCTGACTACTGAGATCCAATCCAACTTTCAGATTCTATGATGGGAGCCTCTCAGGCCCAGGGCCTTCAAGAGGTGTTGGTAGTCTTAAATGGAATACCTGGGTCCTTCCCTCCATACCTGGGCCCTCCTAGTAGCACCTTTTTCTTCTGAAGGTCAGCTCCCTGAAGAGTCATTGTTTGTTCTTTGTGCTGCAAGAAGACCAAAATGACATCACCGCATGGGGGTCAATGTCCAGTGTGCCCAGCTGTGGCTGATCAGACCAATATGAGCTTGGAAGGCTCTATCACGGGTTGGACACAAATAGTCCACATGCACATTTGGGAGGGAGATGCCTCTAAATTTTCACATCTCACATTTCTTTTGAGCTACCACAATTCTGTTTGGCTCATAGAGCACATTGACTTCTTTGATGCAGGCAGGCCATGCTAGACAATCCCGTGCCAGTATCTCCCGTGTCTCAATACCCAATCCATACCAAAGTTCTACAGAGAGACCATGAGAATGTCTTTGTATTTATTGCTTCTTCTGGCCATCATATTAGCTCCTGCCTTGTGTGAGTTCTCCATAAAATTAGTCTTTTTGGCAAACATACATTTGGCATTCAGGCTGTGTGGCTAGCCTATCACAGTTGTGCTCTCTGAAGTGGAGTTTAAATGCTTGGCAGTTCAGCTTGAGAAAGGACCTAAGTGTCAGGTACCTTATCTTACCAGGTGATCTTCAGAATCTTTCTAAAACAGTTCAATTCTGTGTCCTGGCATGGCTCTCTCTGCTAGTCTGTCCAGGTTTCACAGGCATACAAAGTCAGCACAACAGCTCTGTAGACATTCAGTTTAGTAGGTAGCCTACCTAATACCTCTTCTCTCCCATACTTTCCTTTAGAGCCTCCCAGACAGTGAGCTACGTCTGGGAATGTGTGCATCAACCTCATCATCTTTGTGGGCATCCCTGAAAAGTATACCACCATGGTAAGTGAACTCATCCACAGCATTCAAAATTTCTCCATTTGCTGTAGCCAATGGTTCCATGTATGGATGGTGTGGTGCTGGCTAGCGGAGAAGCTGTGTTTTCTTGGTATTAATTGTCAGGCCAAAATTAGCACAATAGGCAGAGAACAGAGCCATACTCTTGTACCTCTGCCTCAGAGGCTGCATTGAGTGCACCATCATTTTTGAACTAGAAAGTTGGAATTGTTGGGGCTTTTTGGGGAGGGAGATAAAGAGATGGTCAGGAAGTGGAGGCAAAGGCTGAAAAAATAGGGGGAGGCCAGAAGTGAGTAGCCAGGCAGACTCCCAGGGCTGGCAGAAGGTCAGGGATAGCTGCATAATAATAACTCACATTTACATAGCATTTTAAGATTCTAAAAGTCCTTTCCTTAAAACAATCCTGTGAGACAAGTACAACTGGGTCCAGATTAGTGTGAATAATGAATGCTGCCTAGGAAGTGGTTATGTTACTCAACTATCTTACCTATTATCCCTATCTTACAATTTACAGGAACTAGTTGAGGGTCACTCAGTTACATTAATATAATAAAAGCCAGGATTTAAATCTGGCTTTTTCTTCCTTCCTTCCTTCCTTCCTTCCTTCCTTCCTTCCTTCCTTCCTTCCTTCCTTCCTTCCTTCCTTCCTTCCTTCCTTCCTTTCCTTCTTTCTCTTTTTGGTGAGGCAATTAGGGTTAAGTGACTTGCCCAGGGTCACACAGCTAGTAAGTCTTAAGTGTCTGAGGCCGGATTTGAACTCAGGTCCTCCTGAATCCAGGGTCAGTGCTCTATCCACTGTGCCACCAAGCTGCCCCAAATCTGGCTCTTTCCACTGCTCCACAGTGCCTCTGGCAGCAAGATTAAGGATTATTCAAAACAAGGCACTGACATGAATGGGAAGGTAGGTCTGAAATCTGATGAGTTTATAAGAGAAAGGATACATAAGTGAGAAGAGAATGAGATAGCCAAAGGTCTTGAGGAAACTGAGGCCCAAGTTAAGTAGGCTAAGAAGTTAAAAGTTTAAGGGACTTGATGAAAGACAGAGGTAATAAGTATCAAAGGTAGAATTTGAACTCATATCTGCTAACTCTAAAATTGGTATTCTTTCCACTGCACCAAAATGCCTCTCAAGATTTGATCAAATGAGATAATAATTGTAGAGTACTTGGCACATAGTAAGCATCATATAAATGCCAGTTTTTATCGTTATTGTTATTGTCATTATCATTTTCCTAGTACCTGTGTGACCCTGGGCAAGTCACTTAACCCTATTTGCTCCAGTTTCCTCATCTGTAAAATGAGCTGGAGAAGGAAATGACAAAATCACTCTAGTATTTTTGCCAAGAAAACCCCATATGGGGTCATGCAGAATTGTACATGACTGAATACACACACACACATTAATAATCGTCAGAAAATTATTTGTTATATGACATGGCTTTTTGAGGAAGGAGGGGGAGGGATACTAGGGAAATGTAGGCTGTGTCAAAACAAAAGATAGCAGTAGAATTTACTTTGGGGGGGGCAGGGCAATGAGGGTTAAGTGACTTGCCCAGGGTCACACAGCTAGTGTCAAGTGTCTGAAGCTGGATTTGAACTCAGGTCCTCCTGGATCCAAGGCCAGTGCTTTATCTACTGCACCACCTAGCTGCCCTGAATTTACTTTTTTTTAAATAAAAGAGTGAAAGAAAGTAGGTCAGAATGAGGCTAGCAGCAAAGCCAGCTCAATTGTGTGCCCCAAGGTCACTGACTTGGGGTTTTAGATTCCCTCAAAACCAGACATGGGGATAGTCTTATAGATTGGAGTAGGGGTAGAGTGGTTCTAGCTACAAAGGGCAGAACTATACAAGGATGAAGGGGCTGAGTCCCTCATTATAGGAGGAGATAAGCAGAATATCCTATGGTTAGCACAAAGAGGTATTTGCGGTATAATGGAAAGACAGATGGACTGGGAGACAGGAGCCCTAATGCCAGGCCTGAGTCTGTGACTGAGTAGTAGTTTTCTGGCTATTGGACAAAGCCCTAACCCTCCCCACCCTTACTTTGGGCCTCAGTTTCCCCATATGTAAAACAAGGGTGAGTGTGCTAGATCATCTCTTAAATCCCTTCTAGCTCTAAAGGTCTATGAATCTATGAGAGGCACATATAGTACAGGAAAATTCTTTGGCCTGAGTTCCTGAGTTGTGGTTTTTTGGTGTTTATGGGGAAAAACAGTTTTGACCTGAAACCAAGAGAGGTCTTAGAGGCCAGACAAAAAAGACTTTGCTTTTGCAGAGATCAATGAGCTTTGGTTCGAGGTTGAGGAGGTAAACACCTGGGCAAACTAAGAAGGAACGATGGTGACCTAAAAGATCGGGCTGCAGGAAGACTTGGGAAAACTGGGGACAAAGTAGGGAGGACCTGGAAAGTGCCAATCTGGATTTTCAGTTTAGCCAAATTGAATTGAGTCATGGGATGGAAACATCGATTGACTGTCACAGAGGCCTGAATTCAGCTGGCTAAATTTGGGGAAGAAAGATTCTGGCTGAGTGGTGGCAGCAGAGTTTGAACTGACCAGTCAGGGAACCCTGTTCACTGCTCCTAATTGCGGGGGGGGGGGGGGCAGCTGATGGTGAGGAGGGAGCATCTTCATGATGCTCACACATTGACTTGACCTGGGTTACTTCAAAATTGTTATTTGGTTGTTTCTTGTGGAGAATTCTTGTTTACCATTTGGGCTAGGAGCTCCTCAGGATAGGAACTATGTCCCCTCTCCCTCCCTTTCCTTCTCTCCCTTCCTCCTCCTTTGTCTCCTCCTCCTCATGTGTAAGACAGATCTAGAGGGATGGCTAGGTGTCACAGCAGATAGAGAGCTGGGCATGGAGTCAAGAAAACCTGAGTTCAAATCCCACTGCAGACAATTAATAGCTTTGTAACCCTGGGCAAATCACTTAAACTTAACTGTAAAATGGAGAATTCAGATGACCCTGGAGGAGAGAGCAAGGTTGATGACTTTTCACAGCTCTGCCTCACTTAAATCCAACTCACTTGCAAGTCAAGATATCACCCTCCTGATATCATTGGGCCTCTTCAAAAATGAAGGACAGGGTGGGGCAGCTAGGTGGGGCAGTGGATAAAGCACTGACCCTGGATTCAGGAGGACCTGAGTTCAAATCCAACCTCAGACACTTGACACTTACTAGCTGTGTGACCCTGGGCAAGTCACTTAACCCCCATTGCCCCCCCCCAAAAAAACCCCCCAACAAAAACAAAAACAAAAAATGAAGGACAGGGGCAGCTAGATGGCGCAGTGGATAGAGCACCGGCCCTGGAGTCAGGAGTACCTGAGTTCAAATACAGCCTCAGACACTTAACACTTACTAGCTGTGTGACCCTGGGCAAGTCACTTAACCCCAATTGCCTCACTAAAAAAAAGAATGAAGGACAAACAACAATCTGTGAGTAGTAGTAACTGTCCCACCAGGCATCTAACTGGCCAGTTGCAGTTAGGCAATGCTCCTTCCTTCCTTCCTTCCTCCCTCCCTCCCTTTCTTCCTCCCTCCTCTCCCTCTGTCCACAAGGGAAAACATACCCTTCCCTGTGGGTGCTCTGCTTTAAGGAATATAAATTTTGATCACTGAAACCTCGAAAGATATCTTGGGGTTTACAGGCTAGATTTTTTTTCCCTTCCTTACTTATCTATTCTATCATTTTAAAAATGGAACAATTAATTCTTTTGCCCCATATAGTTTGAATCCCATTGGGATTCAAATGGAGCTACTTGACCATGCCTTAAACTCAAATCACTCTGGCTCCCACTCATTGGCCAAATAATAGATCTCAGCCCAAGCCTCACTTGGTCATAGTTTGGGTTTTGATGGCTCACAGTGACTGTAAATAGCAATTGTTTCTGTTCTGGCCAGAAACCTTGAGTGTCTTACCCTCCCAGTTTGATTTTTTTCTTTTTTAGTAGGCAAACTAGGACATCTTTTGCCTCATTTCTTACCTAGCCTTAAGTCACTGAATGGGTGTTGCCTCAGACAAACTGAGACCTGGGAAATACATTAGCTTAAAAAGGCTAAGGTCTCCTACTGCATCTGGGGTCATCACCAGTCATCCTGATCTATATCTCACCATTGGTCTCATATGTACCTGGAGAAGAGAGTGAAGCTGGTCACTGTACAGCCCTGCCTCACTTAAATGCAATTCACTTGCAAGTCAAGACATCACCCTCCTGATGTCATTGGTCCTCTTCAAGAATGAAGGACAAACAACAATAGCAATATGGAGAACAGCAGCACTTATCTCACAGGGTTGTTGTGAGGATCAGAGGAGATCATAATTGTAAAGTGCCTGGCACATAGTAGATTCTATAGAAATACTTATTCTTTTCCCTAGCCTCATTCTCACCCACTACTTTTCCTTCTTTCTTTCTTTCTACTCCTCTCTTACTATTCCTGTACCTACTGACCCTTCCTGTCTTCTTCTTCATCCTCCTCCTCCTCCTTCCTTCCTTTACTTCATCTTTCCCCTTTTCCTTCTTCCTTCTCTTATTTCCCCCTCCCTTCCTACTTCCTTCTTCACCTCCTCTTTCATGCTCTCCTCTTCCTCCTCCTCTTCTTCCCCCTCTTCCTCTTCTTTGTACTCTCCATCCCTATTCCTCTTTTCAAACAGCAGCAGCCAGTGGGTCTTTGATTGGTGGTTGATTAACAAGACAATAACTTTCCAGAATTGCCCATTAAGTGAGGGGTCTCCAAGGTGTCTCCAAGCAAGGACCTGGCTATGACCAGAGGGGAGAGGGAGGAGCTTCTGAGCCCATCATGGAGCAGCCATGATGGTGACGTGGCCATGCAGCTGGGAACACCTCTGGCTGGTCAGTATAAAACCTCTGCTCTGCACTGCAGTCAGGGAATTGTCTGGGACAGATGTGAAACACCTGGAGCTCCTGGAGTCCCAGGCACAGATCCCAAATGGGCAGCCCCAGCTGCAGCCCCTCTTCAAGGCAGGGATGGAAAGGCTTGGGGTGGAGGAGGAAGGGATGGATCTTTAGAATGGAAGGGGAGACCACTCAGGCAAGCCAGTTTTTCCTATATTAGAAGGAACATCCGAGCGAAGAATTCAGGGCTCCCCCAGGTCAGCTTTGCTATGGGACAAATGTCAAGGGCCCATGTGTCTTTGCTTCCCCCCTAACCTCCCAAATTTGGAGGTAAATGCAACTTAACATACCCTGTCCATGCAGCCAGTCACTTATTTAAGAAGCAGAGCCCACCCAAGGAGATCAGTCCTGTCACCTAGCCAAGGCCACAGTTCTAAGAATTTGAGGGGATGTTCAGGGGACTAAGCAGGGCTGGCTGAGCAGAAACACGCCTAGCCCAGGACCCAGTCCTAACTTTGGGAACCTTTGAGGGCCAGCTGGGATTGCCCATCTCCCAGGCCCTTGCTGATAGAAGCCGCTGACAAGGGAACTTAGAACATTCAGGCAGACCCAAACCAGCCTCGGGCAGGGAGAAAGGTTCCTGTCAATTCTTGGATCCCCATGGCCCTTCCTAAAGCCATAGACTCCTACATCCTTCTCCTACCTGTCTGGCCAGAAGCGCCCTGTCCCTCTTCCCTGAAGCTCCACCTACTACTCCCACTTCTCTAGAGCCAAGGGAAACAAGTTAAATCCTCCTTTCCCACAATGACCCTTGAAATAGTTGGAAGTAGTAAACGTCCTCCCCTATTTTCTCTTCCAGTTTAATCTTTCCCAATTTTTTCAAGCTATTCTCCTGTGGCATGGTTTTCAGTTCTTTGCATGCTCTCTCTCTGGTTGATCTCCTCTGGACCAATTCCAGCTTAATAATACAGATAGTGAAATATGGCCTGAAATCATTAAATACATTCTTCCCAGGGGTGAGCCAGAGGCAGGTCATACCAGCTTGTAAAAGCCAATTGTTAAATTTTCAGTGTGAGCATTTACATCTTAGGATTGATTGTTTTGTGGGTTGTCTAGACTTAAGAATGTGATGGAGAAAATCTTAGCATTGTGAATTAAACGTGAAAGTGGGTCCTGTGTACATTTTTGGAGAGACAATTGTTAAAATGTACTAGCACGTGGATAGAGCACCGGCCCTGGATTCAGGAGGACCTGAGTTCAAATCTGGCCTCAGACACTTAACACTTACTAGCTGTGTGACTCTGGGCAAGTCACTTAACCCCAATTGCCCTGCCCCACCCCAAAATGTACTAGCACACCCCTGACTCTACCATTTCATACTATCTGTCTGTCTATCTATCGATCAATCCATCTATCTATCTGAGAGAAAAATGCGTGGTGTGGCAAATCCCTCTACTGATGCAAAATGCCAATAACTCTGTAACTTATGTTCATAGAGAGTTCTCTGGAAGACACTAAGAGGTTAAATGACTTGCTAGTATGTGTCAGATGCAGGATATCATGATCTATCTACTGTGCTGGGATGACTTTTTAAAAATTATTTTTTTTCGGGGCAGCTAGGTGGCGCAGTGGATAGAGCACCGGCCCTGGAGTCAGGAGTACCTGAGTTCAAATCCAGCCTCAGACACTTAACACTTACTAGCTGTGTGACCCTGGGCAAGTCACTTAACCCCAATTGCCTCACTAAAAAAATATATACATATATATTTGTTTTCAACATTTATTTTTATTTATGATTTATTTTATTGAACAATATCAATGAGACAAAAAAAAATAGGACATTCCAGTTATAGGCTATATGGTGAACACACAGCAAAAATCCTCTGCATCCCTGCCTGTCTGTCCCTTGGCTTTTCTCCAAGTCAATCCTTGGAGGTTGGCTGGTCAGGTCAGGCTTGTCTTTCCTACCCAATGTTTGCCAGAGACCAGGTGACCACCTGCCTTGGATAGGGTCAAAGAAATTGCCCATGGAATGAGGGTTGGACTAAATGTCCTCTCAGGTCCTTTCCATGTCTAAGATTCCCTGTGTACTTGCATGAATGCATCTGTGTGGATAATTCATACTTATATAGCTTCTGTGCATCTAAGTAAGAGTGTAGCTATGACTCTTGAGATAAGAAACTGGTTGGGAAATGATGGACTGTTCTTTCACTCTTTGCCTCTGGTTTCCAAAAATGCTTCACAAATGCACTTTGTACCATTTTCCTTCCTTCCTGTCACCTGGGAATCTGATCCCTACGACATTCTGGATCCCCTCTCTGGTTCAGTATCTATGTGCAGGAGGAGTCTCTTCCCTACCTCTTGCGCCCCCTTCCTCTCTTTGTTTTCTGCTCCCTATAGGCAGGGGATGTGCTGGTAAAGTTTAACAATCAGCTTCCTAGAAAATGGTGTATACCTGATATACTTTTAAGTTTAATATGCTTTGTTAACATTTTTCCGTCACTTTCATAAGACTAGGCAATCAACAACAACAAAACCCCAATAAATCAAGCTATGATTTGTAGCACTTGCATATTTCCAAGATACAAAATGCTCTCACTGAAAATGTAATCATCTACTCTCTAGAGCCAATATGCTGGCTCCATCCCACCTCTGCCCACAGCCCACACCGGGAGGAATTGGGCCCTAACCTTACCGCCCCCCCCAGGGGCATTTCTAATTAAAGGGGAGGGGCACAGAGAGGTCAAGTTTGCTATTAGTTTCTTGTGAAAAGCACCCCTTCCTCCTGCAGGGGCTGAGCTGACCCTGTCCTACTCTTTCTGTCTTAAGGGATGAGGAAGGGATAGTCTCAGACTTCAAGCTTCAACCTTCTCCTCTCTCTACTTCCTCTTTCCTCCCTCTTCTCTGTGAACTCCAGAACCAAACATCTGGAGCATCTGGAGCCAGGAGAGCAGAGCTGGAGAGGAAGGGGCCAGGAATCCCACCTGGGAAAGAGAATCAATTTGGATGGGGACTTGCGGGGGGAGAGAGGATTTGTTCCAAGTTCCAGATGGTTCCCAGGAACAATACTGTCCAGTGGTTAGAGTACCTGGAGGGGGAAGAGACTGGAATCTTAACCTCCTCCTGCCTCTCCCTTCCCTCTATCCCCCTCCCCCTCATTTCTCTTCCTCTCTTCCTTGAATATTATGTAACCTCAGACTGTTAACTCACCCTCCTGGGGCTCCAGTCCACTTAGTTGGGTCTCAGAAGTAGCACTGCCTATGAGTATAACTGGTATGAGTAAGGAACAATGAGATGCTGCCAATACCCAGAGATCCCTCCATCCTAAGCCAAGGGGCATGAGGAAGAGAAATCGATGTGACAACTGATGTGGGTTTGCTGCCTTCACACACCCCTACCCCCAACCCCAATCTTAGGTGAGAAAGTAAAAGTGTGAAGGAATCCTTTTAATACTAACGTCTCCTTTAGAAATGGATTGTAAGTCAATTATGATTAATGATTGGATGGAAGTGGGGATAGTTAGGAAAGACTCAGGCCTGATCTGGCCAACCAACCAACAAGGATTGACTTGGAGAAAAGCCAAGAGACAGGCAGGAAGGGATGGAGAAGATTTTTGCTGTGTGCTCACCATCTAGCCTAAACCTGGAATGTCCTGTTTTCTTTATTTGCCTCATTGGTCTTGATCACTTTTGCCTGACTGTTACTTAGTGAAAATGTCTTTTTGACCTGTTTATATCCATGCTTTTTAGGTGAGGGTGGAAAGAGGAATGAGGCAGCTAGCTGACTCAATGAATAGAGTGCTGGGCTCATCTTCCTGAGTTCCAAAACAGCCTCAGCCACTTTACTAGCTGTGTGACCCTGGGCAAATCATTTAACCTCAGTTTGCCTTAATCCACTGAAGAAGGAAAGGACAAACCACTCCAGTATCTTTGCCAAGAAAACCTCATGGACAGTATGGTCCATGAGGTCATGAAGAGTTGGACATGACTGAATAACAACAAAGAGGAGATAGGAGAAACCTGAGAGACCTTAGCTCTCGGAGATCCCTAATTCCCAGAGAGAGACCTGTAACTTATTTCAGTAAGAGCCAAGACCCCAAACCAATCAGTGTTCACAGAATCCCAGACTCTGAGCTGGAAAGGACCTTAGAGACCAACTTTTAGCTTTAATAGGGGACCTTTTCTGTATCCTGCCCCTTCTCTATGAGGAGTTGCTGTGGATTATCTGCTGGTGACCAGCCCTGCCTGTGGTGATGAGTCTCATCAAACTTAGCTAAGTTTGACATCAGGACAACAAACATATTCAGCCTTCTCACTGTCCAAGCCCAGTGCTAGGGCTAAATCCTTCACACACCTCTTTCTCCATACCACTCTGAGACAAGCATCTAGGAAGCTCCACATCTAGAAGGCAACACATCTACCCAGGACCTCTCCATCCTCTGTCAAGTACTCAGCTAGCACCAGATGAAGGTCAGGTTCTGCTCACTCCACTCTGTATCAGTTCATGTAAGTCTTTTCAGGCTTTTCTGAAATTATCCTGCTCATCATTTTTTAAAAGTGCTTCCCATTTTGGGAGTGTAGTGGTGGGGATGGTAAGGAGGGGATCAAGGAAAGAATAAGGAAAGTGCTGGTCTTAGAGTCGGAAAACTTAATTCAAGTCCTGGCTCGGTGATTTCGTGAACCCCAGCAAATTATTCAAATATCCCAAGCCTCAGTCTCCCCCTATCTACGTTGTTTTTATTGTTGTTGTTGTCGTCATCCTCATCGGCATTGTTGTTGAGTCATGCCTAACTCTCCATGACCCCGCTTGATATTTTCTTAGTAATGATATTGGATTGGTTTGCCATTTCTTTCCCCAGCTCATTTTATACATGAATAAATGGAGGCAATCAGGGTTAAATTATTTGCCCAGGGTCACATAGCTAGGAAGCATCTGAGGGCAGATTCAAACTCAAGAAGATGAGTTTTCCTTATTCCAGGTCCAGTACTCTAACCACTGTACCACCTATGGGGATAGTAATATTTGCACTGTCTATCTTTTTTAAAAAATAGTAATTTAGGAAGTGGTTAGGTGGCACAGTGGATAAAGCAGTGGCCCTGGATTCAGGAAGACCTGAGTTCAAATCCGGCCTCAGACACTTGACACTTACTAGCTGTGTGACCCTGGGCAAGTCACTTAACCCCCCATACCCCCACAAAAAATACTATTTTTTCACCAATTACATGTAAAAACAATTTTTCAACATTCATTTTTTAAAATTTGAGTTCCAAATTTTCTTTTTCCTTTTTCCCTTGCCTATGATGATAAGCAATCTGATATAGGTTTTACATGTGTAATTATGTAAAACATATTTCCATGTTAGTCATTTTGTGGAAGAAAACTTGAACCAAAAAATTTTTTTTGGAGACAAGACAGCATTTTTCATCATAAGTCCTTTGGGATTGTCTTGGATCAATGTATTGCTAAAAACAACCAAGTCATTCACAGTTGTTCATTGTACAATGTTGCTGTTACTGTGTACAATATTCTCCTGGTTCTGCTTACTTCACTCTGCATCAGTTCATGTAAGTCTTTCCAGGTTTTTCTGAAATTGTCCTGCTCATCATTTCTTATAGCACAATAGTGACCCATCATATGCCACATACCACATATATCACAACTTGTTCAGCTATTCCCCAATTGATGGGCATCCTTTCAATTTTCAATTTTTTGCCACCACAAAAAGAGCTGGTATAAATATTTTTATACAAATAGGACCTTCTCCTCTTTCAAAAAAATTCTTTGGGATACAGATCTAGTAGAGGTATTGCAGGATCAAAGAGTATGCATAGTTTTATAGTCCTTTGGGCTCTCCAGAATGGTTGGATTAGTTCACAACTCCACCAACAGTACATTAGTGTCCCAATTTTCCCAAATCCCCTTCAACATTTCTCATTTTTCTTTTCTGTCATATTAGCCAATCTGATAAATATGAGTTGATACCTTCGAGTTATTTTAATTTACTAATAAATAATGATTTAGAGCATTTTTTCATATGGCTTTAGATAGCTTTGATTTCTTTGTCTGAAAATTACTTGTTCATATCCTCTCACCATTTGTCAATTGGGAAATGACTTGTATTCTTATACATTTGACTCAGTTCTTTATATATCTGAGAAATGAGACCTTTATCAGAGACATTTGCTGTAAAATTTTCCCCCAGCTTTCTGTTTTTCTTCTAATCTTGGCTGCGTTGGTTTTGTTTGTGCAAAATCTTTTATTTTAGCATTTTATTTTTCCCCAATTACATGCAAAAACAATTTTCAACATCCATTTAAAAAACTTTGTGTTCCAAATTCTCTCCCTTCTTCCCTCCCCACCCCTCTTTGAGAAGGCAAGCAATTTGATATAAGGTATACATGTGTAGTTATACAAAACACTTCTATATGTTGTGAAAGAAAACAGACAAAAATCAAGAAAAATAAAGTTAAAACATTATGCCTCAATCTATATTCAGACACCATCAATTCTTTCTCTGGGGATGGATAGCATCTTTCATCATAAGTCCTTCAGAGTTGTCTTAGATTGTTATATTACTTAGAATAACTAAGTCATTCACAGCTGATCATCTTATAACTGTACAAAATATTTTTAATTTAATATAATCAAAATTATCCATTTTACATCTCTTAACACTATCTCTTGTTTGGTCCTAAATTCTTCCTTCCTCCATAGACTGACAGATAAACTATTCCTTGCTCTCCTAATTTACTTATGGTATCACCCTTTATGTCTAAATCATGTAGCCATTCTGACCTTATCTTAGTATAACATTAGTCATCTTAGAGGAGGCTACTGTAAGCTACAGTTGTATATAAAGATATTATGTAAGTTTATTATTATTATACTCTTTACTTCACCAAACTACCTCATATTCATTTTCCATATGCTCTCTCTATATACCTACAATACATGTTTCTCCTCTTAGAGTGTAAGGTCCCCGGAGGGCAGGAGTCGTTTTTTGTCTGTGAATCTCTAGCTTAGCACAATGCCTGGAAGCTAGTAATTACTAGATAAATGCTTGTTGATTGATTGATTGATTAGGTTGATAACTAGATGGAACTGTGACCAACAATGTGGATGAGGGTCCTCCAGAGTTGCACATAGCAACCCAAAGACACTTCTGCATTCTGTGTCATTCTTAACTATGTCTCTCAGTAAACCTTCCATCTTGGGTATGCCCTATGTTCCTTCCTCTAGATCTCTTGTCATATATACGTGTGTGTGTGATATATGTCATATATATATATATATATATATGTCATATATATATATATATATATATATGACAAGAGACCTAGAGGAACAAAAATTGAATCTCTATATAATATAGATTCAATTTTTGTTTTTATCAATCTCTAAAAGATTCTGAATTTTCTTATACATGTTTTTGAGAACTTTCATTGTTTTATATGGTTATTGGCAAAGCTACTTAAAGTTGTGTTAAGATCAATTTTGTAGGAAACTTTCCAGCTGATTATCAGTATCTGAAACACCTGAGAGATTTTACAACCACACCCAAAACTCTCCAGCTGAGACTTGCTAGCAGATCATCAGCATCCACACCTGAAAGACTTTCACTCCACAAGTACACCCAGAGGACATCCCAAGAATCATTTGAGAAAAGACTTCCAAAGACTTAAATGGACATTTTCCTGTTTTCCTTTTCCCCACTGCATACACTATTTGTAATATTCACTTACTAAAGGGGAGTACCCCCATTAGTTTTTCTTTGTTTGTAATGTCCACCTACTAAAAGGGAGTGCCCCCTTTAGTTTACTGTCAATTCCTCGATCAATTTCTTTTCTCTCTTTTCATTCCCTTTACATTGTTAGTCATAAGTATCTGTAATGTTATTGCTTCATTAAGGAAACGATGTTTCTTAACTAAGCACGGAGTGGGGGGGGTGAAGTGCAGCTAGGTGGCAAAGTAGATAAAGTATCAGCCCTGGATTCAGGAAGACCTGAGTTCAAATCTGGCCTCAGACACTTTACTAGCTGTGTGACCCTAGGCAAGTCACTTAACCCCCATTGCCCCGAAAAAAAAAAACCACGAAACAAACAAACAAAAAAAACAAAAAAACTAAGCACAGGGGGGAATGTAAAATATAATGGGCTTTTTGTCAACACCCAAAGGCCCCAACCAGAGGAGATTAATCTAAACTGATTGAATTAAGTGAGACTGACTGAGAGTGATTGACTTTGCTCATTAGCCTACTTAAAGCTAATTAAATTAAAACCACACCTGCCTGACTCCTAAGAGGGAGTGTTCTTAGAGGCTCTGTACTTCAACATGAGACTACCCTCAACCAATCAGCTTGAAGGACCACCCCTTCCAGGGGAGGGAGAAAGGAAGTAGGAAGTGAGGCTGGCTCCCTGGATCTGACTCTTTTTGGTGCGGGGACCTTGAGTTGGTGGCTGAAGAGAAGGAGGAGTCCAGTCTGAACCCTAGGGTAGATAGGTTTTGCTATCTTTCTGAATGCCACATGTTCTCTCTTTACTAACCCCTAATATACTTTAATAAATGCTTTATGCCTAAACTGTTGCTGAAGCTTCTAATTTATAAGTAAATCCAAGCTAGTTTCCCCCACACATTAGATTTTAAATATCACACTTGGGTCCCAGTGGAGCCGTATGCTACATTATTGCTATCATTATTTATGGATACTTTGGTAGATCCATGATTCTCTTGGCATGGGTCCTCCTTCCACTGGTGCAAATCATATTCTTTCAATGCCATCTTAGCCTGTATGTTCCTCCGTAAATCTTCCACAGAGAGTGCCAGAGACCTTAGGACCACAAGATCATAGATGGAGAACTGAAAGGAACCTCAGAGGTCAGCTAGTCAAACTCCCTCTTTTTTTTTTTTTTTTTTTGTGAGGCAGTTGGTGTTAAGTGACTTGCCCAGGGTCACAGAGCTAGTAAGTGTTAAGTGTCTGAGGCTGGATTTGAACTCAGGTACTCTTGAATCCAGGGCCAGTGCTCTATCCACTGTGCCACCTAGCTGCCCCCAAACTCCCTCATTTTGCAAATGGGGAAACTGAGTTTCCCAAAAGTTAAATTACTTGCCTAAGGACACAGGAGAAACAAATGCTAGAACAATCCACAAATATCAGGCACTTATTATACTAAGAACAGGGTGTCTTACCAGTTTTCTAAATGGGTACAAGTACAGAACTTTTGATCCATGACTGACTCATCTACTTTTCTGACCCATCAACAAGCATTTATTAAGTGCTTTTGTGTTCCTTGAACTTCAATAAACCCTGAGAATACAAAAGAAAAGATATTGAGTGGTCTCTTAAGGGAGGGGGGAGGCAGTCCATAGTTGTGATTTCATTGGTGTAGGAAATCCTGTGTGTGTGAGTGTGTGTGTGTGTGTGTGTGTGTGTGTGTGTGTGTGTGTGTAGACACTTCTACTTATGCAGATGTTTAACTGGTCTGTAATTTGCTGCCTAAGACTTGCCTGGTGACAGTGAGGAGTTGTCATTTGTATGTGTTTGAAGTAGGATTTAAATCCAGAACTTCTTTCTTTAAATAATCATTAGATATTATCTTATCTAGCTCCACTGAAGTCCTATTCTGATGTCATGATATGAAGGTGACCTTGGGTTCTTGAAGGCAGTGCCAGTAAAGGCTAAGCTCTGGCAGCATCCACCAAGCTGTTTGAGTGAAGAGAGATGTATCATTAGAAACCTAGTCCTCGGGGGCAGCTAGGTGGCGCAGTGGATAAAGCACCAGCCCTGGGTTCAGGAGTTCCTGAGTTCAAATCCAGCCTCAGACACTTGACACTAGCTGTGTGACTCTGGGCAAGTCACTTAACCCCCATTGCCCTGCAAAAAAAAAAAAAAAAAAGAAAGAAACCTAGTCCTCGGAGAATGGATTCTCTCATGAGGGCAACTCACCCAAGAGAGATTGGATCTCTGCGTGGTTTTGTGAAGTAGCTCAGAAAAAAACCGATATAGTATTGGAGTATAATATCAGAGGTCATTGGAACCTAGCACCTCAGAGACCATCTAGCCTAATTCCATTCATTTTGCAGATGAGGAAAGTGAGGACCAAGGAGGTTAAGCAAGTTGCCCAAAAGCCACACGGGTAGTAAATATCAGAGGCTGGATTTGAATCCAGGTCCTCTGACTCCAAGGATAGTGCTGGGGTGGGGTGGACTAGGGGAGGTGTGTTGGAAATTATTCTGCTTGGGCTAGGTCAGGAGAGGTCCATATAGATTGTCTGTATGGAAAACATGGGATTTGAGCTTTAAGGGCAGCTTGGGGGCAAAATGGATAGTTTCAGGCCTGGAGTAAGGAAGACTCATCTTCATAAATTCAAATCTGTCCTCAGACACTACCTGTATGACCCTGGGGAAGTCACTTAATCCTATCTGCCTCAGTTTCCTCATCTGTAAAATGAACTGGAGATGGAAATGGTAAACCACTCCAGTATCTCTGCCAAGAAAATCCCCCCAAAGGGGTCATGACTAAACAGCAACAAGCTGAATAATAATAAAATAATAAAAATAGCTCCCATTTCTATGGGGCTTTAGAGTTTACAGAGTACCTTCCTCCCAATGACACTGTGAACTAGTCATTGAAAGTATTCTTAGACTCCTTTTAAAGATGGGGAAACTGAGGTTTGAAGAGTAAAATAACTTGCCCAAAGCCACACAGTAAGTGTGTGGCTGTGGGCATATGAATTCATGCATCATCAGGGTTTCAAGTCCAGTGATGAAGAATGGATGGACTGGTGGACAGAGTTTCGATTAAGCCCACGGTTGTTAAATGTTTCCCAACTCTTCCAGGAGGTGGAAGAGGACCAATGTGGAGATAAAGCTGGGTATTCCTACTTTCTGAGAGAAACATCCAGGCTGGGCAGAGACTCAAAGAGGGTGGGAGGAGAGGCTGGGATCACAGAATCACTGTCTCAGAGCTGGAGGGAGATTTGTGGATCTTAGATGTTGTGGAAACAGTCTCGGACACCATCGAGTCCAACCTCCTCATTTTGCAAACTCCTGAACTGAGGCCCCAAAAGGTTAAGCTCTAGTCTAGCTTGTACCTGGCCAGTAATGTCCTCCCCAGCACCGTACACCCACCCTCATCCCACTCCGCCTTTGATTCATATATTCAGTGAAGGAAAATTTATTCTCTCTTTTTTCAGGTTGCTCATTGCACTTTGGGATATCACTAATGGTTAGGAAATTAATTATTCCTTAAGAAACCGAAATCTATCTTTCTGCTAACGGCCACCCACTGATCCTTTAACTGCCTTCTGGGACCATGAAGAACTACCGTTTAATACTTGACTCCTGTGAGTATATTTCTCCTAAGCCTCTTCGAGCTAAACACTCCCTTTTCCCTTCAAAGGATCTTCAAATGGCATGGCCTCCAACTATCTCTCCAGTCGGTCGACTTTTTCTGGACACATTTCTGTTTTTCAGTAATTCAGGGATCTCCAATCTTTCCGGTGTGGACACTCCGTCCATGCACTGTTCTCAAAATCTTTGTGACTTAGTGGATAGATCATCTGGAAGAATTCATGTGGTTGAAAAACTCATCACCCTGCGTGCAGTCAGCTTGTCACTGTGCTTCCCCTGTCTTGGTGTCCAGAACTGAACCTATGTTCCAGATGAGGTCCGAGCAGGGCAGAGAAGGGTGGTGAGGTGGGGGGGCGATGTCTTCTCAGCTCGCGGATAACAGACCTCTACTAATATGCGGTTTAAGAATTGCGTTAGCTTCCCTCCACCCCTCCGTTTTCACAGCAGCTGGGGGCTAGGGCCCTGTCCCTGTCCCACTCTGGACGCCCTGAGGACGCTCAGGCCGGGCCACGGTCCTGTACTGAGCCGAGTTGAGTGGGGAGAGAAGAGGGCATTGCCTACCAGCTCCCCCATTCCAGACTCTAAGATCGCGGGGTCTCGGGTCTGCTCCGGGATGGGGTGAGGTCCGGGCTGGGGGAAGAGGGTGAGGGAGCTTTATGCTAATCGACGGAGAGCCCGCCTCTCTGCTGCCGGCCTCCCCTCCCCTCCCTTCCCCTCCCCTCTCCGGCCCCGCCGCCAGCGCCGGTGGAGACAGCAGGACCGCAGGCGCTACAAAAGCACAAGCCCGCCCCGGGTAGCGAGCTCCTGGGTGCGCGGGAGTCGGAGTCAGAGCGGGAGCCGGAGCCCCAGGGCGGGGGCCCAGCGGGAGACGGGGCGGGACTGAGACCTGTGGGCTTGGGTTCGAGGCAGTGGGACTCAGCGAAAGAGACTAGGGGCTCCAAACTGGAGGAAGGGGATCCCTGGCGGTGGAGGGGCAAGGCTAGGACTCTGGGAGTCGGGGTTCAGAGCGAGAGGTGCAGGAGCGTTGGGAATCTGGAAGAAGGGGCTCCAGCGACAGGGGTTCAGGAAGGGGGTGATAGAGGAGTTTGCAGGGGCTCCGAGCAAGGGGTTCAAGAGATCTCGAGGAAAGTGGATCTGGGGGAGGGGACGCAGGGGGAGCGAGGCCGGAGCAGGAGATTCAAGGGGCTCGGGTCCTGTGGCAGGAGGGGGCTGGGGAGCCCCGCTGGGCTCCTGGCTCCTCCGGACATTCTCTGCTACCGATTTGGGCTTGCTCTTTTGGAGACCAAACTCAGGCCCACACTTCCCAAGCGATTCTGCCCGCGCCGGACCGACGCAGGCGGGCAGTAAGACAGAGAGGGAGCCGCCGCATCAGTGCCAAGTCCCCAGCTTGTGGGCCGGGGGGCGGCGGGGATGGGGATGGGGATGGGGCCCCCCGACCGGGGGACGCGCTGGCTTCGCCTTTGGCTGTGCGCCGGGACACTGATCTCCTGCGCTCTGGCCAAGGGGACCTACTTTCCCCGGCCCGGCCCGCCCAGCGGTGGCCGCTACAACCTGTACACGACGGGATCCAGCCCGCGGCTCCGCGAAGGGCAGAACAAGTAAGAAGCCGCTCCCCCCCCCTTCCCCCGCCCCCCATGTATACACTCCTCTTTCTCCCCCAGTGCGGCCCCCGGAGCTGGGGGACTGGAGGAGGGGAGAGGACCCTGTTTGGAGAAGAGGGTCGTACCGGATAAAACAAAGGTTCTAGCTGCCAATTCACTATTCACTCCCTTGCTCACTTCCCCCAAATTCATTCTCTCTCTCTCTCTCTCTCTCTCTCTCTCTCTCTCTCTCTCTCTCTCTCTCTCTCTCTCTCCCAGTTCCCTTGCTCTCTCCTTTCCTATCCTCAAATCCTCAATCCCTCTTTCCCCACACCCAGTCTCCCCTCTCTCTGGTCTTTTTCCTTTTCCTTCCTAACCCAACCCCAACCTTCTCTCTTTTTTGCCTTCACCTCCCTCTCTGGTGTTTTCCCTTCCCCTCCCCTCCCTTTGCATCACCCTTCTCTCTCCTCCTTCCTTTCTCCATTCACATCTCTCTCTCTCTCTCCTCTCTTCTTGTCTCCTCCTGGGAGGAGGGGTTGAAAAGGTGATGTGGGTGCTGGGGTGGGGAAGGAAGAAGCAAGAGAACATTTTTTTTTTCCTTGAGAATTATGTCCTTTCTTCAGAAGGCCAGGAAGGGAAGGATGTGGGGTTTGGGAAGACAAATAAGCCAGAGGAGGCCTAATGGGATGGAGACTGGAACACTGGCTATGCCCACGGAAACATTTCCAGGAAAGTCACATTTTCCAGCTGCTCCAAGTGCAAACATCAGGCAAAGCTAGGGAACCCGGCCCCAGGTGCTGGGAGAGGAAGGAGGGGCTGTCTGAGAGTCCAGACCCACCCCCCAGCTGGCCTCCCCTCACCAATCCTTCCAGCCCCCTTCTCTCAACACCCCTTCCTAGAGCCTCGGACAGGGACACCAACCAGTCTGATCATCGGGCTAGGGAGATAAAGGGTAAGGAGACAACATAGGATCTTCCAGGATTTCAAGGGGCCTCTTTGTGCTTTCCCTGGCCTCAGTTCTCCCTGTCCCCACTCCCCATCCACCTCATTCCTCTCTACAGTTTGGCTCTCAGGCATGTGCTGCTGTTTTTATTCTAGATGTCCCAGCATAGGTTTCTCCGTGCCCTGAGCCTCAGCCAACGCTCTGCATGTGTGCCTGATGTTTAGGGGCTGGGAGGGGTGTGGGAGTCATCTCCCAGGTCATGAACTCCCTCAGTAGGCCATGCATAACAGGTGCTTGGCCCAGGGTTCTAAGCATGGGAGTCCCTATGGGACTTTGGGTCAGTTGCTTTAGCTGAGTCTCAGTTTCCCCATTGATAAAAAAACAAAACAAAACAGAAGGTTCTATCCTCTTGAGAGGCTTTTCCCCAAAACCTGAAGAGGCTAGCTAGGCCATAGCATCTAAAGTTAGAGGGAGCTCATTTAGAGCAACCCCTTCATTTTACCTGGAAGGGGACTAAAGCTCAGAGAAATGATGCCAATTATTGCTCAAAGTCACACAGCTATTAAATACCATAGTTCAGATTCAAACCTAGGTCCTCTGACTCTGGGTGGGAGGGAAGAAACTGGAGGCAAGGAGACAAGGTGCAAGGCTGATACCAATTCTTTTTTTCTGTGGCATTGTGTTGGATGTTAGACTGGGGGTAAGGAAGACAGGGATTTAAATCCTCCCCTGGACATTCAATGTCTCAGAACCTCAGTTTCCCTATCTGTTAAATGGACTCATTAATAGTGCCTACCTCACAAAATTTTTGTGAAAAATAAATGAAATGATACATGTTAGGCACTTTGCCTTTTGAGTGCTCTATAACCTTCAAGCACATGTGAATGTGAGTTGTTAAGGATTCCTAAAAGTTTTGCCAGTTTCTTTAGTTTTGCATGTCTGCTGATGATTTTGAGGGGGATATTGAGGATGTGGTCCTCCTTTGACCTCACTCTTTCATTTTCCCTGAAGTCCTCCTAGAATCTTCTCTATGAATGTATGGAATATCTTGGTCCCATGTGCTAAAATCTGTGGGATCACAGCATCAGCATGAAAAAGTGGGACTGAGACACCCTGGGTTTGAGGAATTCGGGTCTGGGAAAACACTGAGTGGGGCTTGGTCAGTGGAAGAAGTGGAAAAGGTGGGCCCCAAGCAATAGTAAGAGAGTCTCTGGCACTTCCTGGGACCCTGAATAATGAAACTGCCACAAACTGAGGCACTGATCCTCTGCAAGTGGTTCCCTCCTACCGGGGATGTTTGAAAACGGTCAGTAAGTAATCCAGGTTCTATGGCCGTCAGTCTGAGTACTGGCTGAGTAAATCATGGTATCATCAGGATATTACTACACTCTAGACAATTACTGCACCAAAGACAAATATGAAAACTACAAAGAATCAAGGAAATGCTTGCATAAAGTGACACAGAAAACAGCTTGAGAACAATATATACTGGCCACAGCTATGTAAAACTAACAACAAAATATGAAAGAATACAAAAAGAGATGAGAATGTCAAAGGAAGCCTCAAAACAAACAAGATTTTATTTTATATTATTTAATTAAGGCCATATACACTTTTTTTAACATCATAAGAATTTGAAGTTTGTGATTTCATAGTTGTATTCAAATATTTGCATTTATTGATGGTTACCAAACTTAGAATACTAAAATTCCCCCATAATAAGGAGGAGCAGAACTCTAGCTTGGTGGACAGGGTTACACATTGCAGTCTCCATCTAGGAGTTTAAGGGTCAGGCATCCTCTGGATCTGTGTCCAGAGGAAGGCTCCTAAGAAGAAAAATGGAGAGACCTGTTTGGGAGGTGGGTACAGTGGTAATGTTTGATGCCAAGTACAGGGAGGAAGGAATATGGGGCAGGGAAGGAGAGAGGAGAAAAGTATTTTAAGAGGGAAGTCACTCGGGGCCAGAGATCCTGACAGACTGCTCTGCCTTCCCAGCATGCTTTGTGCGTATGTGGTCCAGAAGAACGTGACATGCATTTTGCAGGATGGGGCTGAGAGCTACATCAAGGCGGAGTATCACAAGTGCAGCTGGGGCCCCAAATGCCCAGGAACTGTGGTGTGAGTACCTGTCAGAATTTAGCTTACAAGGGGAGAGATGGTACAGTCAAAGAAGCTAAGGGAGGAATGAGAATCCAGGAGAGGGGAGTGATCAACAATGTCCAAGTTTGTAAAGAAATCCTAGAGGAAGAGAACCCAAAAATTACCTTCTGGATTTGGACGATAGGCATTTTCCAGTATTCTTGGACAGTGAAGTTTCAGAGGAATGATGAGAGTGCGGGCTGGATTGTAAGGGGGTTGTTGGAGAGGGCAAATGGTGAGGAAGTAGAGGGAAGGAGGTGGGTATCTATACCAGGGGTTTGTAACCTGGGCAAGTTTTAGGGAATCTGTGAACATGTATAGGGAAAAAATACAAATTCATTTTCAATAATCTCTAACTGAAACCCAGTATTTCTTTCAATTATGAATTTAAGATAAACAAACCCCTTATTCTGGGAAGGGGTCCATTGGCTTCACCAGACTGCCAAAGGGGTCCAGGGCACAAAAAATGTGTAGAAACCCTGGACTAGGTCAAGTAGGCATTATATATATGAGGTTAAGACCACTTCTGTGTGTGTGTGTGTGTGTGTGTGTGTGTGAAATGTATATATGTGAGTCTATGGGAGCATGTGTTTATGCATGAATATACACGGGAGGAGGAAAGTATGCTTGTGTATTTGTCTCTTAGAAGGTTTGTATACCTGTCTGTATGTATGAGTGTGTCTATACAAGTATGCAGATGTCTCTTGGAAAGTGGTTATGCATGGGCATCAATGGAAGGTTAGATCAGCCTGTAGCTGGATTCATTTCTGGAAAAGTGTGTAGGTGTGTGTGGATGTGTGTTTCAAAGTACATGTCTATGCACGTGCACATGAAGGTATGCCAATGGGCATATGTCTCTGAGAAAGTGTGTAGGCGTGGGTCTGTGTGAGGATGCACATCTGCCTGGACATCTGTCTGTGCAATGGGAACAAGAGAGCCAGCCTGTATGGTCCTGCCCTCCGGCCTCCCCCTGAATCCTAGAAAGCCAGGGCGCTCGTGCTGCCTGCAGCTGAGATCATGGAACAGGCCCGGGAGGAGTGGAAACCTTCAAGTCATGTGGACCTCTCCAGTGGGAGCAGACAGGAGCCAAGAGGCTGGAGTGCAGGGGGTTCTCTGCCTGGTAGGCAGGAAGAAGGATGACTCAGGGGCTCCCCCTCCACCACCGTTACCACTCACCCCACCTGCCTTCCCTCAGTTCTCCCTTTCACCAGGGTTACCTTCTCAATGGGGGCGGGGGGGGGCAGTGGAGCTAGTAGAGGAGAGGGATCCCAGTCTTCGATGCTTTTTTCCAGGACTCAGCCACCAGCCTGCCCTCAGCTTTTCGCCCCTGAAGTCACAAGGTCAATCCTACCCAACTCTTAGCCGGCTCACACTCCAGTTCCCATCCCTTCTCCCTTCCCCGCCCCTACTAAAGGGTGGATAAGTACGTCTGGAGGGTGGGATTCTTCAGCTAGAGGTGCTCAGACCTCAGCTGGTTGGAAGGAGGGAGAAGCTTGGAGCTTGGCAGGTGAGGGAGATATGTGATATTTGAGGTTTATGCAGAATCATCTAGGTTTTACAAGCAGAAGTAGATGTGGATGTGGTAATAACTCCAGTTTGCAGGGCACATTTTACAGATGAGAAAACAGAGACTCAAAAAAATAGAAGGTCTTGTCTGAAGGCAGACGATTCCGATGCCAGGCTAGGGATTCAAACTCAGGGCTCCAGACCCCAAGCCCAGCATGCTTTCCATGACACCTCTCTGCCTCTAGCTGTGGCTCAGAGCCTGAGAGATCTTAGGAAGGGACGTAGCCTCCAGAGCATTCTCTACAGAGGGAAGGATGCCACTGTGAGCATCCAGCCACCTCTCCTCTAGCTACAGAGAGGAGTGAGCCTCCCAGCGGGGGGTGGGGGCTCTGGCTGTCGGTTCTCAAGAACACAATGGACTTTCAGAGGTGGAAGGGGCCTTGTGGCCCACCTAGCCCACTCCCTTACATCTTGTTCATGTTTCTGCAGGTCCAGCTTAGAGACTTCCTGTTATGGGGAGCTCATCTCTCCCCAAGGCAGCCCATTCTTTGTCCACGTGCCTCTGCTAGTTCCAAGTTATCCTCTTGACACCCTCCCCCCATTGCTCCCAGTTTTTCTGTTTGGGGACAAAGAGAAAAACCTGAATTTCTCTTCTGGATTACTGCCTGTCGAGCAAAGGAAGCCACCATTTTCCTTCAAGCAAATACCCCTTCCCCTCCTGCCCACCTTGGTTCCTTCACCTGGTCCCCAGATGGCATTCATAATGCTGGCAGCTCTCCTTTGGATGCTCAGTGTGGGGTAGTAGAGTACTAGATTCAGAACCATGAAGACCTGAATTTGACTTCATCCTTGGATCCTTACTAGTGGCATGACTTTGGGCATGTCACTTAACAGCTCTGGGCCCCAGTTTTCTGATCTGTAAAATGGGCATGGGGGGGGCTGGACTTGACTTCTTTTTTTGCACAGGGCAATAAGGGTTAAGTGACTTGCCCAGAGTCACACAGCTAGTGTCAAGTGTCTGAGGCTGGATTTGAACTCAGGTCCTCCTGAATCCAGGGCCAGTGCTTTATCCCCTGTGCCACCTAGCTGCCCCGCCCCCTTCTTAAGATCCCTTCTAGCTTAAACTCTATCATCCTATGATCATCTGTGACACAGAACTACAGAAGACTCCAGATGTAGTCTGCATAGGGACAATCAACTCCTTCCTTTTGGAAGCTATGCCCACTCAGCCTGTGCTATATGGGCTACGCCTGCAGCATCCTCTATGGTGCCCTGTTTCTCCTCCCATCTAGACTAAAGGGAGAATGAGAAGGGAAAGAGCAGACAGCACTGATTGAGGGAAGGCCCCTCAGGCAATATTTAGGGCCCGGGTATCTGGGATCCTAGAACAGGAAAATGGTGGAGATAGTGGGATATCTTCTACCATCACTCCTCCCCTCTCCCCTCTGTCCCCAAAGACCCTGTGGGCTATTGGCCTGTGACTGACTGGTGAAAGAAGCCCCAATAATGTAACCTAAACCCACCAGCACTGCTTCTCAAGAAAGAGGTGGAAGAGAAGTTGTGAGGGGAGGGAGGAGAGAAAAACTAACTCTGCACAATTATTTTGACCTTTAGAGATTGGAACATCTGGGTAAGGGTCTCAGCTCAGATACCGAGTGACTATGAGCATGTCATTTTAACCTCTCCAGCACCCAATTTCTTCATTGTTTAACATGGGGATTGCTAGACTGACCTTGTAAGGTTATCAGGAACCATAAAGGGCAGTTATGGCCACTGGACTTTGAGGATATCATTGTCATGAACCATGACAGCCTCTCATCCTTCCCCTTCCCTACTGGTTGTCTCTGCTCTTTTAGGCCAAGGGCTGTGGTTGGGCTGACCTGAACAGGGGCAAGGACAAGGACTTGG